>NC_046610.1:25523430-26123430 GCF_900324465.2 Anabas testudineus
ACTTAGCATACTTTGGTAACATGTGATTCATTCTAGGGTTTATCTCCGTGGCTGGGTTTTGGATGCCGTCTGTGCATGCTGCTGAGATTCAACATGTCCAGTTTGGTTCAACAGTTACTCTGGGCTGTAACATCTCTTACCTTTATCATACAACGTGGCTTAAGCACAATCCAGCTCTCACGCCTACTGTAGTCCTCTGTGGCAGCCTCAGAGAGGGACAACCATTCCAAGGTAGGATTTAAGTGTACATGTCTGGATAGAGGGACAATTTCCCAGGTTCTGATGATAGAGCACTATTAGATATACTGTATGTATCATAAAACTGAAATGACAATAGGAGACACATTTTTGCTTGGGGGGGGGGGGACTCGATTGATGCAATACCCCTTTATTTTCATGTTTCTTAGTTGTTGACTTGTTATAATGGTTTGAAAACTACAAAGACTTGATTGAAAGTAGTGGATGAAGTGTATAAATTATTGCCATTTTTATTCATAGCCCCCGAGTTTTTGATTTCTGGTGAGGTCAGAATGTGGCTCTGGACCACTAGGAAGTCAAAATCCCCACCCAGCTCAGGAAAAAGTGCCTTTCAGGACCTGAATGCAAAAGCCATTCACCATACCCATCAATCAGATGTGGTGACTTAAATCAGTTGAATTCATGCTTTCAGGGTCAGGACCCTATATTCTCCTGATCTGACCTCCAAATAGGAAAACACCAAGAACCTGATCAAGTTCTGCTACTGAAGATGACATATTGCTCAGTGGATTAGTCTGCCTGTAGTTCTGAGCTACCCATCTGGGCTTTTCCTCAAGAAGATTCTCTATCCCTGTTCATCATGTTCCATGTTTCAGAGTTAATTTAGCTCCTTCTGTTTAACCTCCTTCCAAAGTGTGTGTGTGGGCCTATTTTAAAGCCTGCGTGTGATTCCCCTGTTGTGGAATTAAGAACTGGACAAAGAAACGTCTTTCTCTTGTCTTGTGTTGCTCCTAACACTGTTAAGTGTGATGTATATTTTAGTTGTCTACAGAGGTCACCCAAGCGTTCAGACTTGGCTGGGGATCCCTAATTAACAACTGGGGACAATCGAGGGCCCCACTCTGTAAACTGAGTGGGTAGGCTAAGGTGATTGTGAGTGACCCATAGATAGATGAGGCAGAGACTCAACGAATGTGAAGCTCTTAAGTATTTTTTCAGCACATGCTATTTTATATGTCTTCAACTGACTCTTTTTCTCAGAATTTCAGCTCAGCCCTCGCTTCTTACTGGGGCTGATAAATCGGACTCTTGCATTAAGAATCACCGATGTTGAAGAGAGCGACCTGGGGCTGTACTACTGCGTTGCCACTGTTAACACACGTTTAACTGTTGGGAAAGGAACAATACTACAAGGTAAGTGTATGTATATATTGATCTTTCCACAGATGTTCTATGTTACTCAAGGACAGTTTGAGGTTTTTCCTGAAACCACTTAGCTGCAAACCCTTCAATCTCTTCCTACTGCACCATACACCCTAAGTCTACCACAAAAAAAGACTTATATTATACACTGTAATACACCTGTGATCATGTGACTTTATCATTAATGTGAGTTCATTAAATACAGCCTTCACACTATGAATCCTGAACCTTATTAATAATCAGCTTAAAGTCATTTTAGCCACAGCTTCATTTCATTCTTCCTGTATTTCAACAGTTTCATCACCAGTTTCTGTCCAGTTTGTGTTTCAAAACTGGTACTGTGTGGCTGTGGGCTTTGGGATACTGATTATGGTGCTGGCTGTTTGCATAACTTACTGGAAAGCCAAGTCAAACACAACAACCACCAACAAGACCTCCACAGCTAACTGCACCCAGAGAGACCAAATCCCATTGTAATACAAAAACTTGTATTAACCCCCACTGGCTTCACACAGCAGTAGCATGGGAGTTTACCAAGACAACAACGCCTGCATCCACTAAATGCAGGTTTATTGTCAGCATGTGCCTACATATGTGTATATTTTTATAGTTTTTTTTTTTTTACATGTATTTTATTGCTCTGGACATTACATCTTGCCATATACGTTAATGTAAAGCACATGTGATTACATGACATTGGCAGCTTAATTCTGAATATGTGTATTATTACACTTATTGTATGTACAAAGACTGTACAGACTGAATAGTGTTGAAGACATTAAACTGTGTTTTGGATATACTTGCATGTGTGCAAGAATTGAAAGCTGACATTTTAGTAACAAGCCATTTAAAACAGCAAATATTTGGTTGTTGTTGGTTAGTTTATTATTCTGCTATGCTTCTGAGACCATTTCTCTTTAGTGTTTTTAGCTCTCATCATTATTAGACATTTAAACGAAGCAGATCATAAATGGTTTGAATCAAAAACTGTACACTGCAATTGTAAATCATTAAAGCCACTACAACACCAAAAACTAGTTTGGGGGATTTAAGTGATATGTGATATCCCATATGCTTCAACTCAATAACAATATATATAGAGGATAAAGATTGTGCAGCTTTTTAGTAGGAAGATTACCAACATTTGCACAATAAAAACTTAAATAAATAAATACATTTGAAAAACGATTGATAAGCAACAATAAATGTAATATATACCTATATATCTGATTTAATGTATTTATGTCAACCTATTCTTTCTGAACAATTCTACGTGTACATTTATTTAATTTTTTACTTTTATCGTGCAGATGTATGTAGTTGTTTAATATAAAAGCATCGAGGACGCATGTATATATGTGGAGTCGTCTTATCTTTGGTGTCCATGCGGTCACTTCAGAAATAAAAGCTGTTCGCCCGAACAGGGACTTGAACCCTGGACCCTCAGATTAAAAGTCTGATGCTCTACCGACTGAGCTATCCGGGCTCTGACAGAGGCGCACTCACGTTGACTATCTGAACCTGTGTTAGCTGTTCCTCGCTGTGTATGAGGCCGTGTGCGGGTGGACAAGGCGAACTGAGACTGGACCATGTTCGGCTGGGACTCGGTCTGAAATCGTGAGATTTCATTTGCAGCATTAGCATTAGCTACACTGACTTAAGCAAAGCACTAACGCTAAGACGTTTTGGTACGATAAGGAGAATGCGACACAGAAATTCAGCTAAATTTAATTACTTTAATTACTTTTGTCTTACCAAGAAAACCTCATTTCACCGTTTCAGTTGTAAATCCCACCAAAAGCGGACCTCCTGCTACCGAACCTGTAGATATTACAGAGCTGTCGTGGTGGAAAAGGAACGGCCAGGCCCCAGCGAGATTTGAACTCGCGACCCCTGGTTTACAAGACCAGTGCTCTAACCCCTGAGCTATGGAGCCTGCTCTGATATCACATGACGTCACTTCGTCCTAAAAGGCTGCTGCAGCAGTCTTCTGTTGTATCTGGACCAACACGGAGGATGAAGAACGACACTCTAGCAACAGTAAACACTGGAAACCGCAGCGAATTCCCCAAATAAGACCACTAAAAACAAACGACAGAAAGTGAAAACATGTTTTATGTAGTTCCAGACACCTGCTAACATTAAACAGTAGACCTAAACTGGTTCGTGTTCTAACGACTGTATCTAAACATGACCGCCGTGTTAGCAACTTGTGCCTGTTGATGTTCAGTAGGTCACTAGAAAAGACACTTTGAAAAGTACATCACTAACTGTCTTTAGGTTGCTGTACTGTATATTACATCCTAACAATTAGACATTTTTCATGTTAATGCTGAGATAAAGAAATCAATCTTTAATCTATCACCCATGTCTTTATCCAGATCTGCTCATTTAATAAGAACATTTCAGAAAATCTAAACTGAACATGTAAGACTTCTTCAGAGGTTAAAAGCTTTGTCTAAGAGTTTCCGCTTGAACTGATGGAACATGCAGAGCGTCCACTGTCAGTGCTGGATGAGTCCTCATCATCTTCGTCATCCTCATCATCTTCATCATCCTCATAATCTTCATCATCCTCATCATCCTCACTATCTTCATCATCTTCATCCTCATCATCTTCATCATCCTGTCCTGTGGCTGTGACACGGGATGCTTCTGTGATCACAACACAGACATCAGTGAGTCAGTTTAAAGCATCTTCCCAGTTAAACGTGTATTAACTGGGATATTAAAACTATTGAGCTTGTTTCTTTTTGTTCATCTTGAGCCGCAACTCTTATAATGAGTAATTTCTTACTTTAAAGAATCTAAATACACTGTGTTCTTTGAAAGTTCTCAATGAATGTTTTGTTTAGTTATCATGTTTAAAGTAAAACTGATGTTATTACAAAAGGAAAAGGTTTTAGATGAAGTTTGACTTGTGCACATTTAAACTAGAGGTAGTTTAAAATTGTATCCACCTACTTGATTCAGTTACTTTTATACCATTTTATTAATTATTCCCTTCTGATCTTGATTTTGTTTGTTTTACTCTGGAGTCACACGTGTACAGCTGGCAAACAGCCACCAAACATCCTATAATCATAATATCTGTCAGTGGTCGTATTCTCAATAAAATGAACTAAACAGAGCGACTAAACCATCTGGATTAATCCGATAGCTTCTGAATGTTTTTATGATAAGTGCCTGGCTACATAAATGTTCAACTACAAACTAAAAAAAACTACCTTCAGTAACACTATTTAGTGTTACTGAAGGTAGTTTTTATATAATCAAAGAACTTATTGAAAACAAGTTTATCAGGAAAATGACCACATAACACCTATCAGCGTGATAAGATTTACTGAAATAACAGAAACCAACTTTGGGGAAAGTATATTTGATTTTTACTTAGATTTTTAGTTTCCTATTTACTAACACAGAGTAGGCGGGGTTGATGACTTTACTGCAACCAGCCACCAGGGGGCGAACTGTCATGTCGTCCATCTTTGTATACAGTCATTGGTCCGCCTTTAAAAGAGCGAGGTGATATTCCCCATGTGTCCACCAGGCGGCAGCATGTGAACACACGGCCTCAGTGTGGGCTCTGTAGTAATAGAAGCTCAGTCAGTGAGTGAAGGATCCAGATGGATTAATTAGAGGAACATTACGTTTTATTTACTGTGACACTGAGGATCACTCCAATAAAGTGTCTTTTATTGTTTCACTTCAGTGTAAAACTGAAGGCTGGTGTGTTACAAAGCATAAACAGAAGACAAAGGGTAGAAAATGTTAATTAAAAGTCGCTTTGGATAAAAAAAAAAACTAAGCCAAAAAGTCGATGGTGCTCGGATCAGCGGGAGGGGCCCGGGTAGGGGATCCTGGCATCAAATGTTTTGGGAGCCCCTGTTTCTATTGGCTGCGGGGCCCCGGTCACCGTGGGGGGGTTCTGGGCGTGGAGAGGGGCAGTGGAGAGGGGGGGTCGGTCCCTGGGAGCCTCACATCAAGTTTCTAAAGCACCAGTTAAGATGGACGCCAAAGGACAGGACAGCGTTTAGGATCAACATGGAGAGTTTCTATGAGAGAACCATGGACGCAGCGTCTTCCTGCTCTCTACAGAGAGTCTAGCTCCTCTGTGTGGGGGGGTTATTTAATTAGAAAACTGAAATAAAGGTAGAGAGGGAGCAGAGAGCCATGGTACAGCCGAAAGGGTAGATTGAATTCATGAAGAGGTCTGTGACGGTCCTGGATTAGAGTCCCAGACTAGGAGAGTGGACCCAGAAGTTCCTGTCAACAGGTGAGTGAAAAGTTGGAGCAGGAACCACAGGAACCACAGGAACCACAGGGTCCACACTGCAGCCGCTGGAGCAGCATGTGAAAATAGTTACAAAGTGTGGAGGACAACATGTCTCCAGCAGCTCCGTCCTCAGACCTGTCGTCTGTCGAGTTACTGCAGTGTCGTGTTCCCTGGATCCAGACCAGTTGAACCAGTTCCTGCTCGACCCGGTTTGAGGCTGTGCCGCTGGGAGCCAGCACTTTCTCAACACTTCGTTACGCTACGCCCCAAACTCCGGGAGAACAGCACACCAGCTGTTGGTGTGTGCGCCCAGCCGGAGGCAGCAGGCCCTGTCGGGGGGTACGCGCTCGTCCAGTCGGTCCCGCTCCGTAACAAGTGACGCTCCACGCTCCGGGTCTGTGTGCGCGGCGCGGAGAAGAGGCTCCAGCACCGGAGGACGGAGACGAGGCCGAGGCTGGACGCTGCCGGTGTGTCCGGGGCAGAGCGAGACAAACAGAAACCACGGCGACCGGGCCGCTTTGCTGTCGGTTAGCGCGGCGGAGACTTGGTTGACGTCGTATTACGGTGTTATAACGAAAACACAGCAGCGAGCACCGTGATTTCTTTCCCCGCTCCGCCATGCGAGGAGCTCGGATCTTCGTAGCAGGATGTGTCGCCTACTCCCGGCGTTAGCTCAGCCGCGGCTCCATGTAAGACGCTAAACCTGGCTTTGTTTCAGCTTTTTTTGGGAGAAACGTTTCATCCGTTTACGACGAGGGAGTGAGACAGTCACATAAAAGAGTAGTCAGACTAGAAGAGGGTGGAAATAAATGGCAGTGTGTGTCTTGGTGCCGCCGTGCTCGTCGTGTGCTTGGCCTCTGTCGCCTCTTTCTAACAAGCTAAGCCTTCACCCAGCTAACTCATGCTCGTTTCCTCTCCAGGGCCAACAATAACACCATGCTCTTGGCCTCCGCCGTGGTGGTGTGGGAATGGCTGAACGAACACGGCCGGTGGCGGCCCTACAGCCCCGCAGTCTCCCACCAGATAGAGGCGGCCATCCGGAGCAGCGACTCCCGCGGAGGGAGCGTGGTCCTCGGCCAGGTGGACAGCCGGCTCTCGCCGTACATCATAGATCTCCAGTCCATGCACCAGTTCAGACAGGACACAGGTAAGACGGGGAGAGGGTGGAGGATGCGCAAGTGTGTCTTGTTTGAACTTATTCATTCAAGTTGCACTTTGCATAATGTGTGCAGCATTTTTGCATAAATATTCTTAACCCTACACTGTGTGTCTACAGTGGTGGCTGTGCACCTTCTAAACATGTAATACCTTCTGTCTGGACCTCCCATGAAAGGAGCCAAGAATATTATCTGAGAGCATAATTTCTGAGAAGCTACAAAGGAGTTTGTTTAGTCTCATCAACTCAGAAAGTATTTGGTTCCAATAGTTTCTCTATGTTGATCCAGTGACCTGCAGCTGAAGCAATGGTTACAAGAGAAACTGCAGCATTGCTTTTGTCAACAAAGTCAGGAAATTCATTATTATTTTAACTTCACATTAACTTGCATAAGTGAGAAGTTTGAAAAATCCTCTGATTGGAAGTGTCATATGTTATTACAAAGCTAGTTTCTTGCAGGACCAGGCTGATACGGTAGAGAGAAAGCAGCATCAAAAATAGCTTAAAGCTCTGAAACTGCTATTATTACGCCTGTGTCAGATAATGTGGGACTCTTGTTTCCTGTTGAGACTGCTGTGATACTGCTGTCACTAGCACAGAGGAGAGTCTATGTGTGGTGGCTTGAGCTCCAGCATCATGATGATGTGGAGCAGCTGGAAGTGACCGTCACACAGAAGAGTTAGCAGCATTCTTTAGCTCTTATCCACTAACACTGCACACACGCACACGCACAAATATGTAGGCACGTAGCAGCTGCACTCTCTGCACACGAAGAAAAGCAACAGAGAGCAACCTTGCTTCTGTGGAAAGAATGAAATATTTCATGGCCTAATGAGCAGAGTTCACTCTAGTCGTCCTCCCTCTATAGCTTCCCTCCCTCCCTCTCTCTCTCTCTCTCTCTCTTTGCCTGAGGTCTCTCACCCTTGTCCCCTTTTCCTCCCCCTCCCCTGTATGAGTGTTTAGTTTCATCAATAGGCAAAGTCCCAAGGGACTTTCGGTTTTGGCTTCGACATGGCAGTGATGGCAAGATGTGTGTGTGTGTGTGTCTGTATATACGTGTGTGGGAGTGGGGGGGTTGAAGAAGTGGGAATGGTTGTTGCAGAAGGACTGAGATAATTGGGGAGTCTGTTTTCCCTCCCTCTCCCTCCATCTTTCTCCATTGTTGCAATTTGTGGAACAGATGTGAGATACTCCATTGTGGCTGTAAAACACACACACAAGGTGAAAGTTTGATGGTTCTGAGAAGTAGAACAGGAGAAGGGAGCTCAGGAGGGGTGGGGTGGTTAGGTTTGTAGGGCCCTGGTTGTTACAAGTTCACTAAGGTGGAAGAAGGAAAACTGGGTTCTGAGCAGTTCTAGGCTGAAAAAATACATCGATTCTCTAAGCTCTGATGCTTAGAGGTACATCTCATAATAAATCCTTCACTTCTTTATGCTGTCTAGAATGTGCAAAGAATGTCACTCTGTAACTTTGCTCAACTGACACAACTATCGTGCTCTCTACCAGGTGGGGTCAAGTTGCAGCTACAGGTTGGTAACATTATTCACGTGACCAGAAAAAAGCACCGTACACTTCGCTTACAAACGGTGACATATACCAAAAAGATACCAAGCAGAAGTCTGTGGAGTTAATTCGATTTTCAAAGTGCTTCCTATCTCTCTGCTTTGGGGAATACAAATGAGGCCCCGCTGAAAACCACCAGATGAAACGCACCTGTCTGATAACACAGTTGGTTGATAATCTGCAAGTGTTGCTGGAGATGTGATCTTAACAGAATATACGTGTTAAAAGTTTTGTCTGCTTCTAGCTGAGAAACTGTCAGATGTCATCTGCAGGAGTACTGTTGAAACAGGTGAAAGGGAGGGCAGAGGGGAGATAATATCATTCATTCACTTATATTCACTTCTCTAGAAACTAGAAATGAATTAAGTTCATAATTGGGAAAGTTGCCCTTTAAGTAGTGCATGTGTCTTACTCAGCTTGACTCACTTGTCAGTAAACAGACATTGTCTATGAGAATGACACCTGAGTTTGACCCAGTGTAAACATCATAAGACGACTTTAAAGTCATACATGAATTTGGAATGCTTGTTATTTATGCCCTCCTCCTGTTCTCAAAAAACGGTCGCACCATGTTTTTCATTTCCCAGCCTTGTCAGCTGTGCTGAGAGCTGGCGAAACGCAGCTAAATTCTGGGAAACGTGTTCAGTCTTGTGTGTGGTCTCCCTGCGGCAAGTGGAAGCCTGTGTTCCTCCATAGCTTAATAGCTGCTGGCGCTCGTTGGTGTCGTGTTCCTGCTACTGCATTTCCCAGAAACCACCTGTCAGTGGTCAGTACGGTAGTGATGGTCTTGTTTCTGTGTTACTCAAGTTTCTGTAGGCGTCACTCTACAAAGTCTAATTTTATTCATAGACCACTATTATTAATCACAGTCGTTAAACTTAGTGGAATCAAAAGTGTCAGATCTCTCCTGCTACTTGTTTCCGTGTATTTAACAAACGCACAGGTGCATTACTTACTCTGATCACACACGTTTGTTTGTTATAGTAACAAATTGGGTTTCCTGAAGATAAGAAGGGCAGATTGGATTCTGACAGCTTCCTTTTCCTCAGCTTTATAGCTCCATTTAGCTTTGAGGTTCTTTTCACTTGCAGTTGTGCAGCACAGAAATTATCCTTCCTACAATAATTTGAGACAAAAAGTCAAATATCAAGCAACGCTCCGTTGTCTTATGTCTTAGGAATGTTTGACTAAATTCAATCTGAATCAACTTCTGATCTCATAACACAATAACAGGAAAGAGATTTGATTAAACGTGAGCTTTTCAACATGTCTAACTAGTGTCTAGCTATTCAAACTGACTCAGTTCTAACCACTCAGAGGACAAGAGAAGAGAGTAGGACTTTTGAAATGAAAATGAGCTTTTCATTTCAACGACATTTTTGACGTCTTGGTAAAATCAGATTTTGTTCTGTGGGACTTTAAAAACTTTTTTCTTGCCCTGCAGCACGTTGCATCTCTCGCACCAGCTGGTCCTTCTGAAGGAGACACATTCCCAGACCCCCACAATGCAGAGGGGCGTTAGGGTCATGGTAGAGGGGGGAAGGGGTTGAATGGGGGACTCCCTCGAGACAGAGGGGAGGGGATGGAACCATATATTTACATTATTTAGGTTTACATGCACAACAAACCAGATTACAACATGATTATATAGGCCCTGCAGTGCCTTACAGTGAGGTTATGGCTGTTGTGCTTATTTAAATATTTATCAGTACAGATTTGGCTACATTTTGTATTATTGATATATTTTTTATAAAAATGCACAGAGCATGGTGGTGCATAACAGATTATAGAAAATCATGGAAGGCCTGTGCAGAGCAGTGTGGGCTGGTTTCAAGTCTAAAGCTAGCTGTAGCTAAAGTTGCATATTGTATCGTATCTTCATCTAATGATGAAAAAGGTCAATACGCAACCCTGAACTGCTGACATCTCACTATAATACCTAACTTCATAATATTTAGTTATTTAAAAAAAAAGTTTCTGGCAGTGCCATTTTGCACCATTTCACATGGCTGTACTGCAAGTGTAACACCAAACTATCTTGGATTGAATTTTGGATGGATCTTTTTGGAGTCTCTTGTGTCTTTGTCTTGAAGCCTCTTTCTTTCTGCTGTACTTTCTCTGGTCCACCTGATCTATCTTTCTCTATCTCCTTCCTCTTCCATCACCCTCTTTATTCGCTTTCCTCTCTCACACTCTCTGAAGCTGAAAATTGACGCTGAACCCAAAAACTCAGGGGACGGGACTCTTTCAAGGTGAGACAAAGTAGAGACAAATACAAGAGAGAGTGAGCTGAAGGGAGTAGGCGGCATGACAAAGTCACAAGGGCTGTGGTTTAAAAAAGAAAAGAAGAAGAATGGCGAGGGCGACAGAAAGTTAATCAGCATGGAGGAATATTACTGCAGGGAGACAGAATGAGAAAAGAGGAGAGCTTAAAAGCAAGATAGTAGCTGAAGTCAGGAGGGAAATGATGGAAGTGATAGTGAAAGACGATGACAACACCTGACACACAAATGATAGTGAAAGAATAAAGGCTTCTGTGAAGACTTTTATTTAGACAAATGGGATTTTGAGAAGCCATAAGTGATGGATAAATGATAAATTAGCTCAAATAAATGTAGCTTAAAATACTCTAAATAAAATATCACAGTAATCTAGGGTTTTATTTCACTGTCACGAGAGGTGGCTACACACAGGCTTATGTTATGTTCACCAAATACATTGAAATCACACATTGCTGCTCTGTGTGTTTTCTACATGGACACAACATAAATGTTGACAGAACAGTGGGAAGACCCAGAAAAGAGGTGGAGATGAAAGAGGTGGAGGGGTCCAACTTTTTCTCTCTGAGTTGTTGTTGTGAAACTCTGCGTGTCGGGTTACTCTTACTGTGGGGCCTCTGACGGGTGGGTTGGGGGTGGGGGTGACATCACTCACTGCCTGTTCCACTACACACACACACAAACACACAAGCAACTGTTGTCTAAAAAAAGTGAAGACATTATGCAACTGGAGTATTATCATGGAGTAATAAGTAAAGATTCCATCCGAGTTTTTTGATCATTTAGACATCTAATGTAGCGGCAGGTTCCCACTCACACAGTGTTCGAGCCCATAATTCAGATGCATAACTGCACAACACTAACCAGATGTAATCACCAGAGACACACACACACAGACAGGATTGTGTACAGGATTGGCTGATGACTCTCATGTGATGAGGTTTAGAGGGGGAGGTAAAGGGATGGAATTCATAAAGCAGAGATGAAGAAACAACAGCGGTGCCAGAGAATGTATTAAGTTCACTTTATGCGTCATAAGTACTACTTATCCTGTGAAAACAAAGGTATAATGTTTTCTGTTGCTCTGCAGCAAGCTTTTTAATAAGCTTGATGATGTCACCAGGATTATCTCGACATGGACGTGAGACTTCAAGGTGGGGAATGCCACCCTGTGTTCACAGTCTTGGCTGGATCAGGAGGTAGAGAAGCCTGCATGTCATATGTCAAAATGCGTTTGGGCAAGATAATGAAGAAGCACTGTAAAGTGCTTTGAGTATCAGTAAGCTTAAAAAGCACTAACGTTTTTGGGCAGATGCTAAAAAGAGGACTCAAAAAGACTATTTTAAACAATTGTCCAAATTGCAGTCACTGATGACAATAGCAGTTATCAGAGAGGAGGTCCAGAGCAGGCCCAGGTCTCACGAAAAAAAGTAGAACCAAGTCAGCAAAGAGCAAAAAAATAATAATTCAAGCAGGTAATGTTAATATTGCCAAAATGGGTGGGTAATGAAAAATATATATAAAAGGAGTGTCTCTTTTTTTCTTTTCCTTGGTTGGAAAACTTGATTTTAGAATTTGTGGGTCAGTACAGATGCAGTCTTAGTAAGGAAAGAAACAAGTGGCAGTGAAAGGTCAGATTACATGACAACAGGAGATATGTGACATAAACAAATGGCAAAAGAGAGAACAGCTGAAGTAGGAAATATGATGGCATGACGATTTGGGGTAAAGAAAAGGAAACTGTGTGCTAACGCTTGTTTGTGTCTCCTGCTATCTGCTGGCATAGAGACTTTTTCTTCTCACACAGTTGCAGGACGTATGTGGTAGCTGGCAATAGACTTTAAGTCCTTGTGGTGCGTTCATGTGCTGCTTTTGGGCCCAAACAATCGGCCTTTGTTGCTGGTAGTTCTTGATATTGATGTTAACATGCTGAGTCTCTGCCTTTGCTTGTTATCCTTCCGCTGCTCTAAGTTACTCAGGACTGTTTAAGAATGATGACTAGCAAAATAGTTAGATGTTATTGAAGTTGTCAGGCAGTATTGCAGCTGCTTTAACTCAGTTGCTGTGACCTGAGTTATGGTTAAGACAAAATTATTCTAGAGAGATGGAAGAAACATGAAGGAAAATATCTAGGTGGATACAATCCCACAAAGACATGAGATCAGAGCTTTGCTGTGAATTCACAACTGATTTAAGTGAGTCAGACGGGCAGGGACGACCAAGATGATTGAGTTGACGCCTCTGAGGTTGTCACTTTGTTCTTTGGAAACTATGAATCAGAGTTTTATTTTTACTTATAAATAAAGAGATGATAATTCTCTGATTTTTAGCAATATACTATATTTGTATAAGTGTTATTATTTTTTATGCATTACAGAGACAGGAGTGGGAATGTCAGTTTTGCACAATAGAGTGCACACTCTTTACGAGGCAACTAATTTCAATTGATAGAAATGCTAAATACAAAGCTCTTGTCTGTGCTTAATCCTCAGACATTTTTGTGTGTATGTTTGTGTGTGTGCACCTTAGGGACAAATGATTCAATGATTTATTGTTCAACTTTTCACGAGAGTGTAACCAATTAATAGATTCTTCTCACTGACGCTACAGTTTCTACCCTCCTTTTTTAGAAACATTAAATTACGGTGCATTTATTAAGTGACAGTGACAGTGAAAACAGGTCCAACAATACAATGTAAATTAATTTAAATATCAGCCAGAAAATTTAATTTACTATTTAATGTAAATGAAAAACACAGTTAGTGAAGTAAAGATCACCTGAGTGCAGTGAATATGTTGTAGTATATGTACACCTGTATCTGGTAGTAGAGCACTGGTGAATTGGCATCCGGTTCAAAAGCTAGTCCATCAAGACAAACGCTTCAAGCAACTCCTCAAAAAGCACAAGGTAGGGGTGGGTTAAAGCTATCATTAAGAAACTGAAGCAATGTGGTACAAGTTTAATAATTTAGTTTTTACCCTTTTCTCTGACTCTGTTATGCGTGAAAATGCTTCAGTGAGTCGTGAACCTTTGGCTGTTAATCATGTGGTTAATGTGGTGGACAAAACCTAGCAACAACACGGTTCAAATGAAACACATTCTCGAACACAATTCAGTTTAGAGCATCATCACAGTAGTGGCCACACATACTGAGGACCATTTTAGAGTTATTACTTTTAACCTTTTGTTTATTTATTTTAGTTACACATTAAAACATTAAATAAATGTATGAACACTTTAAAACAGCATATGAAAACAAAGTAAAGATCTTTAAATAGCCTTATAGCACCTATTGATTTTACCTCACAGTCAAACTCATTTGCCTGAGTGGTGTTCAGAGACCTTCTGGCATTTTTCCCACTCTGACAGAGGAGGCTGGTAGGGACGCGACACATCTACACTACCAGTTAATAGTTTCGATACACATTCTTTCTTTAAATTTATTATTTTCAACATTATAAAATACTGAAGACAGTGAAAATATGACAGAACAAATGTGCAATTATGCTGTCAACAAAAAAAATGGTAAATAACAGATTGTCCAGAGTAGGTGGACAGGGACCCCAAGCAAGTCTTCAGTATTAATGTACAATGTAATTAATAAAACGAAAGAAAAATCTAGAAGGAGAGGAGAAGGTGTGTCCAAACAATGCTGCCTGGCCACTGAATCTGAAGCAAGAACAAACACAGAAACGTAAAATACTGCAAAGACAGAGAAAGAAGAAGTGCTGGCTCATAGCAAATGCAGAAATTTCCCACGTAGTCACTGATGTAGAGGTTTTTGATGAGAAGTGAGAGAAGCACAAACACCTCCCTGCCATGCACGACGCATGTGTCTAGCATGTGCTCGCCTGCTGGTCAGTCTACAGCCGTGTGTGTGCAATGAGGGCTCAGTGGTTGGAGAGAACAATAAAGACCAGATGGCTGGTCTCTTTCTCCACCTGCCTCAGGCCTCTTTGTGCTGTCTCTCGCTCTCTTACGCTATTCACACAGTTTTATTTCCATCTCTCTTCCCTGTGTTTTATCTTTACCGCATACTCAATGACAATTGTTTCACCTCCTACATATTGTACAGTGAATTTAGCTTGTTTGTGCATTTTCTTAATTTCAAGAACATATAACTACTTTCATAACTAGCAGATTAGGGATAGATTGTGCACTCACACACACACACACACACACAGCCTGAATAAAACTAGAGTGGCCACTCCCAGGCATGTTGCCATTGAAGCTTGTGACTGACGTGAAAGTGGCAGCAGGCTGTGTTGCTCCGGCTCTGGCTCGCATTCAGAATGGGTGTGGTGCCGTGAGCAAGCAGAGGATTTCTGTGCACACACACAGTTTGTAACACAAACTGCCAGAGCCAGTAACACCTGCTCGTATCTGGCAAGTGTGGGTTAATTGGTAGACATGAGAGGCACCCTAAAATACATACATTCACATAAAATGATGATTACACAAAGACACACCCCTTGTGGATAAAATAAAATAAAAAATATTCTAGTATGTAAAGTTTCTTTCTATTCAGATCATATGTGAACGTGATATGTGGTTTGATTTGATTTCATTTTGATCATGGTGGGAACTGTGTATGGAGCCGCTTTAGCCAGTTTTGTTTTTGATTAATTCAGCAGACAGTTTGGCGGGGGGAGGGGCTGTATACTTTTACAAACAGCTTTTTATTAAATTCTTGTCTCATGTATGTACACATGATAGGTATTTGGATTTTTCTTTAACATACTATGTATTCTCCTGAGAGCTCTGCTGGCATGTTGGGACCTCTGGGAAATTCTGATAGTAAATGATATACCATCCAACTGTAAAGAGCAATCTCAGTTTGATATTCCCTTTCTCTTTGTATCCACACCAAACAAATGCACTGTCCCCTTTTTAGGCTCACTGAACCCCTTCCTTTTGATGTGTCCATGCCCCTCTGCCAGTATCTTTTTACTAGTCTCTCATTTACCCCTTCTCCTGGTCCTGGCATAAAGTGAATAGCCTGTTACCCCTGGAGACAGAGGTTGCTCCTGGTTGGTTGGTTTAGGGACCCTCCTCCTATCCCTTCATCTTCACTGGGACACACAGGGACATTGTTGTGTTCTGGTTATTTATGTGTATTTTTAATGTTTTAAATATAAAATGTATTCAGATGTATTTGGATTGTTACGCTGTGCCTGTCAGTGAAATATTGGATTGAGAATGAAAACACAAGCTCAGGCTCAGTATCACTTCTATTCCTTTGTGACACTGTTTTGGTGGAGATGTTTACCCAACCTTCCCAGTATTTTAATGAAAATCATGCATCTAGTTGGAAAGGCTCTGTGACCATTCCTTGTTACGTAAGCATATTTTTCAAGTTCTTCCATGTGTTTCTTCTTCCACAGGCAGACTATTCAACAATCACATAATTCTGAAGAATTCTTTAACCTACTTGGGAATTCATCTTCCCTCCAATCACTGCAAGCCTGCCAGGCCCTAATGCAGCAAAGCAGGCCCAAAATAATGACGTTTCTTCCACCATATTTTTATGGTTGGATGTTTAAATGATGATATGCAGTGACCTTTTTACGCCGGATGTAGTGCTTTGTGTTCTTTCCAAATAATTCAATATAGTTTCATCAGTCCACAAAACATTCTGTCAATACTGCTGTGCAGTGTCAATTTGCTCTTTGTCAAACTTGAGACATTAATCAGCAATGTTCCTTTAAGCACGCAGCAGCTTTCTTCGTGGTGTCCTGCCATAGACACCATGCTTGATCAATATTTTACCTACAGTAGACAGTACACAGATGTTAGCCAGTTCCAATGATGCCCTGATCTTTAACTGTCACTCAGTGTGGTTTTTTTTACCTCATTGATTAGTGTTTGTTGTGCTTTTGGGGTCGTTTTGACTGACTATCCACTTCTTGGTAGAGTAGCCACAGTGTCCCAAAGTGTCTCCATTTGTAGACTGGTGAATTTCTAAACTCTTTGACATCATGTTGTAACCCTTTCCAGCTTTATGTAAATCAACAATTCTTATTTGTAGATCCACTGAAAGCCTTTTTTGGCAAGACATGGCTCACATAATTGTATTTTTCTTGTGCGGAGCAAACTCAAAAAGTTGGAGTGTTTTTTGGCAGTCGAATTAGGTCTAGTTCACACCTCCAAACTAATTTTCTTAACTGCTGCTAACGCCTGACTTCAATTAGTGTTTTTTGAGGTCATTATTCAAAGGGTTCACATATTTTTTCCACTCAAACTGTGAGGTTCTTATGATTGTTCTCAATAAAGACATGTAAGATCAGAATTTGTTTTTGTGTTATTACTTTAAGCACATTATATTTGTTAATACTCTTGACTTAGATAAAGATCAGATCACATTTTATGAGAAATTAATGCAGAAAACCATGAAATTCCAAAATGGCCACATACATTTTTTCCTCTTGTATAATAATGTATGTAAATATTGTATAATAATGCATGCAGAACTTGCATTATCATCTGGAATTCCCAAAATTCCCAAGTATTATAGACATGATTCTGATTAAACACAAACACCAGCTGTAGATTTACTGTAGTGTTTTAGACTATTGTGTGACCCAGCTCACTATCAGATATTGTGCAATGTGAGATAAAAATATAGTTTTTAGTTTTTTGCAAGAGTATTTTCACCTTAGTGGTCTGCATATCAACAATGGAGAATGGCCTCTGTTTTTCAGTTAGATCCTTGCTCAGAATTTTGTAACAAGCAGGTGATTTTAGCTGCTGTGCATGTGACTTCACAGACCTGCAGGCTACTGCTGCACAGGATGCCATTACATTTGTCCAGTGTACCCCTTATAATTCAGAACAATGATTTCTGTACCATTGTTCCAATCCTTAGTTGTTTTTTTTTTTAAGTTCTTAGTTAGTTATTGTTAGTTCATGTCATTCCCTTGAGAGTTTATGTGGACCATATGGAGAGTTCTTCCCACAGTTAAAATGAACCCTGTATTTATGAATGGTTGTCTGTCAGTCTGTTTGTCCAGGGTGTGGCCCACCTCTGGGACCCCACAAGCCTCATCAGTATAAGCTGTAAAGATTAAGGACTAATAAATGGCTGAATCTCTACATTGCTGCCAGTGAAGAGAGATTCACTTCTAAATCTCTACCAGGGTCATTAGCCTGGGATGCGTTCCTGTTTCTGATTCAAAACCCCATCTCTGTCACCGGGTGTGTCCTTGAGCAAGACACTCCACGCCAGCTTCCCGGGTGCTGTTTGTGGCTGCCCACAACCCCCCCAAGGGGGATGTTAAATGCAGAGGATAAATTTCATTGTAACATGAACATGTGACATATGTCAAAATAAAGCCTTCTTCTTCTTCTAAAAGGTTTTAGAGGTCTTATAACCAATCAGATAATTTTTGCTTTATTATTACTTTTTAGAGCATTATCATTTATTGTATTTTCATAATGACGAATACCTAAAATGCTGAGTAGAACATAAACAACAGAAGCTGAGTGTAGCAGATCCCTCCTGTAGTAGAGTGTAATGTCATGCTACTCCTAAATTAAGTTTCATAGTAGTTTTAACAAAAATGTTTGGGTTTTTTTCTCTCCTCTATTTTTTAGGAACCATCCGTCCAGTGCGGAGGTGTTTTTATGACCCAGCCTCAGCCCCAGGTCAGGGCTGGCAGTGGGAGTGGGAAAACGATGCAGGTACGTGGACACCCTACGACATGGAGGTGGCCATTGCCATCGAGAGTGCCCACAGCCGCCAACAGCCCTGCCTCGACCTGACCCCACTCGGATTCTGCTACCTCATCGACTTTCAGAACATGACACAGGTTTGTTCCAGTTCCCTACATGGACCTGAGTGACACAGTGAACTTTCCTCCAAATCTTTATCTTTACCTAAGTGAACCTTGCAGATGCACTGTTAAAACCTGATGTGGTTGCTGTGTGTCCTCCTGCAGGTGAACAGACAGAGCCAGAGGTGTCGAAGGATCCAGAGGCGTGCTGACATGCCCTACCCCTTAGTGTCTGGCCCTCTCCCTGTACCCAAAGGAGGTGGTGTGGGAGGAGGTGGAGGACTAACTGGAGCCTTGCTGGGTGTTGGAGTTTCAGGGGCGAGCATGGGGATTGGAAGCTCTGTCTACCCTAGTGGAGCCTTACCAGCTACTGGACTGGGCCAGCCTTGTTCATGCCAACAATGCATGTTGGTCCTTAGTGTGAAGACCAATGCAGGGGGAGGAGCAGCAGGGATACAGACTCTGGGTAAACGCTCATTAACCATGCAGCGACCCAAGAACCCAGCACCCACTGCCTCCAAACCTCTAAGTCCATCTAAATCAGCCACTCTGGGACGAGGACAGCAGCAGAACTCCAACTCCAACTCCAACTACTACCAAACGCTGCCGCATGGTCTGGCCATCTCCAAAAACACAGCCTCCCCAAGAAGAAACGCCCAGCTCTTTGCTCAGTCACTGGCCACCCTCACTGCAGGCACATCTGCTCTGGGCATCTCTTTGTCTTCCAACAGGCCACCTCCTCCATCCCTACCGCCTCCTCAGCCTCCGTCATCCAACCCGACTCCAAATCTTCCGTCCGTTCCTCCCAAGCACTCCTCATCTTCAACCAACGAACCGGTGCCAACTGCCACATTAATTACCCCTGCCAGCGGTGTGACCACACCCCCTTCTCCAGTGCCATCTCCGTCGCCAGTGGTGATGAAGCCACAGCGGGCACCGTCATCCGCAGCCACAATGTGCCATGCCCCATTGCCACAAAGATCAAGCTTAGCCGGGCTGAGCAGACCAGCATTACAGAGGATTGCTATGGCCCAGTCCAGAGCACTAATAGCATCAGGGTGAGTGAATGAAACACACACCAAAACTTCTAGCAGTGGAACAGGACAAACCAGTAGCCTAATTACAGGCCTTTTGTTAGTTGCATGATATGAGCCATGGTTTTCCAAAGAACATTTGCAAAACTTTTTGACGTAAAAGAACAAGCAAAGAACAAGAACAATAATGACATGTTACTGTTAAGTGGTAATGTTACAAATAATTGAGTTTAATTAAAAAGCAGTATCTGTATCTCCCATTGGTAGGTTCCATGCTTTTTATTGTTTGACTGAGTCATGCATTTGTTTTGCTACACTGACTCGTGATTTGAGAGGTGTTGGACCTTCCTGTTTGCTTTTATCTTGTGGTGTGAAAATGCTGATTAATTGAAATACAATTTTTGTTCAATGCTATCAAGCATTAGTCAACTACATTAATACATTTACTTTTAAAGTTACATTTAGTCATCTGGCAGACATTTTTTTCAAAGCAACTTACAAGTGAGGTACAAGGCAAGCAAAATATCTAAGTGGAGGAGAAGAACTTTAAAGTAAAGTGCTCTAGGCAGAGGAGTAAGTGCAAGATTTATTTTTTTTAAGATTTAGGTGCAGAGAAATGTTCAAAGGAGTTCTGATTTCAGCAGATGAGCATGTAGAGGTGAGCGTGAGCTCGTTCCACCATCGTAGAACCACTGAGCTGAAAAGTTTAGACGGTGATCCTTTGAGTCGGGATGAGGGGACTACAAGACGTAGTATGCTGTAAGGGTGCAGTGGACAGGAGGAATTGTAAAACCTGTATGAGGAAGTTCAGGTAGGCAGGTGCTGTTGAGTTGACCACATTGTAGGCAAGGGTCAGTGTGTCACAAATAGGAGGGTGGACCCAAAAGCACGATCTGAGGCAGGCTGGAGAGCGAGTGTTCTTTATTCAGGCAGGATGCAAACAAAGAAACGAACAGTGTAAACTAAGGATGCTGCACTAACAGGCAGAAAAGTAAAAAAATACATACAGTCCTGGATAAACACGTTCAGAGTCTTTCAGTGGAAATTAGTAGATTGGGTTCAGACAGAGGCGGATGTAGTCTTTCTAGAGAAGATGACAAACTGACAGGGAAGCAGTGTAGTGGAATGGCTTATGTAGTGATTAGGTGGAGACAATGAGACACAGGTGAACCAGATGAGGGTCAACTAAGTGCAGTGAGACTGAGGAGCAGGAACATGCAGGGGACGTGTAGTATCTAAAATGAGAAAGGGACCATAGATGAGAGAAGAGACAGGAATGGAAGAAAACAGAATGTGCAGAAACAGTGACACATGGCTTTGAACCTTGAACCTGATGCTGGCAGCTACAGGAAGCCGGTGCAGAGATCCGAAGAGTGGTATATTGTGTGTCTTTTATGGCTGATTAAAAATAAGATGTGCTGCTGCATTTTGGATCATCTGGGAGGGTTTGATAGTGCAAGCTGGTAACCCTGAATTATAAATCAGTGCCACTCTGCAGAAATCTCAACAACAGTCTGGAGTTATAGTTTTTGAATATCTTTCCTAGAATGAAAGTGTTAGCACTAAACTTTAGTAAATTTGCAAAAGTGGTTATGTGATAATCTAGAGATTTTTTTACAATTGACAATCAATTGAAGAAGTCTATGCATTTAAAACACTCTGTATCCAGTATGATGGATAAAGTTTGTGAGAATGACTTTCTATAAACATTGTTGACAAACTATAAAAATTAACAATGAATGTAAATGTACTAAAAATTTACTCATGAAAAGTCACCAAGCTTTCGGTCACTGGGCAGCACATTTTGCTCCAGAATGCCTCGATAGTCTTGAGATTTCATTGTACCCTGCACAGATTCACGACACCCTGTACCAGATGAAGCAAAGCAGCCCCGGCACATAACCGAGCGTCCGGTTATGTGCCGACCATGTTACCATGTTTGATAATAGGAACAGTGTTCTTTATTTTGCATGTTCATTTTTACATCTGTGAACAAAGCCGATGTGAATTGGCAAAACGTTCCTGCTTTCTTATAGTCTTTACCTTTAACATGTTTGTCTATCATTTTCTTTCTAATCTGAGATAACTCTCTACTTAGCTTTATGTGGTCCATGTTCAGTGTGGTACACACCTTGATACGAAACAGCACAGTGACTTTTTACCATTCATAGTACTAACAACTTTGTCCACATGTGTATAAAATGTAGATTAATGAGAATACAAAGCAAGGACTGAACTGAAGAACATATTAAACTGACCATGTAAAGGCTTACTTAGATTCCTGTTGACTGTGCAGTGTGTGTCTGTGTGCGTGCATGTGTGTAGTCAGCAGTGCCTTCTGCTTGTTGTCCATCTGTGGAGTGGCATCTGTGGAGCAGAGGGGGAGGGAGGAGGGACAGCCTGAGCAAGTGTGAAGGCCACAGGTCAGCAGACCTTCCCTCTCTCTAAAACTATTTTATGTTTGAACAGAGAGTGGCTCTAGGAGGCAGGGGATCTGTCCTCCACAAATTTATCAGTCTTCATCTTAACACTATGCTAGCCAGCTGTTAAATTCAGTAATTCAGTTATGTGAGCTTGTGTAGTATAACCTGCACTTGATGTCAAGATAGTGTGAAGAGTAGTAATAAACTGAAAACACCAAGTACTCTTAAACTCTGATCACTCTTTCACCCTTAATCTGCTTTCCTTTTCCCCATTTATATTGCCTTTAACCCCCACCTCTGATGTTTTACCTTTTATTGGGGTGTAATTGTTCTGGAGCTTGAACAGCTACACATTCATGGTTTTGTGCCGCAGTACTAAACACAGTCCTCCAATCTATTTTAGACATTCCACTTTTCTCATGGTGGAGAATGGCGCATATGAATACTCCCTGATTCAATACAGTATCCAAAAAATTGATATTTATATATGTCACTTGTCTTTGTGCTCAGGTTTTACATTAAGACATGTATCTACATAGAATGTGTAGAATAAGTGGTCTTGTCAGCTGCTGCTGCATTCAGGGACAGTGCAGAGTGTAGGTGTTTCAAAAGCTCTCATTTTGGAAACAGATTTGTGGTCCACAGAGGATAAATCATACTAAATCTGGCAATCCCCCCTGACTTTCCCTCTAGTGCCGCCATGGTTTTGTGAATTTCGTTTCACAAGTGAATGTAGAACTCCTAGCTGCCTGCCTGGCTGTAGAGACCGTAGTACGAGTGAAGGAGTACTGACTCAGTGCTTGAGCAACTTCTTTAAACAGATTCTTCAGTACTGTAACTGGAAATGAAACCTAGATTTTACAGTGACTGTGCAACTTCCCATGATGTCATGCAACAGTGACTGAAGCCATTGGATGAAGCTTTTCCATTTGGTGTTGTAAACAGCAGGTGTGTTTCACTTCTCTGTGAAAAAGCCTTCAACTACAGGATGTGATGCATTTTCACCACATAATCACTGTCATACTGAAAGCAAGGTCAGATGGTTTTGAGATGTAAATTTTTGATCCCCCCCTCTCCCTCAGTCCTGTCGTTTGTTCCCTGCCCCCTCCACTCCTCTCCTCCTCATTTACCATCACGTCTCAGCAGTCTGGGCCCCTCAGAGCCCCATTGTTGGTCTCCACAGTAACCTTTGTTGGATTACCCAAGCCTGGGCTGCATTAGCAGCATAATGCTGACCCTCCACTAGTTCTCATTTCTTTTTCACTCTCTTTGCTCACTCCTTTTTATATTCTTCTCCCACATTTTCCATTCTTCTTTCAATTCCTCCTCTGTGTTCCTACAGCTTTTTAGGTTTTGATTTAGAATTCTTGCCGTTTACATGTGTCTTGCTTTCATTTAGTAGCTAACATGTTGAGTTTTGGGCTACTTTAAGCATATTTTCCAAGTTAATAAGCACACTTTCATTTCAAGCTTACCTTTATTGTAGTTATTATGGTGGATTTTACACCCCTTATACAGGTGTCACTGTGTATTTAACAGCATATTAAAAATGTGAGTATTTGTTTTAAGTCGGTGGAATAGTAGACAGTGGCGTTGTTCTGGTTAGCAATGTTGCTACCCCTGAAGAGGGAGGAATATGTAGACCTTTATAGATGTGTGTGTGTGTGTGTGTGTGTGTGTAGACAGTCTCAGACTCAGACAGTGAAAGAGACAAAGGCTGATGGGAATGAGGTGGGGAGGGAATAAGACAAAGAAACGAGTCAGCAAACTGTCAAAGATTGATCACTCAGTGGTGCAAAAAATCAGGCCAACACCACAGAGGGAGAGCGAGGGATGTGACACAGACACACACACACACTCACCCACTTCTCTGTAGAAGAATTTAACAAACTCACACAAACGCACATTGTCCTTCTCAGAAACAGTAAATATTGACAATCCTAACGGGATAAGCAGTGAAGAATGCATGCTCTCTCTCTCTCTCTCTCTCTCTCCCTCCCTCCCTCCCTCTCTCTCTCTCTCTCTCTCTCCCTCTCTCCCCCTCCCTCCCTCCTCCCTCTCTCTCTCTCTCTCTCTCTCTCTCTCTCTCTCTCTCTCTCTCTCTCTCTCTCTCTCTCTCTCCTCTCTCCCCCTCCCTCTCTCCAGTGGGGGATTATGAGAACGAGACAAAGGGAGTGTCTGAGTGAGGAGAAACTGGTGTCTACAAATTAAGCAAAGAAGGGGTGTGAGAGTAAGAAAGAAATCCATGAAGTCTGACTTTACTTGGGGAAGAGAGGAGAATAAGACTGTACTCCTGTGACACCTGTTTAGTTCACCAACAGGTTGCAGGATGCAGCTCTTTGAAGCCATTTTAATCACGTGTGACCTGTAGAGGGAGGTGTCACCATATATTAGCAAGGAGTAACATGTTGTTGATAGCAAAGAGTAACGTTTAAACACAGAGCCACGGCTCACAGTTGAATCAGGACTTTCCACATAAGAAGTTGTGGTTGTCGCCTTTGACCTGCTACTTCAGATCAAATGCTAGCTTACTGTTTCCAACTTTCTACCCACCAAACCACACTGTAGCTGAAACCACTTCACCTAAACACCAGACCAGACATACAGCTAGACCTAACAGTCATCTGTGTCGTCTGGTGTCTGGGTCTGACTTGTGATCTGTTCTAAATGCTTGCAGCTTCTCTGTTGACCTATAGTGCAGTATTTCTTTCCCACAAGTTTACGTTCAGTGAATTTGACTCAGATCAGTTGTGATGGTTAGATCAGCTTCTCAAGTGCAAAAAACAACACAATTTCATAATGAACATTCATATTTAAGCAGCAAATTTACTATTTATTTAAACAGATGATTATTTTACACCTACTTATATTTCATTATTTATTCAACAAATATATACTCTTTGCCCAGTTTCTCTTTAAAATGGAGTGTGATTTTATGAAATGTAACACATTCAGTAAACAATAAATTTTTTCACTATTATTTTTCACTAAAGCAGAGGAAGTCCGTTTGAAACATCATATTGTCAGCTAATGTGTGATAACTATGTGTGTACCTAGGAATGTGTCTGATGCTGTGGCTGCAGCTTTATGAGAATGTGACAATATGTGTGTGAGAATGTGTGGGAGTGTGTTTTTGTCTGGTCTCTAAATCAGTTCAGCTGATGTCCATCTGTGTTCGTGGGGGTGTTACCTTGGCGCTTCATGGGAATTGTAGTTGACTTCTGTTATGTTTCTTCTATTGTTCACCTTGTATCAGAAGTCCAGATATTTTCTCATGCTGTTCAGCTTTTGCACTTGCCATTCAGTCAACTGAGTATCTTGCCCATCCTAGTAATGCTACAAATTTGACATTTGTAGATAGTAGTGCTGATACCTAAGTAGAAGATCATGGGTGCGTTTCCTATTCCCTATGCAATGACAGCATCCACAGACTGTCCTTTATGTTGGAAGTTTTGGCCACAGTTCAACACTAGATAGTGGCTAAAGCTGCTAAGCAGCCACCTCATGTTGGAGGCTCCATTTTCTAGTATACAGAGTGTTCTAAAGTCAAAACTGGTAGGTTAGTTTTAGGTAACAGGGTAGTAGCTCATATGGAGAAATATTTTACCTAAAATTGAAAAGAAATTTAAAGACAAACTGAAATATTTTCCATTTGAAAATTATAGTTTATTTTCAATTTTGAAAAAGATATATATTGAATGGGAATGGAAAATGATCGTTTTTCTTTAGAATTCTAGGTAAGCTATTCCTCCATAAACTTAGATCAGATTAAACAAAATAGAGAAAGATACTTGACTATCTCACTGTGGTGCAGCCTGGGGGCATCGGATGGACCAAAACATAACGTCCCAGCTTCGTCCCTCACCACATGAGGCTGGGCATTGTTGTGCACCAGGAGGAACCCAGGGCCCACTGCACCAGCGTAGGTCTGACAATGGATCCAAGGATTTCATCCTGACAATGTTACAAGTAGCATAACGTTCTCGACAGCTTCTTCAGACCCTTTAACGTCAGTCATAGGGTGAACCTGCTCTCATCTGTGAAAAGCACAGGGCCCAGTGGTGGACCTGCCAATTCTGAAGTTCTATGGCAAATGCCAGTTGAGCTTCACGGTGCTGGGCAGTGAATACAGGGCCCACTAGAGGACATCAGGCCCACAGACCACCCTCATGAAGTCTCTTTCTGATTGTTTGATCAAGGACATTCACCTTTTGGAGGTTCTATGGCCTTGTTCAACTGTTCTAGAGTAACTGCCCTGTCTCCTGAAATCTTCTCTATGCTCTAGAGCCTTTGCTTGGAGAAACAGCATTCCTTCTGACAATGGCACATATTCATGTATCCCACAAGTTTAATTGTACTTGATTCTTGTACTTTTTTTTGCCGTCTATATTGTAAGTATGCAACCAACATTAACAAGTAGGTATTTGGAATTGACACTTAATGGGTCAGCTGTTTTAGAAGAGTTTGTAGCATAGTCAAGCTGTGACATGAGCATCAATGGAGCCACTGGAAAGTGTGTCAATGAGATACATGAAGCTTAACCAGGATCATATTGGCCTCAACTCTTCTTCTTCTCTTCCTTACCTCATCCAGTAAAGCCTTCCTTGCTAACACAGCAGCCTATTACTTATTAATTAATGCAGTGACTGGCAACAAGTGATTAGTTTGTGTGTGCGAGATCCACGTCATGTGTGGGTCTGTCGTAGGTTGTCGTAGGTTGTCATATGATGCGTTTAAAATCTACTAAACTACTCTGACTGCGTACGACAGAATAGCACCTGTGACACAGCGAGGCTCAGACTAATCTGCTTAACACAGATGGAAGTTTGATATAATTAAGATGTGATAGTAGCCTTGATGCAAATACAGTGTGTTGTGACTGTCTTGAGTGCTGCTTTGCTCACATGGCCTTGTGTGTTAACCTTCACCTTTTATCATAGCTACAGGCACAAAAAGTAAATCAATTGTTCTGCCCTCGTTTTGCATCAGTGTTTGGGTAAAGGACATTCCCTTACATGTGTTTTAGAAGCTTGCTGTGTACCAGTACCAGTATCATCTGCTACTGAAGACTCTTTAGCCCTCGTTTAGAATATTTACTGTTCCAGCTCTGCTTTGCTTTTCCTTTCTGAAGATTGTGAAATAACACCTGATTTCCCACTTATTAACACAAGTGCAGACCTACACACACAAATGAGTCATTCACTCGTGTGTGTGTGTGTCATGTGACAGTGAGAGGGGTTAAGTGAAAGCAGCTTAGTGCACTGACAGAAAGCTTGTTAAAGCTACTCTAGCAACAGGAAACAACAGATCACTACCACACCCTGTTCATCTGAAGAGCCTGTAACACTGGCTGCGCTAGTCTGTTAGCATAACTGATAGTGTCTGCATGAGAAGAGGGGGCTGGTTGTTGCCCCCTTCGATAGCTCAGTTGGTAGAGACTGTAGTGGTGAGTGCTGATGTCCTTAGGTCGCAAGATTTGTTTTCTGGTAGCTTTCTGTATGTTTGTATTCTTTGTTGACATGCAGTATTTTCCTGCTCACTGGTCCTTGCTGCTACATAGCTACACTGACTAT
The DNA here is from genome assembly GCF_900324465.2 of Anabas testudineus. Taxonomy (NCBI): domain Eukaryota; kingdom Metazoa; phylum Chordata; class Actinopteri; order Anabantiformes; family Anabantidae; genus Anabas; species Anabas testudineus. The sequence continues at coordinate 25,550,909 of NC_046610.1, forward strand.
TCCAGTGTAGAAGTTCCCCAGATTGTGCTAACAGGAGATCTGTAATCGGACAAATGAGGCTGGAGTGCAGCCACCAAACATTGACAGCATGTGTTTATTCCTCCCCTTCAGCAATCATTTTACAACCTGACAGTGCTGTGTCACACACACACGCACATTCAGTCCACCGTGTGTGTGTGTGTGTGTGTGTGTGTGTGTGTGTGTGTGTGTGTGTGTGTGTGTGTGTGTGTGTGTGTGTGTGTGTGTGTGTGTGTGTGTGTGTGTGTGTGTGTGTTGTTTTGTTTTGCCGGATGAGTAATCCCTATAAGTGTAGTCTCCAGTAGGCAAACCTGCCTCTGAGCCCCAGCTGAACAGCTGTGTTGGCACATGCAGCAGTCATTTGGAGTAAGTTATCATCACCTGACCGTAGAGCTGATCTATACAGATTGACGTGGATCACAATTATCAAATATGCTGGATTCTCTAAAGTCCTACACAAACCAATGATCTTAGTTAGTGAGAGCTACATGTGTGTTTGTCAGTTAAGTGGTGATGATGATGATGATGATGATGATGGGCTTTGTGAAGAAGCAGGTAATCCCCAGCATGCAGCTGCATGACGTCCATCACTTTGAGCTCAGTGAGCAGATGGAAACTCCGTGGATTAGCATTCATAAACACACACAACCCAGCGGAGTCATTCATCTGCTCTCCAGCCGTCAAACAAGGTAGTGTGCTGTGAGACAGGGAGATACACGGATAAGGAGAGGAGACAGAGGAGGACAGACAAGAACAGAAGCTCCTGGTTTCTGTGTGATTTCTCTTTTTATCTCTTTTTGTATTGTTTGTTTTTGTGTGAATTTTGGTTTTCTTAACTGTGACTGACTCTAAGAATGACTGTTATCCGTCTCTCAAGGTGAGTATAAAGGATAGAGTATCTGTGCCACCGTAGACCTGTGAGCAAGAATGGAAATAAACTAAACACTTTATTTCTTTTGTTGCAGTGTGCCCACCGTCCCAGTCAAGAACCTCAATGGATCCAGTCCTGTTCATCCTGCACTTGCAGGTACAAACACACACTCACTACAGATATGAAAAATCAGAACTGTACAAGAGAGATTTTAATGTATAACTCCTGCAGTATCACTGTTCTAACAAGTCTATGTTTTTCCTTCTTCTTCCCCTTCTGTATTTCAGGCATCACTGGAATCCTAATGAGTGCGGCTGCTCTGCCAGTGTGTCTGACCAGGCCTCCTAAACTGGTGCTGCACCCTCCGCCTGTAAGCAAAAGTGACATCAAACCAGTGCCCGGCTTCAGCCACTGCTGCAGGAAGACCACCAAGAAACAAGTCCGCAAAGGTAAGCATTGACCGGTTTGTGTTTTTTTTCTTTAAAATGCCACATCATTGAAATCACTCCGTTGGTCTCTGTGTTTTATTATCAGACTTTCTGCTCAGTTACTCAGCTTTAAAACATAAACAAAACAGGCTGTGTTTGATGTTTTACTTTCCTCTCTGCCTGCAGGTAAAACGCCAGAGGAGGTGGTAAAGAAGTACCTGCAGAAAGTAAAAAGTCCACCAGAGGAGGTATTACTGCTGCTTTCATAGTGCTAACTCACACACACACTAATGGTAAAGACACAAATGTTTTTATAATAGTATTCACTCGCTTTCCTTGTCTTCTCTAGGACTGTACCATCTGTATGGAGCCCCTGGGGGGTCCATCTGGATACAAAGGTCCTGGCGTGGGTCCTGTTTCTAGGGCAGAGTCAGTGGGGAGACTAGCGCAGTGTGGACACCAGTACCATTTCCAGTGTCTGGTGGCCATGTATAATAATGGCAACAAGGACGGCAGGTAGGTTAGAGACAGACAGGACTTCCTCCTCATTTCCCTCACAGGATTTATGAAAACCATCTCTGCAATCTTTCAGTTTCTCTCTTCTCCTCTCAGTCTTCAGTGTCCCACCTGTAAAACCATTTATGGTGTAAAGACAGGCAACCAGCCGGCAGGGAAGATGGAGTACCACGTCATCCCTCACTCTCTACCGGGGCATCCTGACTGCAAAACCATACGCATCATCTACAACATACCACCAGGCATTCAGGTAAGTCAAGGAGAACGGCACTTTGTTCTCATGTGGTCATTCATGGTCAGGCTCACTGTGATATTTATGCTCTTCTTGTCCTTTCAGGGACCAGAGCATCCCAACCCAGGGAAGCCCTTCACTGCCAGAGGCTTTCCTCGACACTGCTACCTCCCAGACAGTGAGAAAGGGCGCAAGGTAAACGCAATTGACCCTCCTATAAAGCACCAGTCAACTACTGCAAAAAATGAACAATTCATCCTCACTTTTACACTCACCTGTCATCAGGTGCTGAGACTGCTCCTGGTAGCATGGGACCGCAGGTTGATCTTCTCAGTCGGCACCTCAAGCACCACAGGAGAGTCTGACACTGTCATCTGGAACGAGGTACGTGCTCAGTGAGACTGCAACCAAAGAATTGATTTGATTAACTCATTTGTTATCACTGAAACTGATGACAAAACTTCCTTTTCTTCTTTTCAAGGTCCACCATAAGACAGAATTTGGTTCCAACCTGACAGGCCACGGCTTCCCTGACCCAGGACACCTTGACAATGTCCTGGAAGAGCTCAGGGCTCAGGGCATCACAGAGGACGATGTACTGGTGGAAAAGTAAAATGAGGTGCAAGAAGAAGACAACAGTGAGAGAGAAGAGGAGTGGAGTAGAGGAAGAGACGTAGGTCTGACTATGAAAATACCAGAAGGAGAAGAAGAGGTCCTGGACTGAGAAAGACTCTCTGCCAGCACTTAACAGAGGTGCAGAACGACATCTGGGGTTAAAGAAGATTTTGTTTTTCCAAAGCAACCCCTTTTCAAGAGTCACATGTCAGTGTCTGCCCAAACATAACAGTTTACACAAAGAGATGGGGAAGCAGCAGCATACGGTGAAAAGCTGGAAAAAGATGATGGCAGTCTCGGTTCCAGCTTACTAAACAGCTAGGTACTACATGAGGATAAGTGAGAGTGAATGGTACTAATACTTAGGACAATAACAAGTTTGCTTTACTGACAGGAAGATTAACATAAAAAGATGGTAAAATGTTAGAGCAGTTCAATCAAAACGGGTAGAGAAAGGACAAGGAGATGGAAGACGGAGCAGTCAGGGAGGGGACAGGAGGGAGGAGAAGAGGAAGAGTGCAGCAGAAAGACAGAAAGATGGCGTTCGAATGTAGTGTAGCATAGGAGTGAAATTAACTTGTGAAGTACAGTCTGGGTACTTCAGCTCTCACTAAAACCACAAGCAAACCAAGAGTGAGGGAAGGACAGAGGGACCGTGCTGACTTTGGTCAGAGCAGTTGCAAGTTTGTGGCTGAAGCGTGGTGCTGCTGCTCCCCCATGTGGATTTCCTGATCAACTGCAGCCTACTATGAGTTCTCCACCTGTGTTACTTTGTGTCATTACTATAATCCTCATATAACATCATTCCAAACTTTACCTCTTGCTTTTGACTCAGTGGGTTTCATATGTCATAACTCTGTATGTTTATGATAGTGTGTGAAATGACAAAAGACCAAACCAGGGCCCTGTCGTTTGGGTCTGTTTGGAGTCTTACTATTGAGCCACTGTGGTACAAGTTAACCTTAAATACTACGGTACCAGTATTTACATAGATAGCTTTTATTTTTGTCCCTTTAAATGTTTCCAATGGTCTCACTGGACGTAGATGTTTCCTGTCAACAGCGGGACACAGTGGAGTTTGCCTAGAACTAAGCACTGAGGACGTGCTACAAAGCCGCAGTGTTTTAGTTCCAGCTGAATGAGTTTCAACTGTCAATGCTTAAAGCAAAGAAATGAACTAAGAGCGTGGGGCTGGTCTCTGAGCCAGAAAGCCCCTCAGATTGGGCAGGGAGTTCGAGGGTTGGGAAGGATGGAGAGAGAGACGAAGAGAGAGAGCTAAAGTAGAGATCACCTGCTCTGCACAAACACAGCGCCACTAGAAAAAAAAGAGTTAGTGACTAAATAGCATGCAGAAGAATCCAAACAATAAATAGCTTAATAACAGTATTGTGAATGCTCCAGAACAACAACCAGATACTGTGTTGTGGCCTCAACTTAATAATAACATAATAACACGAATTACAGCAAGAGGATCATTGAGTGACAGGATATTTGTTGAAGTTGGAAATTCCACAGACACATGTTTCTATAAAAATATGAACAAGCATGTAAGGTACTAATATCAAGTGTTAAGGAATTTCACAATATGTCCCATAAGGCAGAAACAAAACAATAAATAAATATGGCAGATACTGTACAGAGGGATGTGCACTCTGCAAGGTACTTATACCAAAATTAAGTAATTGAAAGCGCGAACAGAGACACTGGAGGTGTTTGGAATTAAATATCTGTTAAACATCCAAGCTCAGACTAACTGTGTAGATATCAACAGATCACCATCCCAAAAATGACAGGACATGGGGATGTGTCAGATGTGTGGTAGGAATTACAGCATCTTTTCAGTCACATGATGGTGAAACGCACGGTTAATCAGGCAGTTTGAAAAACATTTTCAGTCTCAAATTCCTTGAAAATGTCCTGAGGCAACTAATTTCACGTTTTGTAATGTGGGAGGAATTATTTCAGGAAATTCCACTTGACACTACACTTGGATCTGCTTCTGATTGGCTGTCATCGGTAAAGCGTTAACTGTAATCTGGGCCTCCACTCTGGGTTTCCTCATCAGTGTCTGTTCATTATTATTGGAGGGAATTGGTTTCAGGACCAAATGTCAGGGAGATCCTTATTTTCGAAGTTTATTAAAGCAGCAGACGTTTTGATTTGTCGGCCGGAGCCTTTGATCAATAAGGCGATCATCACGCTTATCTCAGCAGACTGATAACAGCTCTCCTCTTCTTATCTCCACCTCCACTGGCTGACAACACGCTGCCCAGTCTCTGAGTTGGGTCTGTAAATGACCCCCTTATCACAACGTTACAAAATGTGTGTGTGGGTGTGTGTGGGTGTGGGTGTGGGTGTGTGTGTGTGTGGGAATGAGAATCTGTGTACTGTGTATACTACCAACATGCTCCCAGTTTAGGGGATTATTCGGGTACTCCATGGGAATCACATCATCCTTTAACTCTGATGATGATGATCATGATAGCGCTGATGGTACATCCTGTGTGGTAACTTCTTTACTGTTCTCTTTTTTATAAGACATGTAGGTACACTTTTGCTTTATAATAGCATTTTTCTTGACACTATCATAGAGTAAATTGCTTTTTTTTTATTTTGTACATTTACATTGTATTAATTGTACTTTTTTTTTCATTTGTTACGATTGGTTTACAAAGACAATATTGGTAAATGCAACGTCTTTTATTTTTTCCCCTTTGTGTACAGACGTTGAGCTGATCGGCGTCATCTTTTCTTTGGAAAAGGAATTCGGTAGTAGACTTTAATGTGAGTGCAAAATGTAAAGAACAGAAACAGCAAGTCAAAGCCTCGCACACTGGTGAGGTGAAGGTCTTTTTTCTACATATCATGTTTCCAGCTCCTGTTCAGCACTGAGCCTTAATCTGCCTGCTGGAGCGCTCAACTTTTGTCATCCTGCCTTCTTTTCACAGCAGGTTTGTTTTAGCAGCAGAATAGCTCAAGTGCAAGCAGCCCAATGAAAGGCTTTAAAATGTTACAAAAATCAGTTTCCCTTTTTGTGTTGCAGGCACAGTTACTAAGGGGAACTGATTTTTGAAGAATATTTATTTGAATCTGTTTTCTTGTTATTAAAAGATCTGTTTTGATTTCTAGACACTGAACAACAAATTCAAAAAAATTCAAATAAATGTCATTACCAGATTTGTTACTGTTTCTTTTGACTTAATCTGATGTGTTGAATCTGATTTGAATATGAAGACTCTCTATAGCAAACAGTCGTCCTCATTATTATCACCAGCCTCAAGTGTCTTTGGAGGAGAATAATGGTGATCCATTTAAAGGCTTGGATCCTTGATGTGCAGTGTCTGAAGCCAAGATCATTTCATGTGGATTTGTTCCCCATCACTAGTTCCCTGGGAAGTGATCAAAGGTGCTGGTGCAGGAGAGAACGCATCAGAACATGTGACAAGCAAAGCAGTGTAAATATTGCTACGTAATTGCTGGAGTATGAATGATTAATACAAGAAAAAATAAAAAATGAATGATGCTTACTTGGTGTATTGTTGTACCTTTCAACATTAGAGAACGCTGTAGCTGGACGATGAGTTTATTAACTTAGTAAGATAAACAGATAAAGTATCTGTCACGTTTTAGATCATTTTCATGTTTGAGATTCTTTTCTAACAAACGCCGGCGTGTGCGCATGTCCCTTCGATAGCTCAGTTGGTAGAGCGGAGGACTGTAGCGGTGAGTGTTGAAATCCTTAGGTCGCTGGTTCGAATCCGGCTCGAAGGACTGAACTTTTCTCACTGTCAACAGACGCGGAGTCCGCTGCTTCAAAGCATACTCGGTTCCCAGCGTTATTCTTGACCTATGTGTAATGGTTTCTCTTTTAAATAAAGACTGTAATATATAGAATATAATAGTGATCGTACAAATATCAGCTCATTGTATATGAAGTTTCTCCTGTTTAACGTCCACGATGTGGTGAGAAGCCCCTTAAGGAGCTCATGTTACGTTTTCTCTGGTCCAAAGCGACTTATTCTGAGTGAAGCCCGTATGATGCAGTAGATCCCAGTAGATTCACTGTAACTCAGACAGATGGAGACAGTTACTGGGATGGAGCTGCTCACTGTGACTGGAGGCTCGACAGGAGGCTACTGCGCTGAAAAGAAACCTGTGCTTGTTTTTATTTGCCTCTTTCAATGATGAACAAAATGTGCTTCAAGCTTTACGAAGGGCAAGAAAGTAAAAGACTTGTTCCCTGACCGGGAATCGAACCCGGGCCGCGGCGGTGAGAGCGCCGAATCCTAACCACTAGACCACCAGGGAGCTCAACGGCGGAAAGGACAACGATACTTACATGGCTGTTCAAATGGTTATTTGACTGAGGTTGTGTGGTGTTAAGGGCTTCAATTAGTTTACCTCAGTCTGTGCCCCTCATGTAAAACATTACACTGGAGGAACAGACATAGGGCAAAAATCAATTCATGGCAACTTTCTGTATCATATGACACTCACCCAAATTCTAAAGGTAAATGTTCTGGTCTTGGTTTTAATCCGTTTTCTTCAAGGTTGTTGGTGCAAATAGTGACATCGAGTGGCTCCATCTGCAGAGTTCCTCATTCACTGGGCTGTGTCAGGGTCAAGAGTCACAGACTTTCTTGGCCTCTCTCAACAGGCTCCTTCAGATCAGTGAAGACTCGAACACCTTGCAACAGCTCTATCTGCATCTATCTGCATCGAGCTGAACGTTTCAGCCTTCAGTCTTCAGTGGACACTCTCCCATCATCTGCTGTATTTTCTCCTCTGTCCTCACCACTTTCAGAGTGTTCTTCCAGAGAAACATCTTGCTTAAAACCATGCAGATGAACATCACACCTACCAGGAAGATCAGGAGCTTCTTTTCGGTTCCAGTGCAGAAGTCACAGGGAGCTTCGGGTTTGTCATCTTGTTGCTGTCAGCTCTCAGATGGGCTGAACTCGACAGCCATCTCAGAGACGACACTTTTAACCTGCAGCTCAGGCTTTGGCTAGTAATAATTTTACAAATGGGACACTGACATGGGACATCGATACTCCAGTGTTCAGTGATGCAGACTTTGAAGTGGTAGCAGAGGTTGTGTCCACATGGCACTGAGATGCTGCACATTAGCTGATCTTCAGTCAGCACACAGCTGGCAGCAACCATGTCTACACACTGAGAACCAGAGGAAGAACAAGTCAGAGGAACATAGAGACACTAAAATAGGGTTTCCTCATAATTCTGTGACTCACACTATCATCACTACTGTCACCTTCTCACTGAGTGGCACTGCACACTAGTACTAGTGCTGGCCTCTACTCTTTCAGTTCAGTGTCCATGTCCAGTCCCACTTCCCATAGTGGTCCTTCTCAGATGATAATTGATATATCTTTCCAGAGGGTGTTAGATGTTGGTTCCTCTGTCATAGTGCTGGTTTCCACCCAGGTGGAGCAGAGGAAGGGGATGAGCTCCTCTATTGTGAAAATGTTTTTCTTGTTTGCTCAAATGACTTATGATCAAACTTTGTGCTGGAGAGGAGCTCCTCAATCAAAGACAGTCTCTCTGGCTTTTATCAGCATATGTTTGACTGGCTAGCTAATAATTTGAAACATTTAAGCCAAACTGTTGAGGAGGAGTGGGATTTGTAGTTTTGGGTTTTGTTTTGACCTAGATTAAGGTTTGGTTCACTGACAGACCATCTGTTTTGTTTGTTTGTTTGTATTTATTGTTTAGTGAGTAATGTCCCCTTTCTTTAAGAGTGGCCTGATCAGCCAGGAAATGTTCCTTTTTGTGTTTAGTTTATTATTTTAAAGTTTTAAGATGACTTCTCAAAGTGTGAATGTGTGAAAAATCATTGATTTGCACATACACTTTCAGTAGAGGGGCCCCACACACAGCTGCTGCTGATCCTGCCCGGCAACCCAGACAGATGTTTTGCTCACTGCTGGAAGAAATGTATCAAACCCCTTTTCCTTTAGGTCATAATAGGCTACATATGAGGTATCTCTTTGTCATAATAGGGCTGAGCAAAGCCAGCATACAAGAAAAGCATCTGTAGTTAGTGAGAGACAGAGTCACTTTCACAAATATGGGCAATTTAGAATCACCAATTAACCCTAACATGTAACATGACACAGAAAGTACATGCAAACTCCACTTCTTTCTTGTGAGGCGCCACCATGTTGCCAATGGAAACCAGAAAAACATTAAAACATCAACATTTTTAAGGGTTGAATCTCTGCCAACTACTGCTTTAACACTGCCAGACGAAAGGGAGGGAGAGAGGAAGAAAGAAGACACTGCCAACTCCAGTAATTAACAGTAACAGCTTTGGTATGTCACGAAAACTGTACCTAAAATATCTAACAGTTACTACCAGAAGTCAATGTAACATGTGACGAGAACACTACAGGTGGGAGGAGAGTTAGTGGATGAGTCACATGAAGGAAATTTCTTTCAGTCCAGTATCTGGATTAGTCATTGTCCACAGGACAACATTAACTATTGAAGTGCAGAAACGTCCTGCTTTGTGTGTCTTAGAGGCAGAAACTGTGCAGGCTGTTTACTCTTCATTATGTATTTGATAGTAGCAGCTGACGTGGACTTTCTTGATGCATTTCTACACGGTCTTTCTTACTGATGCCTTCATGTCATGACTGATTAAAGGTGTAATCAGACATTTTTATCAACAATCAATTATTAACACTCTCTATCTTGGTTCTATGAGGTCCATCTGCAAATAATCACCTCTTTACTCACATAACTGCTCTGTGTCTAAAGTTGAAGAAGTACAAAATAAATAATGAAACAAATATGCTATACTTTCTGAAACCAAACTGAGATTTGGATCCAACTGAGTTGAATCTTTTATCAAATGATGTTTGAAGTTTGTAAAACGTTGAATTTTAACATTAGCTAAGAGCTACTATTTGAAAGACAGCTTAAAAATCAGGATATTACTTACATATAAATGTTCAGTGCAGACTCTTACACTGACATCTTGAACTTGTTTGGAAGAGAGACACACAGAAGACAGTGGGACAACACAAGACAAAGACAGTTTGCTCATGCCAACATGGCCAAGGGCTCGCTGACACAGGAGGAGAGGACACATTGATGTAAACCTCTCTCACGCTCATCATTAGAACCTAAATACATATGTAAAGACAACAAGTTTGTGCCCGTCTCAGTAACAAATCAAGAGCCTGTGTCAGTGACAGACAGTCAAACCAGTTCTTTCTTTACTGTACGATGTTCACTGGGAGAGAGTTTTGAACTGACCTGATCTGCCCTCACAGTAATAGACAAGAAGCTTTAATTTAAAATTTAAATAGAAATTTAACCTTCTCTATAATTTAAACAATTGCCAGTTATCAAGCTCTCATGTGTTGAGCCCAGCCTTGTGAAGGGTGGCGTTTGAATAAAAGCCCCCCAGCCTCTGCTTGACTGAACACTCTAAACTGCAGGTAGAGCTGGACACAAGCAGACCAGGCCTCCTAGGCTGGGATCTCCTGATTAAAGAGAATTGAGATGTATAATCCAGTTTGTTTGTAAGATCTCTGTCTGCCTTGCAGCCACCTAACCTCCTTTGTTTTGGTTATGTTTACTTTATTGTCAGTTATGGTCAGTAAGACCATCTCAGTTGTTCATCAGTGAGAGACACAAAACAGAAGGAGCTTAATGAGATTTTGATTACATACTGGAATCTGGTAGATAAATCCCATCCTAACTTCACCTAGTTCCATATCACTGGCTGTTAGTGACAACTGATGTGTAGTAATAGAGAGGTGATACTAAACTTCACACACCTGCAGCCCGACTCATCTCATGTGCTGCCAAACTGGGGGTATGGTCTGCAAATGGCTGCCCATAACACTGACTCCGGCAGCAACTCCATGCCCAAGTATTGTTTGGCTCCTTCTTGTGACTGGTTATAAATTAAGATAAGAATAAGGCTTGGTTGGTGTTTGCAGTTGTTTCTTATCTATGTTTTTATCTGCATGTGACAGTGTGCACAAAGTGTAACCAGACACCTGTTATTTTTTATATTATATTATATTTAAGTCCAACATGTTTAATGAGATACAGATTCAGTATTTAGTAGATTCACTCCCACAACATAAGCAATAATGTAACAGCAATTACTCAAATATTTTATTTTGAGAATTAATTTTCTTACATCATGCATTTGATTATTCGAGATTCAGAAAAAATTATAAAGCCAGTATGGAAATTGTTTTTTCTCATTACAGCTACCTTGTTCAACAGGAGAGAAAGGAACCACAACAACACAATACAAAATTACATAAATACAAAATTACACAAATACCAAACATGTTAATAAGACAAATATAAAACTGCAAAAGATGGTTAATAGTGGAAAATAGTAGTAGTAGTAGGGGTAGAATGCATTGTCATGAATAGTGATGGCATAAAAAATGACTATATTGTTAGTTAAACGAGGACGTCGTCAGTTCCTGGCGTAGTTTATTTACAGTCCCCCTCCACCTGACAGAAAGGGGAAGCAGTTGTACATCTTAATGGGAGGAAGGGAATTCAGAAATGTGGTATATGTGGTCTATCAGCATTTCCCAGTATCTGCGTCTCTTGTGTAAAATGCACACACACTCTCCAGAGACATATCAATATGTATAAACCCAGATAAAAACCTGTCAAATACTTCGCTAAGTCTCATCTCTGGTTTCAGTAAAGGCTTAATAATGGCTGGTGGAAGACTTAATGACTGCAATAAGTATGTACAGATAATAAAGATCCTGGTAAAGGATAACTAATGAAAGAGAAATGAAAGGAGGGAGGCCTCAAGCACTCAGTGACTGACTCTGGTTAGGTGTTTGACTGCCACTTGTCAGCGGGTGTTGCTCCTCAGTTTCATTACTTTCCTGAAAGAAGAACATTGAATGCAGAAAATGTACGTTAATTACAGACACACATGAATATCTCATTTGTCCAGGTGATATGTCCAAAACTACATCCTCTGGGGGGGTTATATAGTTTATACAGTTTTTATGTACTGCAGGTAAGGTAGATTATGTTATTATCACAAGATGTTTTTGCTTACATACCTCTGACACTGAGACGTTCCGATATGACATATTCGGATTCCCCAAACCACAACAATCTGGAGGGTTGAGGTTGACAGCAAATGTTAGGTAAACTGAAACTAAACATGAATAAAATTACACTACATTCACATACCTGCTTGTCCTTCGTTGTTTCTTTGTATGCGGCGACGTTTGTACCAGACAGCAATCAGACCAACCACAACAAGCACTATAATAATATAATAATAATTTATTCCAGGACCTGTAAAAAAATGAAAATGTTTGATACAATATATGAAGGTTTGACATAAACATGAGCAAAATTCATCTTGAAATGTTGATTTATTTTCATCAGTTTTATTTACTCATTCAAAACAAAACAGTCAAACTGACACGTACCAATGTGAACACAAAAAAAACTCTTGCACAAAAAAAGAATCAATCAGAACAGAGGAATAGAACAGAGGAATTCTTATATACCTCATCACACGTTACACAGTAAGGTTAAGACCTTACAGAATAAATCATATTGGGCCAGTGACCACACACTAGAACATACAGCTGTGAGGGCAGTAAGGTAAGTGAATTACAGCAGTCCGGTCTAGAGGGATGTAACAAATGTGTGGATGGGTTTTTCACTTCACTTCGAGCCAGGACGCAGTTCTAGATAGTTGTTTTATGTGTAAGTAAAGTATGTGCACTAGTTAGAAATAACTCAGATTCTGTACTGTAGTATTTGAGGCAAAGCTGTTTATTAAAATTAATGTTACAATACAGTTCTTTCCTACAGTAACAGCTATATATACTGATAAGTTGTATACTATGGGAGCTAAAGTATGTTATACAAACTGATTATGATTATTTTGATTTCTGTTTTGTTTTGCTGTTACAATAAATATGCTAGAAAGAGAATGAGATTTTTGACAGAACAAACCTGTGTTTGATGATGTGATGTGGACACCACTGTGTGGAGCTGATGTTCACGCTCTCATTACTGACAGGGTTGGCTGCCACACAGCTGTATGTGTATTCATTGTGATTTTGGATATCCAGAGGCAGAATGAGGTCTACAGCGATGTCAAGGTTGTTGGTCTGGTTTATTTTCTCCTCTTCTTTGTACCAGGTCAAGGTAACATTAGGTGTGTTCTTCACAGAACAATTTATGTAACAGCTCCCATCATCCACTGGAGGTGTTGAAATGTTGGTCTGTGCTGTAGTGATGTGTGGTTTGGAAACGTGTTCTAAATTAAATAAAAGGAAAGTTACTGAGCGTCATAACACTCTACGCTATTACTTTAAAAGTAGTGAATTATTTCCACAGGACAGCTAATTAGGTGAACATTAACACGAGTGACAATCTCACTGTCATCTCCCATTCATTAAAAACGAGTCTTGTGTTACATGGCATCTGATCGATAATGTCTGGTCTTTTATGTGCATTTTGATTCCATAAATGATGAATGCTAATATACTAATAGCCTGTTTGTAGAACGGACAAGCTGTTGTATTGTGTGTTGTGTGTGCAACACTGATTAACAGCCTTCACTTAGAAACTGTTTAACATATTGATGAACATAAAGGCCACATATAGTCAGGTGAAGCGTGGTCGCAGATGGTTTGTTTGCAAAAGTTTGGCCAACTTTTCTTTATGTTCTGTGTCTTTTCATTTTTAAAGTGATTACAAGTTTAAGGAAAAGAAATTAGACCTATGTTTTTGTAGGGTTGTAATTACAACTTCCTTACATTAACAAATGTAGCACGCCCCCTGATTTTATGTGGCCCACAAAGGTTTAAAAATTATTCTATTGTTATTCTAATGTTTTTGACCTAAAAACAAGGGGCAACATATTTGGCCTGAATTCTTCAACTCAAACTAAGGTCAGTTTTGCACATTATATGCCCCATATCCACTTAATAAATGTAATATTTTCTCAGTGTTCTTGGATGTGGATCAGTACCCGGCAGCACCCTTACACAGTAAATTCCTGCATTGTTTTTTGTCACTTTGATTAAGGTGAGGGATCCATTGTGTTGATTCATCTGCAATACATCTTCAAAACCTTCATTGATAAAGATGGTAAAATTCTTCCACTGAGCTATGCGTTTGCTACGACAGTCTTCACTCAGTGTCCAACTGACCGTATCATTCCTTTCCACATTTTCGTTTGTAGCCTCCAGAGTGACATTGTTCCCCTCCAGGACATCACGTGGAATAACCAAATTATCTAGAAGTAGTAACAAATGACTCAGTAACTAAATATTACAGTAACAATGTTAAATCATCTTCATCAATCAATCAAGTACTTTTAACATACCTTGATAAAGACCATGAGTCAAAACATGGTGTTCTTGTAATTATATATTATATGTTTTTCTACAACAAGTGTTGCTGGAAATCATCTTTAAGTTACAGAAATGTAAATATAAACCAAAGCTGTCATATTTCTGCCATCGCCAGATCTGTGCTATGGCAAACTACACAGATTTAAATGAATGCAATCTATCAATATTGGTCACTCACCACTGATAGTTAGGTTAAACATTTGTGTCAGGGTTCCTGATTCTGTAAAAAACTGAGCCAAAAAAATCCCAGTGTCATTGGTGGTGAGGTTAGAGATGGTGATAGATCCAGTTTCAACATGTGTGTTCAGTCTCTTTCCAAATCTGGTTCCGTTAATACGAATGACTTCTCCATTGGCGACCATGGTAATTGCTATGAGGGGGGTATGTGGCCCAAAGGTCCAAAGATAATCCTTAAAACGATGCTCTGTTTTGTTAACATGTAAGATCACACTCTCTCCTTCATGCTTCCTAATTTGTGTTGGATCACCGAAGGCAAAACCTAAAGGTTTAACATAAAATATATCAGGAGATCATAGTCAGGGCCAGGATGGAAAATACTTAAGAAGTTTTCAGTTTGACCAACAATGCAGAATAATGTTGTATATTTCTCACAATGTTTCAAAAAACTGATCATTATGATATATTTACACCTACCGTTAGTATCTGGATACAATAAAAGAAATGTTAATGCAAGGGAACAATGTAGTAAAGTAAGAGTAAGTGGTTTTAAACCATTAATATCTGGACATGAAGACGTGATCTATTAAGCTGTTCTGTAGTTCACATGTAGGCTGAACACATTCAGAAATAGAAACTATAAAACAACAACAAATCTACATTTACCTGTCATGCATATGAAAAGTAATCCGTAATTCATTTCTCCTTCCGAGACGACATATGTTGTTTTTGTGTAGAGTTGGGTTCAATCTGCTATCAGAGCGTTTTGTTTTGGAACAGTTGAGCATCTACTGGAAACCTGTCCTTTCATTTCAGCATGCAGAAGACAAGTTGAAACATGACAAATGTTGAACCTGTATAAAGGCATACCATTACTATAACCACGTGAATATATTCAGTGGACAGTTTTTATCACGGTTTAATACGGTATTAGAATCAGAATCTGCTTTATTGGCTAAATTTGCACAGGACAAGCAAGGAATTGGATGTGGTCTGACTCCGTCTTTTGTGCCCTCTGGTTGCATGAAACATTAATAATTTACATACATAGTTGCAATTATTTACATAATACTACGTTTGCTATGTCACATGGGGTTATTGCTTAAAAGAAAGTCCTTGCTTTATGGAGATCCTTCTCAGAGGAGTCGCGGCTCTCTATTGGATCTACAGGAAGCGCAGACGAGGGAAGCGTCAGACTGAGACAGCGGGGCTCACGCACACCGCACCCGTCAATACACTTGGCTAATGTGTATTATGTCAGTATCAAACCGTCATAATCAGCTGTGGTGGGAGATAAACCGGGAGACACATAATTAGAATATCATCAAAAAGTTGATTTATTTCACTAATTCTATTCAAAAAGTGAAACTTGTATAATATATTCATGCATTACACACAGACTCATATACTTCAAGTGTTTATTTTAATTTTTTTTGATGATTAGAACTGACAACTAATGAAAAACCCAAATTCAGTATCTCAGAACATTAGAATATTACTTAAGATCAATATAAAGAAAGGATCTTTCCACACTCTAATCAGCTAATTAACTCAAAACACCTGCAAAGGCCTTTAAAATGGTCTCTCAGTCTAGTTCTGTAGGCTACACAATCATGGGGAAGACTGCTGAGTGTTCAAGCAATATATATATAGGGATAACCGCACCCTGGAGAGAATTGTGAAACGAAACCCATTTAAAAATGTGGGGGAGATTCACAAAGAGTGGACTGCAGCTGGAGTCAGTGCTTCAAGAACCCCTACACACAGACGTATGCAAGACATGGGTTTCAGCTGTCGCAGTCCTTGTGTCAAGCTACTGTTGAACAACAGACAGCGTCAAAAGCGTCTCGTCTGGGCTAAAGACAAAAAGGACTGGACTGCTGCTGAGTGGTCCAAAGTAATGTTCTCAGATGAAAGTAAATTTAGCATTTCCTTTGGAAATCAGGGTCCCAGAGTCTGGAGGAAGAGAGGAGAGGCACAGAATCCACGTAGCTTGAGGTCCAGTGTAAAGTTTCCACAGTCAGTGATGGTTTGGGGTGCCATGTCATCTGCTGGTGTTGCTCCACTGTGTTTTCTGAGGTCCAAGGTCAAAGCAGGTGTATAACAGGAAGTCTTAGAGCACTTCCTGCTTCCTGCTGCTGACCAACTTTAGGGACACAGATTTCATCTTCCAACAGGACTTGGCACCTGCACACAGTGCCAAATCTACCAGTACCTAGTTTAAGGACCATGGTATTCCTGTTCTTAACTGGCCAGCAAACTCGCCTGACCTTAACCCCGTAGGAAAGCTATGGGATATTGTGAAGAGGAAGATGTGATATGCCTGACCCAACAATGCTGAAGAGCTGAAGGCCACTATCAGAGCAATCCGGGCTCTCATAACACCTGAGCAGTGCCGCAGACCTTCTTTATATTGGTCTTAAGTAATATTCTAATGTTCTGAGATACTGAATTTGGGTTTTTCATTAGTTGTCAGTTCTAATCATCAAAAAAAAAAAAACAAACACTTGAAGTGTCTGTGTGTAATGCATGAATATATTATACAAGTTTCACTTTTTGAACAGAATCAGTGAAATAAATCACCTTCTGATGATATTTATATGACCAGCCGAACGTCTTTAACTGTGTGTGTGTGTGTGTGTGTGTGTGTGTGTGTGTGTGTGTGTGTGTGTGTGTGTGTGTGTGTGTGTGTGTGTGTGCGCGCGCGCACCCGCGGACGGCAGTCAGCTTCTGGCCGAGAGTCACTTTTTGGCATAACACCAGTTATTGTAAAAGTAAGGAACCACATAAGACAGGACATAAGAGAGCGTTCTCATAGTTTTGCTGGCGATCGATGAAGAATAAAAAGACCGGAAGTGGTCCAGTCTAAACTGGTAACTACCTGAGTGGACACAGAGTTCATGAAGAGGCTTCACGGACTGAGAAAGTTGTCCTCGCTGGTTTGAGACATGTCAAAGTGAATAATTGAGGCAGCAGAGGAGGAGCATACATAAACAAAGCTGTGAGTATGATGGTACACTGGCACTACCTCACCGTTCAGTGCTATAGAACTAACGAAAGAATGACAACACTAACACCTGCTAGTGTCTGAGCGAGTTAAAGATTTGATGTGTTTAAAAGCATTGATCTGGTGTAATTGACACGTCAAAGATCAATTACTCACATTTATTGGTATGAAACACTTGTATGCATGTATATTAAATCTCAGTATAAAGAGTTTCACTGTAAAAGGTAATCAGCTGTCAGTGTTTAGTCACGCAGTGTGTAAGGTTAACACTTTTATAGCGACATGTATGAATAGAAGTGTTGGAAGAGAAGCTGCTGCTGCGCTGAGCAAGAGGCTCGGTCAGGTCGATTCAAGATGGCGGCAGGTGTTATGCAGAGTTTTGCATGCCTGCCGACATCTGCATCCCCGTCTGTAATCAGGGAGGAGGATGCAGATCTCGGCGACTCAGAGTTGCCAAATATTGCACCCCCCTCTCTTATTAACTGTAGCCTAACACACAACCTGCTGTCATTTGTCCATCTTTTAGATTATTTTAAGCTGACAGTGAAAATTCACACACGCAAAAGTGTGAGTGGGCCAAATCATACCGAAGTTTGCACATCTTGTTATTGTTAGCAGAGAATTTATTAGATTGAGCTTGACTTGACAAAGTATGGCACATTGATAACATTTAAACATTCAACGAACCACAATGGAAACCTTCATTAACCACAACATTACTAATCTGCTATAACATTTTTAATAGGGCAAAGGTAACGTGTGTTACAGTCAATAAGGGAAGGGGGTGCAATATTTGGCAACTCGGAGTTGCCGAGATCCGACAGATGTCGGCATGCATGCAAAACTCGGCATAACACCTGAGCAGCGGGGATGAAGTGAGCTGGGAAAGTCAAAGATCAACCAGGGTTATTAACAGAAAGATGAAACCCAAACAAGTCAAGTTTAATCTGTGTTTTGTTTGCCTTTTCTTTGACTATAACTACCACTTTCTGTTTCTAAAACAGATGGAGATAAGAGACAGAGATGAGTCGGCACAGAAAGGAAGAGAGGAAGGAAAGAAGAAGAGCACAAAGCACGAATATTTTGATGTGGAATTACAAGGTGGTCAGTTAGAGAAAGGGTAAGATTAGAATAATTCCTTTTGTCTATGATCCCTTGCTGATGTTTTTTGATATGAGGTCTGTCGTTGGACCCTTTACTACCAGCCACATACACTAAAAGATCATTCAGGCTTCATCAAGTTTCCAGCTGACTACTCACTGCTGGACTCTGGTTGATCACATACTATATCAGAATTTTATAGTTATCCTTTTTCAAAAAAGTTTCTAGGGGTCAGTGGGAGTCACCCATGGTGCCCACTGCAGCAAAATTCATCCCAGAGCCCAGCACCCAACATATATTTTTAGAAATGAAATAAAAGGGCAGGACCAATTTTCTTATATCTCTTCAACTCCTGACACACAGATATGCACGGCACAAACATTTGCATGTGTGCTAGTGGCAGCTGCTCTCTGTCCTGGGCCTAAAACGAACATGATGTGGCTCCTACGCTTCCAGCAACATAATTTGCGTTGTGATGCACTATTTTCATCATCATTGCCTTTTATGTTGTCTGTCAAAACATGAATAGAATGACTTATATCACAATTATACTGACCATGTCTTAAATGGACCATGTCTTCAAGTTCTGTCAAGCAACAGTTATTTTGCGAATAGATAACTTCATAGTTTAATCACCCACCAATTACTGCCATAATCTTACAGTGATGATTGAAAGGCAACAAAACATGAATTAAAATCATGAATAAACTATGATTAACCAAGCTTATTTAAATATCACTTCCCACACCCAGGTCTCATTACAGACCTGTTTATTGAAGAAATCACTTAATTAGATACAGTTTGTCTTACAAAGTGAATCATGTTGAAAGATCTTATAAAACACACATCATGTCATCAAACATGATGTTGCAATCTAAAGAAGTTCAAGAACAGATAAGAAACAAAATCTCTGACTAGAAATTGTTACAAAGTCATTTCCAGGCTTTAGGACTCCAGTGAACTATGGTGAGAGCCGTTATTCACAAAGGAAGAAAACTGAGTTCCCTGAAGGGAATGCCCGGCCTTCCAGCTCAAGCACTTATGGCTAAATTAAAAAATTTCTACAAAGGAAAGTGGGCTAAAATTCTTCCACTGTGATTTAAAAGACTCATTGCCAGTTATTGCAAACATTTAATTGCAAGTGTTACAACCAGTTATTAAGTTTAAGGCGCAATGACTTTTTCACATGAGAGTGCTTTTTTGGACAGCTTTTTCTCTTACTAAATAAAATCATCATTTAAAAAAGGCATTTTACATACACTTAGGTCATCTTTGAGCAGAAATATGTATTTATTTTGATGATCTGGATCATTTAAGTGATATGTGTACAAATATGCAGGAGGCAAATACACATAGTTGTATATGTATGATGCTGCAGATATCAATACATTACATTTAACTTTTTTTCATTTTCAGGTTAAAGTCCTTACATTTTGACAGGTCAGGACTCTACAGGTCAGAACACTCCCACAAGGACACTACTGAAACTGACAAGGGAAGTGAGGCAGGTGGACATTCTAGTGACACACCGGCAGACACTGAAAGGAGCGTGCATAGTGTTAACCAGAAACTTAAAGCCCATCTGAAGGAAAAGTTCACATGGATATGTGAGGGTACATCAGTCAGTAGATCTCGACTTGAGAATATCTACACAAGACTCTACATTATGCAGCAGACTGAGGAATATGGCTGCAGACCACATGAGGTTCTCGATCAGTTTAACATCCCAGATGAGAGGTCAACACATTTGGCACCGCACTATCAACAAATTGACACCCCGAATATCTTCAAACCAGGAAGACTCAATACTCAACCCAGGCCCATCCATAGAGTGATGACAAAGGGGATAGCTGGCATTGGGAAGACTGTAGCTGTGCAAAACTTCTCTCTAAACTGGGCAGAAGGAAAATCCAACCAGCACATTGACTTCATCTTTGTACTCCCTTTTAGAGAGCTTAACATGGTCAAAGAGGGCGAGTACAGTCTGCTGCAACTTCTACTTCACTTCTACCCTGAACTGGAACTGCTTAATAGTACACAACTTGTTAACAGGCAGGTGCTGTTTATCTTTGATGGTTTGGATGAAAGTAGATTTACACTTGACTTTGATGGCAGCCAGAGAGTGAGTGAAATCGATCAGAAATCCACTGTGGCTGTGTTGGTGACAAACCTTATCAAAGGGAACCTGCTGCCTAACGCTTTGCTCTGGGTAACTTCCCGACCTGCAGCAGTCAGTCAGATTCCTTCTAAGTACATTGACCAGATGACAGAAGTACAAGGGTTCACTGATCAACAGAAGGAAGAATACTTCAAGAAGAGATTCAGCAGTGCTAGTCAGGCCAAGGAAGTCTTATCTTATCTTAGAGGGATGATAAGCTTCTACTTGATGGGCCATATCCCAATCTTTTGTTGGATCATTGCTGAAGTATTTAAGAATGGTTGGGGTGACTGCAGGAGCCAAAAGATCACAACAATGACAGAACTTTACATTTATTATATTCTCATTCAAACTCAAAGAACAACTCAGAAATATGGAAAGAAACATTCGAAGAAGGGTCGGAAGAAGACGTCAAAATTAAAAAATGCTGACATGATTTTAAATCTGTCCAAGCTGGCATTCAAGCAGCTGCAGAAAGGAAATATCATTTTTTATGAAGAGGACCTCAGAGAATGTGACATTGATGTTGACAAAGCTTCAGTGTTTTGTGGATTTTGCTCGGAAATCCTGAAGGAAGAATGTGGTCTCTACCAGAAAAAGATGTTTAGCTTTGTGCATTTAAGCCTTCAGGAGTTTCTTGCTGCTCTGTATATGTTCCACTGCTGTGTGACAAAAAACATGAGCATCTTAAAGTCTTTCCTGGGCGCTGACCCCACAGATCTGAGCTTCCTTGAGCTGCAGAAGAAGGTTGTGGATAAAGCCTTGCAAAGTGAAAAAGGCCAACTGGACCTGTTTCTATGCTTTTTCCTTGGCTTCTCACTGGAGTCCAATCAGATGGTGCTACAACAATTATTACCACAGACAAAGAGCAGCTCAGACACTGTTGAGGAGATAAGGACATACTTGAGAAGGTTTCATGCAGGAAACATCCCACCAGAGAGATGCATGAATCTTTTTCTCTGCAAGTTTGAGCTAAAAGAGGAGAAATTTCAGAATGACATCAGCATGTATCTAACTTCAGGAGTAAGACTCTCACCCATTGACTGTTCAGTGCTGTCCACCTTGCTGCAGATATCTGGGGAAGTGCTCGATGAGCTTGATCTGACAAAATGCATTACACCATTTATGGGGATTTGGAAGCTCATCCTGCAAATAAAGAAGTGCAAGAAAGCTGTGTAAGTAGCATATGAATTCTGATAATAGCCAAAGATAAGTGTTTTATAATGTACATGTTTGACTCCTTTTTGCTGTCTCTATTTATTTGCACCAAACAGACAACATTAATAGATGTTAGATAAACTGTAATTAGATAGCAACTTACCATTAAAGTCAGCCTCTGACTTCTCAACACTCAGATAATAACTGCACATTTTTACTCCGTTTCTTTTTCTTTTGGTCTCAACTGGTCCATTTTACCGTAGAATTATCTTAATTTTAATCTGACCAATAAAATTATATCCCAAAAATGTGCAGTTATTATCAGTTATAGCAGGACAGTGTGCATTTGCTAATGCACCAAGTCGATTGCAGGTTTCTTAAGGTTGTAATAAAGTTAGAATAGTAACTATAAATAAAATAGTTTTTCACCCATGAAAAGGTCAAATCAAAACTCAATCACAGAAACCCTCAAAGCCCCGTGAGGGAATTTCCACATATTTGGCACCCTTGGTCTCAAGAATGAATCCTTTTTCACCTCACTCTATCATGACCATCTTCTACCCTAACACTAGCCAACCTCATGTCCTCTGTTAACACATCCATATATCTCCTCTTTGGCCATCCTCTTGCCCTCCTGCCTGGCAGCTCCATCTCCAACATCCTTCTACCAATATACTCACTATCCCTCCTCTGAACATGTCCAAACCACCTCAGTCTGGCCTCTCTGACTTTGTTGCTAACACAGGCAACGTGAGCCGTCCCTCTGATGTACTCGTTCCTTATTCTGTCTAACCTGGTCACTCCTAAGGAGAACCTCAACATCTTCATCTCTGCTACCTCCATCTCAAACTTGCACCTTCCTCACCTCAGCCCCCTGTAACCTCACTCTTCTACCTTGATCCCTCTCATTTAACCTTTATTAATTTGCAGTATCTCAGGGAATTTAGCTTTTATTGGATATCGGACAGTAGAAAGTAACAGTCAAACAAAAGCTACATCCCAGGCTGGGATTGTATTAGGGACACACTCTTGGCCCACTACAGTATAGTATATGGTACATATCTGTATAACTCAGTTAGTAATTAGTTTAATTCACTATGTTGCTGTTCTTCTGATTTGTACAGACTCAAGAGTGGACATCTGAACGATTGCCTTGACATACTATCGTCCATTCTTCAGTCAGCAGACTCGTGCTTGCGAGAACTTTGCCTGGTCTGTTTTTCGAACGCCAATGTTCCTGTTTCTCACTTTCTCTTTGAGGTACTGGGAAGTCCAAACTGTAAGCTGGAGAAACTGAGGTGAGTTTAACATTAAAATCGGCTCATCTAAGTAGTTTAATCCTTTTTTAAATATGATATAACTGAACTACACTCACACATTCCTCGCCTAAAGTATTAAAACAGTGAGGCCAGTTCCTTTGTTTATCTGGATCTGATTTACAACTTTCTGGCATTACTGTTCCAATACTTTAGGCGAGGAATGTCTATCAACTAGAGTCTTGGTAAAAGTTAATGAAACCCCAGTTCCTCTGCACCTGTGCAGTAATAACTGATTTGTGATGTTTTGCAGATTGTCTGGGTTTTCTCTGGATTTTAACCACTGTCACATACTGGCCTCTATACTTCATTTCAAGCAGTCTTCTCTGAGAGTCCTGGATTTGACTGACTGCATATACAGTTACCAACAGGATTATAGTGGTTATTTTATGAAAGAGGCAGAGAAGAAAGAAAAGTACGAAGACGTCAATGATGAGTTGAGCCTGCTGACAACTATTCCTTCTGCCTTGATTGGCCCACTCTGTAAACTACAGGAATTCAGGTACCTGCATTGAATGATAAGATTGTCTCCACATACATTATTGATCTCATTGTCATGACTAAACATTATGTATATTTGTCCTGCTTACAGCATGTCTGGTTGTTACCTTAAAAGCAAATGCAGTCAAGTGTTTGCCTCAGTACTAAGTTCAAATTGTCAGCTGAGAGAACTTGATCTCAGTCACAATGACCTGCAGGATTTAGGAGTGCAGCTTCTTTCTGTTGGACTGGGGAGTTCAAAATGCCGGCTGGAGATACTGAGGTACTATTATATACCACAGTGAGACATATTACAACATTGCAGTCTTTTTTAGTAAGAGCCCTTTCCCATGCAGGTTATCATGTTGTGGGATCACAGAGGAAGGCTGTGCCTCCCTGGCCTCAGCTCTCAGGTCCAACCCCTCCCATCTGAGAGAACTGGACCTCAGCTACAATTACCCAGGAGATTTAGGAGTGAAGATCCTCTCTGAGAGACTTGAAGACCCAAAATGTAGACTGGAAAAACTGAAGTTGGTAGACTGTACACATTGTTGCAAAGTATAAAACTGTCCATTTGTTTTTCTAATATCTTCTGTGCTGATAACTACAAAGCTAAAAGGACTGTTTCACTGTGTTCTTGTCTCAGTGTGGACCACAATGAAGAGCACTGGGTAAACCCACGACTTCTGCACGAGTGTAAGCTGCTCAAAGTGTTACTTAATTTCTGTTCTGTTGTAATAAATAAGCAAAACCAAAAGTTATCTCTTACAATTTGTTTCGTAGACGCCTGTGATCTCACCTTTGATCCCAACACAATGAATGAACACCTTGTTCTGTCTGAGTGCAACAGAAAAGTGGATTTTACTCAAGAGAAGCAACCATATCCGGACCACCCAGAGAGGTTTAATGAAGTGCACCAGCTGCTGTGTAGAGAGGGTCTTACTGGACGCTGCTACTGGGAGGTGGAGTGGGAAGGACTCGTGGACATTGGTGTGGCATATAAGAGCTTAGAAAGGAAAGGACTGTGGAATATACAACTTAAAGAGAGCAGCAAGGCCTGGTGTTTCTTTATAACTGTATGGAATGGTTATTCCTTCTATCACAGCCTTAGGGAGGTTTTTAAGCCTGTTCCAATCATTGACGTAAAAAGATTCTTGGCCAGACAAAGAAGACTTGGGCTGTTCCTGGATTGGTCAGCTGGCATTCTGTGTTTCTACTCACTGTCTGGAGACACAAAGACTCTGCTTCATACCTTCCACACCACTTTCAGTGAGCCTCTCTACCCGGCGTTCAACGTTTTTTCTTCATCTTCTTTAACCCTGTCCAGGGTAGCGAAGCCAAAAGTGCATAATGTGAGTATCAAAGAAGCTCAAGACTAGTCTTTTTCATGTGAAGACTAAAGATTGTCCTACTTCATTTTTCTAACTTTACAAAACTATCTGCATAACAAATGTAACTCTGAGATACAAACTTTTCCTGTTGTTATGTTGTTGTCTTTGTATGCTATACTGTACACAGTGTTACGTGTTCATTCCTAAAACGATAAAAGATTGCAGTACAGCTGACTTTTAAGGCCCTTATACTCTGTAGTGCTTCTGGGAAAAAGCTCAACTCATCTGCTTAGTTCAGTTAAAATTTTATCCAGATCATGTTAATAAATCAAACAAGTTCTTAATCAAGAACTTCAGTATTTAACACAAGTAGGGAGATGTTGGAAAATACAGTGTACCAAGAGTGAAACACCAGTTTATAAGAACTTCTCTTGCCATTCACGCAGTAATCATTTTTGCTATTTCCAGTATGCTGAGGAGCTCTGGCACTCTTTTATTTATGAACACAAGAGCCCAAAAAAATCAATGTCAGCCCTTTCTTCAGTTTCCTCACTTGTTCTGTCAGTGCCACTGATGAAATTCTTAATAACTTGCTTTGTTTCATGATATAGTCTCACGTAGAAGTATTGCTATGATAATTGGACAAATGACACTGGCTATTTCTAGCATGACTGTACACTACAGTGCTTTATAACATGTTGATACAGTCCTTAGGCCCACCCCTAGCCCAGTGCACCACATCTTAAGTTAGTACCATTGGTAAAATAATTGACTGTATTTTCTCCTTTTGGATTGCAGGTTCAGTCAAGCTTCACACCAAAGGTGAGAAGAGAAAGTAAAGGCATTTCATACAGGTAAACACACACATGCATGTCATTTTCTTTTGGTTATTGTCATAATTAAAATATAGTTTAATCATTAGGTTATTTAGTAGGTCCAACATTTACAACAACAGTACCATCAATTTATCTGGATCTTTAATTTTAGTAATTATAAACAAAGTTTATAGGCCCAGTGATGTGAAAATAAAGAATAATACTAAACTTATCAGTACAAATCTTGAGGTACTACTACTTAGAAGCATCATCAGAAAATGCTAACTCAACTTTGATATGTCAAAGACATTCAGCGTTAGTCCCAAAACATTATACCCACCATGAATTCTTTCTGTATCAGCTTTCAGCAATCACACTGACAAAGAAAAACTGGACGTAAAGACACTGGGATAATTGTAACTAATTCTAAAAACCTTTTTCCTTTAAACCATGTCATGCAGCTTCACCTTCCCCAGTTCAGGTGTGTTCCAGTGTTCTTTGACTGGGCTGTTGTTTACTGTGACTCACAAGGGAGAGGTTGTGTACAAGGCTTTGATGTGGGATGACAAGCTTCTCCAATCAGCCGGAAAGGTGCCTGGAGGACCACTGTTCAGCGTTAGGTGTCCCCAGAACTCCATCCGTCAGCTGCACCTCCCACACTGTGAACCTGATCCTGGTAACAATCACAGTCTTATGTGATGCTGTGTTTAATCAACATAAAATTATATTTTTGGTCATTTAAAGCTCCCCGGTGGTGTTTAGACACAGAAATACCATTAAACTCGTATTGGGATAATAAATAATCTTGGATGCGCCTGTGTGTTGACAGCTCTGGTCTCTGAAAGCCTTTCTGTTGTCCACATCACTGAAGATGGCATGAGCATCATACAGCCACTGCACATTACTGAAACACACGTGGTCATAGATGTTCCTCACCTGTCTGCCTTTGGCATCATCAAGAGACTTGTAAATTTAAGGACACCAATAAATGGCCAAGTGCTGCTGTTTCTGCGACCAACACACAGAGCAGATCTCATCCTCAGTGTCATTCTGCTACCGAGCAACGTCCCTCTGCACGAGGTAACATCCTCTGGAACACCACAGTGTACTGTTCCACCTCTGCTTTTAATCACCCAAAGTCATAAAGTCTAAAAGCTCTCTAACAATCTGTTGTGATATTATTGAAGGTGAAAGCCCAACATGACGATTCAGAGTATATCCAGGCCCCGTCCTTTTGTCGCCTTTACAAAGACCAACATTACAGCCTTCACACTGACCCAGAGGGCTACAAAATCCAGCCTCCTGTAAGTATCACGATCAGCTTCTTCTCACCCTGAATACAATTTCACTTAAATTAATATGAAAATATTTATTAATAGCATTTCCATTTAATTCCAGAATGCTCTGTTTTTTGAAAACTATGGACCAAATTACCACCCATCATTTGAGATCACTGTGAAGATGGGTACAGAGGAATTGACTCTGAAGGTCCAAGTTCTAAACAGGAAACATGTGTGGGAGTACACCCTTCATCTGCCTGGTAAAGACATGACTCAGTGTGAAGCAGAGCTTTGGGGAAAATTGAGTCAAAAATGAACATCAGTGTATTTTTAGAACAACATCCCAACATCACAACACAACCACTGTATCCCATTAGAATGGTAGGACTATGAATTGCCCATTTGTGCTAAAGCTAGCAGACTGGAAACACTGCAGAGGGTTTTTATCTTAGCATTACTTTGCAATAGATTTTGCATTCTCTTCTTATGGATCTACAATTGAAAGATTGAAAAATGTAATGCCACATGATGCATATATTTCTACTATAAAATACAACATGTGCATTATGAACACCTGCAGTTGATGCACAGCTCTTCCTGTAGCAGTAGTCAGGTGAAGCCCAGTCTTCACCTACAATCACAGTAACAACTTAGGCAAGACCTCCTTCCACTTACCATGGCCTTGTACCTGTAAGTCACTTTGGATAAAAGTGTCTGCCAAGTAATTCAAAATGTAAATAATGTTGTAGAGAGCCATTTGACTAGGTCTGTGTATCAGTGTGTTCAGTGTGGTATTTAAAAGTCTTGAACATGTTACCATTTAGTTTTGGAAATGTGACAACTGATTGTTGATTTGAATTATTTTCCAGCTTTATCTTCAAACACATCTCCAGATAAAACTCAGCCAATGACGACAAACAAGACCTCAGCAGAGGAGAAGCTGCAAAAGGCTCGATCGCAATTTATTGGCAGGGTGTCTAATCCTGTTCTAGACACGCTGCTGGACGAACTTCTGCAGCGCAGGGTTATAACTGACGCTGAGGCTGAAGCAGCCAGAGACAAACTCAGAGCAGACAAAGCACGAGATGTGATCGACATGGTGCGCAAGAAAGGAGAAGAAGCAAGTTCAGAAATGATAACCATCCTCTCCGTCAATGACCCATTCCTTTGTAAAGAGCTTCACTTACACTGAAGAACTGATGGTTGTATTTCCAGACATGATGTTCACCTTCATTTGTATGTGAAGCTCAGTCAAGGGAACGGATATTTTGACCCAAACTGAGCCAAGAACTTGGCTCTCTGCAACAGTTTGGCTTTTATTAGAGTCCCTCAGGTCTTATGGCTGATGCCATATCCATCCCTTTCTTCTTTATGCAACACATGGACTATATTAAAACCAGGCTTTGACATGTTCCATTGTTAGAGATCTTTTACCCAATTTTTTTTTTTGCTTCATCTGTGAGCTGTTATAATGGTTTCACTTATTAATTTGATTGCAGTGAAGAAACACCATCATAAATCTGAAATCATGTCATAAGAATTCCCAGCACCTTAGTAGGAACCTGTGTCTCTTCACTTTACCACAGTGGACACAAGAACTACCCAGAGCTTTATTTTGGTTTCTCCAGTTCTGTTTTTATATGGGGTTAAAGATGAAATGATAAAAATGTGCTTAGTGTTTGATGCAAAAACAAAAGAACAAAAAAAGTTAGTTAGTTGTCATTTTCTTTATATATATATATATATATATATATATATATATATATATATATTATAGATTTAAGGTTGATTTCCTTGTAGTTAAAATGAATGCACTTTGAAGTTCACCTTACATCAGGATCAGAAACAAAGCACTCAGAGTCGTGATAGGAGTGCAGCACCTGTACTAAAGTGAATCTATAAATTGCATTATAGTCGTGGTAACATGGAGAATATTGACTCAGGTCACAAGCTAAACATGTTCCTCCTTAAAAACAGGTATTATAAACATGTTATATTTATTATATTTTGCATTCATTGATTGTCTAGGAATCAGTGATTGATAATTTACAATTGTTCTGATCAATCAGAAATATGTCTGTTTATGTATTTTTGTGTTTGTTTGGTTGGTTTAAGATTTTCAAATGTAAGCTTTTGCTGGTTTTTATAATCATTTTGTATTTTGGACTCATGGGCAGATGATAAAACAGGCTTTCCCACCTTGAGTGTAGCAAAGTTACTTTGTGCTGCCACCTTGTGTCTTACTCTGGTCTAATGACTGTTCTAATCTTGGTGGGTAATGAATGAGGAACAAGGTAGTTTTAACACCTCTTTAAGTTTAGCAGCACAGATGTGTTTAAAAGCACAATAAAATCTGCCGTGTCACTACTCACAGCCATTCACTGTGTTTACCAAAGGTGTTGTTGTTAGGAGGCTGAGGGCTTTGAGTGATAGAAGAGTAGAGTAGAATTAAAGCACGTGTACACGTACCATTTTTGTACCATTAAATTAAGGAAGAAAATGTCCCCAAAGGTTCAATATTGGTCTATTTAAGGTACAAACACCTTGAGTACAAATAACTACCCAGCAGTTACCTTAGTACCTTCCTTCCAGCCCCAGTGACAACGGGTTTCCACAAAACACAAATATAAAAAAGGAGTGCACTTTTAACATACATACTGTGTGTGTACACTCACCAAAGAGCCATATGTGCACATAAATGAGCAAAAAATGGATTTTGCATGATGTCAGGGGCATGTAAAGAAATAAGAGCAAAGGGGAGAATATGTAGTAGCTGATCAGAAACATTATGAACAAAACAATAAATACAAAGTGACACAGATGGCCTGTCAGTTCACAAAACCTAAATCAAACTCAGGAAAAACTACCTCTAGTACAATATTATATATATATATTAAAAACATTCCCCACTTGCCTCTTCCTTGGAGCGGTCTTATTCCTTCAAGCTCGGGTCCTCTACCAGAGGCCTGTGAGCTTGACGGTCCTGCGCAGTATCTTATCTGTTCCTAGGACTGCACTCTTCTGGACAGAGATCTCAGATGTTGTTCCTGGGATCTGCTGGAGCCACTCTCCCAGCTTGGGAGTTACAGCCCCCAGTGTTCCTATCACCACAGGTACCACTTGTGCCTTCATCTTCCACATCTTTTCCATCTCTTCTTTCAGCCCTTGGTACTTCTCGATCTTCTCGTGCTCCTTCTTCCTGATGTTCTTCCTGATCACTTGGGACTGCTACATCTATCACTACAGCCTTGTTCTCCTGTTTGTCCACCACTACTATGTCGGGTTGGTTGGCCATTACCAGTTTGTCAGTCTGTATCTGGAAGTCCCACAGGATCTTAGCTCGGTCTTTCTCAACCACCTTTGGAGGTGTGTCCCATTTTGACTTTGCGACTTCAAGCCTGTACTCGGTGCAGATGTTCCTGTACTTGCATCTTTTATGTGTCCAGTGTATGTGTTACAGTGTACAACAGGCAAATACTCAAACCACATATCTACTGTGGTAGTTCTGTCTTGGTTTCACACCACAAACGAGAAGCATCAGTTCACTTAAACTCAGAACAAGGTTTTGTTTTCAGATGGTTTGCTTTTCACACAGAGTTTGATTTAACAGCTTTCACACCAGCCCCAAAACCGATTAACAGAGGAAACACACTGGACTTTGGTTTGTTTTTCCAAACAGTACTTTAGGACATGATTTATAGTAATAGGTTTAATCAGATGATATAACTCAATTTGCTGTAACTGACAATCAAATGTATTTCTGGGTTTGAATTCCAAATAACAAGTTTCATTAAAATCTAAACATGAATTTAGTTATCTGAAGTGATGACAGAATAGTTTAACAGTTCCTCTAATCCTAATGCATCTGTAGATAATCTGTCCCTTCAATGTTATACTATCCGTGTGTGTCTGTTTGTTGGAAAAAAACTTGCATGGGGCCTCCTTCTCAGGACACGTTGGAGGAACTATATCTCTCTGCTGACCTGGGAACGCTTCAGCAGAATAGAAAACAATGACATGACAACTCTTAATACACAAATGAACATAGAACACATAGAGTCAGTATCTCTCAGTAAAGGAGGGCATACGTTCACCAACCTGTGAAAAGCTGTGTCTACAGATTGTCAAACCGTTTACATCACTGCATGGGCTAAGGAATACTTCCCCAAATCACTGTCCGTGTACACGGTTCACTGTGTCGTTCACAAATACAGGTTCAAGCTCATGCAGAGAAGACTCCAAGATCAGAGATCAGAGATCTCTGAACCATCTCTTAGTTACTGCTTGTTGTTCTTGTTTTTGTTGTCTGCTGTTCTTTTCTCTCTCCTCTTTCCACTCACCCCGACTGGTTGAGGCAGATGGCCGCCCACCCTGACCCTGGTTCTGCTGGAGGTTTCTTCTATTAAACGTCTTTTTTCTTCACTGTTGCATAGTGCTTACTCAGGTGGGATTGTTGGGTTTTCTATATAATTCTGTATAAATATACAGTTTGTAAGGTTTAAACTTTACACTGTGGAGTGCCTTGAGAAGGCCTTTCTTGTTATTTGGTACTCAAGGCGCTTTACACTGCATCTCATTCACCCAATCGCACACACACACGCTCTCACACAGATGGCAGAGCTGCTATGCAGCTGACCTGACTCACCAGGGGCAACTTGGGGTTCAGTATCTTGCCTAAGGACACTTTGGCATGTGACAAAAGGAGCTGGGAATCAAACCACCATTCCTCCGATTTGCAGGCAACTGTTCTATCTATTGAGCCACAGCCATCCCTATAGATGGCATGAAGATTGTGCTCACAGCTGCATAACAAGCACTATAACCAGTGAACATACATAGTTTGGAGCAGGCACAGAAGGAAAGTATTCCTATGCAGAAAGAGACTGTAGACATAGTGGTGTCTAACTTCTGCTTTCAGAGAATTTACAAAAGTGAAATTAATTGAAGAACACAGAAGCCAAGTAACAAACCACTGCTCAGATCAGCCATAACGTTTCCTCTTTCATATCCCTCAGGTTTCTGTGTTGGCAGAGACTGTTGAAAATGAAACATCACAAAATTATCAAAAATAAAATAAAATAAAATAGAAATCTGTGTTGTTGGATATTAGACACTTCTAACAAATGTCCTGTTCCAATTAAAATGGTAACTGGGAATCTTGAATCCCAGTTAAGTAACAAGATTTGATCCGTGTCAGGATCAGGGAAACAGTTCCAGCCTTCCACAACATTTAGGCGGTGCATTGTTTCAGCCAATCATTTTCCTGTATCACATTATTTAACCAGAGACTCTACTATCTATTATCTATTCTTATCTCATCTAAGCTGCAGACTGGATCCAGCAGGACACCTACACCTGCAAACACGACTGGACTCTCCTCACCAAGCTGAACAAATGAAGTTCTTCTTCCTCATGGTTTTCATCGGTAACTGGAGAATTATTATTTACTGTATGAGTGGTTCTTAATCTACAGTTACTTTTATTTTCTCAATATTTAGTGAGGGCTAAAGAAAGGAATCATTTCAGTCTAATCACAAACAGTGGTATAACAATGTACAATGTAAAACTTCTCTTTTCAAAAACAACATAAAACCGTAACTTCGATAAAGCCATGTCGTACTGATACCTTTTTGCCTATTTCAGGTTTGGCCTTTTCTGATCAAACACAACTGAGGAAGCAGGTTGGAGATACAGTGACCTTACATGTTAAAACATTGCAATATGTTAAGAATTATGTTTGGACCTTTGAGCAGCATCATAATGTTACACCAGTTATCATCGTCAGCAATGGAAAAGTCACTAATCTCAGTGAGGCCAGATTTGGAAACAGGCTATGCCTACATGAACAAACTGGATCCATCACCATCTCTGAACTCTCCATCAATGACAGTGGAATATTTCGGACTCAGTTGAAAACAGGAACAGGAGTTCAGAATCAGACATTCATCCTCACTGTCAGTGGTGAGTTAGGGCCTTGAATAATATTCTTATAATGAATTTGTTAAATTAAATCTTCCTACACCTGTTTTTGAAGGTCTGTGCTTGAGCGAAACATTAAATTAAACCGACATTTTGTGATTTAATAATTATTGAATGTTCCTATTGATTGTTTCTGATCTTTCTGTAATTTCAGATGGTTCTGATGTTTATCCAGTTCAGTCAGTTTATGCTCTGGAGGGGGACAATGTCACGCTGAAAACTAAAGAAGAACTACCTAAACTACATAATGTCACATGGCTGCAGGGAAAACATTGTGATGGGAAGCTGTTAGCTCAGCGAGAGAAAAATGTCACCTTTATCAATTACGGCTTCAAAGGTGTTGTTCAGCTGAACCCACACACTGGATCCCTCACCTTCATCAGAGCGACCAAACGCTTTACTGGGTTTTACTGTGTCAAGTTACAGCTGGGTAAAGACCCACACATAATAAAACGATATTGGCTGATTGTCTATGGTAAGTGTTCTGTGTGGTAAGTTAGACTAAACATGTTAGTCTTCCACATTTACAGAGGTCATATTATGCCCCTTTTGGCATAATGCTTTTTGCATAATAAGTACATTTTCATGCTGGAAAAAAAATGTGTAAATTATGGTGAGAAGCAAGTTTGAAAATGTGTGAACAGACCCTCTTAAAGTTGGAGCCTCCAACTCCACACTTTTTTGCAGATGCGTCTGTAACGTTTAAGAACACAGACAAGTGGATATGTTACAAAGACAAAGCAGTAAAATCTTAGCAGAAGAAATAGCTGAGCTGCATTAAGTTATAAAGGTGTCAAACGTTTCACACAATGTCTCCAGGATCTCCTGCTCTGGAGTCTTAGAGATTTACATTTTAGTCATTTAGCAGACACTTTTATCCAAAGCAACTGACAAGGGTAGGCAGGATAAGCTTGAGGAGGTCTTGCCCAAGGACCCCTACTGGAGGTAGACCACAGCTGGGATTTGAACCCCAGTCTCCCACATAGAAGGGAGTGATGTTACCACCACACTAACCAGCCGCCTTAGAGATGCTAACGCTAGCCACATTATTCATATTACGCCCGGTTCAAAATTAGTATCTGGTAAAAAAAAAAGTTACCTGCTGTCTCCCTCTCATCTTTCCACTCACTCCAAGTAAATTTAGCAGTCTCTTTCACCCATACATACTTCCATTACATACATTAAATGTTCCAGAGAAATACTAATGCATGTAAAAACTAAAATGCATTTTCTGGTATTTGTGCAATATTAATATTTCTGAAAGAAATCTTTTTTTATTATTATTATTCACAGATCCACAATCTGGGAAATTGATCATTCCTGTGGGAGTAGTAGTTGTGCTGATCCTGCTCATATATTACTGCAAGAAACCAAACAACAAACTAAGAGGGCGTATGTGAACACAATGTATTTCTGTTTACTATTTTACTATAGTACATACAGTACTTCTATATACTATATGTACTATAGTAACAAAGTGTAACTAATGTTTTATAGTGACAAAGCTGTGTCCTAAAAACAACCTGGTTGTATTTAAGGAAAGGTGGTGGCTTTGTTTTCATGCTTACATTATAGTAAATATTATAGTACTGTATGTGAAAATGTGGCCTCACTTTGCATTAAACACACAGAAATGGGCCATAAACATGTTCAAATGGAGCTTTTGCTGAAACATGACCACTAAAGGTTTCTCGCCCAATAATAGATATTAACCATAGCTATGGGTCCCCTAGGACCATAATTTAATGAAAGGAGAGTATCACTTGATGTTTTCTTTATTTGTAACCTTTTATCTTTAATGTAGATTATTTTAGTACAAGTGAACAAGAGACACAGGATGAGACGCAGCAGAACATGTCATTCAAGAACCCCCATGTCTCAGAGGTATTTAAGCCAACAACTGTTTAAAAATGTCAAATATATGGATAAAAACAAGGAGCTATATTGTATTTTAAATGTTATTTTTATTTAATCTAATAAACATTTGCATTAAATATTAATAAAAGGGACAGTCACTGAAGTATTTTGAACCTTTTGGACTTTAAACCTGAAGAATTAAATGTAGATGTATAAAGTCACATTTTTTTCTCCTAGGGCAGTGATCAAACTGAGGAACATCAAGGCCTACTGACAAACTCTACACAGACCCTTTATCACAGTGTAGATGGATGAAGTGCTGGAGGCCTGCTCCACCCTTGTGTATAAGCAGTGTACGTGTGTGTCAAAGTTGCACCACACATTGTGTCACATTAATTCTTATATGTATATATAGAATGTATATGTCATTTGAATAAATTTTAAGATTTTCCCGATCTGAGATTTTTACTATTTGTTTGGTGTTTACTGAACAGAGCATCATGGCAGATTCTAGACAGTCAGGATGAGACATTATAGATTCAACAACTTGATTTAACAGATACCAGTGACTCTACTTTACAACCTTAAGACCAGAACTACTGGATTTATTTGTTAAGACTCAGACACGTACAGAAGTGTAAAGTTGAAGTGTTTTTATTTGAATGTTTTAGAGTTGGAGCCTAATGTGCATGTTTTTGCGGATGTGGGAGGAAACCTGAGCACCAGGAGAAAACCCACATAGACACGGGGAGAACATGCAAACTCCACACAGACACACCTCCACCTTTGTGGGTGGAGGCATGTCTGTGAGTGTCCGTGCTGTCCTGTGAAACCCCAATCCTCCCATCCTGAATTCCCTGTGTGGGGATTCAGGATGGAAGGATTGGGGTTCACAACCCCCCTTCTTCTGAGGTAGACAGAGGTAGACAGAGGAAGGCGGGGGGGGTGATGAGGGCAGCACGGAGACTCACAGACATGCCTCCATCCACACAGGTGGAGGCAGTCCTCCCATCCTGAATTCCCTGTGTGGGGATTCAGGATGGGAGGACTGGGGTTCACCCCCCCCCCCCCCCCTCCTCTGTCTACCTCAGAGGAAGGAGGGTGGGGGTGTGGGGGGGTTCTGGAGGGATGGGGTAGAGGATGTGTGGTGGGTAGAGAAAGGGAGGGGTTGGGGTAGACAGAGAAAGGGCAGGGTAATGGGGGGTTAGGGGATGTGTGGTTGGGAGAGGGAGGGGCTGAGGGTGAGGGAAGAAGGGGGTGAGGATTCGTAAAGGGAGTGTGAAGAGGGTAAGGGATAGAGAGGATGGGTGGAGAGGAGAGTTGAACGAGGGAGTAAAGGAGGGGTGGGGAGGAGGGTGGAGGGAAGGAGGGGGTGAGGCAGAGGAGGGGTAAAGGTTAAAAGGAGGGTGGGGAGGGTAAGGAACACAGAAGAAAGGTAGAGGGGGAGGGAAGGAGGGGGTGAGGTTGAAGTTTTGGTGGTGAAGTAAAAAGAGGGAGTAAAGGAGGTGGAGATGGATGGTGAGGTTGGGGGTTTGAAGGTCAGGTGGGGAGGTGAAGGGGACGGAGGAGGAAGCTACTATCCAGTAACTTCCTCCTCCACTTTACTGTTGCTGTCACACTGCTGTTTCTTGTGCCTCCAGCTCCAGATTCCCTTCTCCTCCCTTTCTTTCTTCTTCTGGTCCTCTTTGTCCTGTTGCTCTTTCAGTTTATTCTCCATCTTCTCTCTTCTTCTTGTCTCCGCCTGTGTCTGTGCAGCCACGTCCTCTGACTTCTTCTTAAAGTGAAACCAGGAACGTTTCCTCTTCTCCTGCAGTTTGAGGCAGTGCTGCTCCAGTTCTGTCTTTTCCTCTTCCAGGTTTTTCTTCTCCACCATCAGTTCTGTCTGTTCTTCAGACAGCTTTTTATTCTTCTCGTCCAGTTCCTTGTTTTCTTTCACCAGTTCAGTCTTCTCCTCCCTGAGTTTGTTCTTCTCATTCTTCAGTTCTGTCTTTTCCTCCATCAGTTTGTTCTTCTCTTTCTCCAGTTCTGCCTTTTCCTCCATCAGTTTGTTCTTCTCATTCTCCAGTTCTGTCTTTTCCTCCATCAGTTTGTTCTTCTCTTTCTCCAGTTCTGCCTTTTCCTCCATCAGTTTGTTCTTCTCTTTCTCCAATTCAGTCTTTTTCCTCCATCAGCTTCCTGTTCTCTTCCTGCAGTCTCCTCTTGTCGTCCTCCAGTTGTTTAACAGTTGTCTGCCAGCTCTCGTGTTTCTCTGCGAGCTCCTTGCTGACCTCTTCCTGCAGACTGCTGTATGTTGTCTGCCAGTTTTTCTCGTTGGCGCTGTTATCTGCTTCTTTCTGTTGCACCTTCTCAGAGAGACTCTCTTTGTCTTTGTTTAGCTGGAAGTTTTCACTTTCCTTCTGGTGCAGCTCCTCTCCCAGCTCCTTTATCTTCTGCTGGAGGTCATTGATCATGGTCGACTTATTCTCTACCACTGCTCTGATCTCTAGAAGCTGTTCTTGTTGTTTTAACACTTCTTGCAGCTGTGGTCCCAGTCTGTCTCGCACCTCCTTGTGCTTCAGCTCCATGACCTCTCTCTCCTCATCCTTCTTCTCCAGAAGGCGATTGAGTTGGGAGATTTGTGACTCGTTACTTTCGTTGGTCTCCTGGAACTTCTGACGTTCCTCGTTAAGCTCCTTGTCCTTGGCCTCCAGCAGTGCCTTCAGGTTTTGAATTTCCTGAGTAGTGGTGTTCTGTGCCGTGAGGTCTAGCTGACTCTGTAGATAGTCGTTATGCAGACTAGCATTGGACAGGCAGCATCTCAGACGGTGCACTTCCTCGTACGGGTTCTCTGCTGGTCTGCCATTATATGGGTAGTTCTGGGGAGTGGCGTCTGCATAGCTCCCACTGTATGCCGGGGCCTCTGCATACTGGGTCCTCTGCATGCTAGTGCCTCTATATGCTGGTGCTACTGCATACTGGGTCCTCTGTTTGCTGGTTCCTCTGTATGCTGGCACCTTTGCATACTGGGTCCTCGGTGCGCTGGGGCTTCTGGATGCCTGTGCCTGTGTGATGCTGGGGCATCTTGATGCTAGGGCCTCTGGATGCCTGCCCCTCTGTATGCTGATGCCTTTGTTTGCTGGGGCCTCTGGATCCCTGTGCCTTTGTTTGCTGGGGCATCTGGACGCTGGGGCCTGTGGATGCTGGGGCCTTTGTACGCTGGGGTCTTTCAGCCATGGCTCTAATTAGTGCTGCTGGTACTCTGGAACTAACTGCAGTTTTCTGTAGTTTTTCAGAGTTGAAAATCCTTGCAGTGGATTCTGAAACACGATTCTTTCTGTAGAAACTCGAACTAGATTTTGAAAGACGAACTAGATTCTTTGTGTCTGGACTGAGCTGATCTGAGCTTTGTTCCAAGTTCTAGAATGATGTCGTCTGTGACATCACTTCTTTTGATCATTCAGAAGCCACTCCCACAGCATCAAACGTCACCTGCATTGTTTTTGTTTAAAAAAAACATAAATTGATAAATTTTTTACACAATAAGAAACAATATCCCAGAACACTTTTCTTTCCTCCACTAAGAAAGTGAATAACATGAATATTCCTATTCAGTCTAAGTCTAGTCCTGATAAAGCTGATAAAGAAATAAAGTATCCACAGAAATCTTAAATGTCCAGGTCTAGGTGACTATTAACACCACCTGTAATTTTCAATTTAGTTGTAATTTTGTTTTCGTTTTTTTTATATATATATAGCTTCAAATAACAACAAAAATCATCTCAAGGCACTTGAAGCTTCAAGACCTTACAAAATATAACTGTATTCAGAATTTAAGTTGTGTTTGTTGATTATATTTTTATTAAGTGCTTCATTTTAAAGTAACTTTTATTTTGAAGTCTCAGTTCACGTAACAAAGTCCTGTTGGCCTGCCCTCAGCACAGAGACCTTTAAGTAACAATCATGGTGTGCATGGATATTACATGCTCCAATAAAGAATTTAAGCTTGTTGAAACTTCCAGACTGTAAAGAGTTAAAAGTGCCCTATGAACATCTGAAGACTATGCTCTCTTTTAGCATGCAGTCAACGAGGTAGTCATTTCTTTTCTTTATTTTTCTTCCTCTGTATACTTGGTAAAATATTTTTCACTGTGCAGTGCTTGCTATTATTTATGTTATATTATTATGGTCTATAATTTCTTGTCAATATTGTCTGGGATTTGGAGTGAAGTCTTCAAATAAACCAACTGCTAGAGAGCCACTTGTGCCTGCCTGTGCTTTAGGGGAATTACACTAACTATAAGGTTTCTCAAAAAGGAAAGTGCAAAAGTCACAAAACAGTGGTTATTTAACAAATATTGATTAAACCTACTCAGATCAGTTAGTTATCATTCCTGTAGATTATGAATATTAATATAAAGATTATATTAATATTATAGGACATACTACTAATCTTATCCTGAGCACATGCTCTTCACTCTCTCCATTACCTGCTCTTTTTTTCTTTCAGTCTCCTCATGTAACCCCCAGTCTCTTCCCATCCTGAAGCTGGCCTTTGGTTGATGCCGTCTTTTCATTTTTATCTGTATGAAGACAGTAAAGAAAGTAGTTTTGGTCTTGAAAAACTTCTACAAATAAAATATGCTCTATTTGTTATTTTACATCACAACAGGCAAATACTCAAACCACATATCTACTGTGGTAGTTCTGTCTTGGTTTCACACCACAAACGAGAAGCATCAGTTCACTTAAACTCAGAACAAGGTTTTATTTTCAGATGGTTTGCTTTTCACACAGAGTTTGATTTAACAGCTTTCACACCAGCCCCAAAAACTGAGGAATCACACTGGACTTTGGTTTGTTTTTCCAAACAGTACTTTAGGACATGGTTTATAGTAATAGGTCTAACCCTAACAAACCCAAGCACAGAGCCAGGATAACAGGAGTGGCTAAGAGAACTCTGTCAATGTCCTTGAGTAGTCCAGTCAGAGCCCAGACCTTAACTTGATTGAACAACTGTGAAGGGATCTGAAAATGGCTGTGTACCAACGCTCCCCATCCAACCTG
Source organism: Anabas testudineus (assembly GCF_900324465.2). NCBI lineage: Eukaryota > Metazoa > Chordata > Actinopteri > Anabantiformes > Anabantidae > Anabas > Anabas testudineus. Next base: position 25,590,696 of record NC_046610.1, read on the forward strand.
ATGTAGCTTGAGAGGTACTGCAAGAAGAATGGGAGAAACTGCCAAAAGATAGGTGTGCCAAGCTTTTAACATCATACAATAAAAAAATATTGGTCATAAAATCAAATTGGTCATAAAATACCAAATCGCAAAAAATGCATGTTTATTATGTGTAATAAACATGCATGTTATTTTTGGTATACTGTATATTGTAATTTATTCTGCAGTGCTACTATATGCAGTAGTCTATAGTGTATACTCTTGTATTTATAAAAACATAACTGTTACTAGTTTATATATAATCAAGAATTACACATATGCATTTAATTATGTTTCTTAAAATGATAAAAGTCACATTGATTAAACAGATAAGACACTATCAAAGTGGAAGTGACACAAACAAAATTTATCATATTGTAGCAACCCAGAGGTGGGGCACATTGTTCTTTTGGTGTTTGATGCTGCTGTTCCAGTTCCTGTTGTTATGTGTTGTGTGGTTCTTTTGATTGGTGCTTTTATTTTGTAGTGTACATAGTTGAGTGACGTTAGGTGTACTTCCGGGGGGAGAGGAACGAGGGGACCAGGGAGAAAGAGGCGGGAGATGCAGTGATTCCGGGGTGAATGAATGCTGAACTGAGACATGCAGCTAACATGAAAGATTACAATATCCAAACAGGAGCTTTGGCACAGCCTTTTAAAGAAAAATAGAAAGAAATGTGCATAGATTGAAACAGTGTCTTACTGCAGAGTTGATGGCAGAATTAAAGCAACTCATGCACATTTTGCTTCAAACCGACTGACAAGCTATCAGGACAGCCGTGCTATACTAGCATTAGCTAGCGTTAGCTATTTAACTCACCAGTGGCTTATCGAAAACGCTACAGATTATTACTGTCAGCGTCTGTTCGTCTACGCTAACTTTAACGTTATATTAGTTCTATTTCTAATGACAAAAACATTAAAATAAAGTACTCACCAGATATTTAGCTACAGCTACACAGGAGCAGGAGAGAGAGACACAGGGCGACTCGACAATGACTCTGAAAAATATTTGTTTTAAGTGGGGAAAAAGATTAACATACATACACATAACAGGATTTTAGCAAGTACTTTTTATTTGGAAATTACAACGATATTTTAGATATCTAATGTTAAAACTTACCTTAAAACAAAATGATCTTTTATTAAAGATGGAGGACAGTTTGATTTTGCTGTATTTATGTTTCCACTAATATTTTCCCAGAATGCATTGGAAGGCAGACTGATCTCTCCTTCAGCTGTCAGTGAATCATTACATAATGTCCATATTCATGTGAATTAGAGCACTCTCTCCAACAACAACACGTTTATGTAACCAGGTGGAAAAAATGTGTGTTTATTCTGTCATTAAATCCTGGAAATAGGATGTAGCGACCATGACAGTTTTACTGGAGAGTTTGAAACAGCAGAGGGCGCAGTCTGGCTGGTTGTCATGGTGGTGCGGTCCTCGGGGTCAAAGGTTAAAAATACAGGAGATAACTGGTTGTACTGTCATGCTAGAGAGCTGTTTGCTAATAGATGGTGAGATTATAACTGGAATATCTCTTTATTTAAATATACTGTAGCAAAACATACAAATGTATAGGTGAGGAGGAAGCTGATGTAATATGACATGTTCGTGTTTTGTGTTATTTTGGGTTCAGGATTGTGGATGCTTACGGAATGTAATTCCGCCTGTGCACCACAAAATTGACCATCTGTGTGCTTGGTAGGAAAGGATATGCTTTCGTTGTGTTTTTATGCACTTTATTTGACATATTTGTGCATTTTGAACATACTGTAATTGTTGTTTTCTTCAGAGGTGCCACTGCCGTATTTTCCTTGGGTACTATAATGTTTTGGGCCGCAGACTTAACGTTATATTTCACCAGACGAAGAAAAGACCCCACGGATATAAACTTTAAAGCTTCAAATGTTGGTAGCAGGAGTGGGTCTTCCTCATTTTCCGACCAAATCTGCGTGGTGTGCACAGTAAAGTAGCTCTAAACAACACGGCAGTGGTGAAGTTCCCGGTGCTGCCGCGTCAGACGGTGCAGAGGAACAAGGAGATCTCCAGGGGGCGCTGTTGTCTTCGTGCGGTGAGGTCGACGAGCCAGCTGGTGGAGGAGGGGACGTTAAAGGGGACTGCAGGATGGTGTGGACATCAACAAGTGTGTCCTTTCAACTATAAAGTGTTCTAAGTGATCGGAAATTGGATAAGAAATGTACTGTGTTGGACCCTAAGAGAAATACTGCTAAAAACAGAATGTCAATCCAAGGTGAAGGTAGTGTAATAGGAGAGCAGGACAGTGTGGGGAGTAACCCAGATACTGGCTCTGAGGATGAAGTCCCAACAGTTGATGTACAAAGACAGATCAGTGAGTTAGCTAGAAAACAGAAAGAAGTCATGGCTGCTGCTGTATCATCATTGAACACTGTACCTACAAGATCATATGTCTGTGTGCCCAGGGGACATCACATTTTTCCATTCAGTGGAGATATGGATAAGGATGGCGGAGGAGTTCCTAGTAGTGATGGGCGATACCACAAAATGTGGTATTGATCCGATACCAAGTAACTACAGGGCCAGTATCAACGATACCGATACTTTTTTGCACCTTAAAGGAAAATCATGATTGCACTGTGTTGATTAAAATCTTTATTGAAACGGCAAATTGAATAATGCTCGTGAACATAAATACTTGCTTAAATGGTAATAATACAATGATAATAAATTAGATCAATAAGTAAATTAAATACAAATATGCAAAATATCTATTTTGAATTATAATAAAATAATTAAGAGCATTAAACAAAGCAGTAAATATCAGTAAATAACAGTAAAACATCACCAACACTAGCAGCAGCAACTTCATCCTCCTATTTTTTTCAAATGCTTTATTTTCACATCAGATAATGTACAACAGCTAGATAAGGTAAACTATCATTTAGCAGCGAGATAACATCATTCATTAAAGTTTAGATTGATTTATAGGAAAATCAATGAATAATAAATTAGATCAATAAGTAAATTAAATACAAATATGCAGGTATCAAACTGTTCCAAGATATTTTTTTTGCCACTTTACTGAGCAATGGAAGCACTGCCTCATTATTTCTCCACCGTAGCAAAGGGTCTTCACTCCTTGAGGTTACGTTTTCCTCCATAAATCTGTCCATCTCAATGTATGCATTTGTGTTTGCACTATGATTTCCCTGAGAAGTCATCATACACCTATCGTACTCCTCCCATAACACTGTCTTTGATGCTGCCTTCAGTGTTTGAGGTGGGTGATCACTGGCAAGGCAGTTTCCAGGGAGGCAGTGGCAGTTGTTAGAGAAACAGGGGGGTCGCTGCTTGTTGCTTGTCCATCGTAAGTGCCCAACGCTAAATTCCTTCTTGTCTCAACTGCTTGGATTAGTCTGTGTTCAGGCAACTGCAGCTGACATTGCAATTCTTTAAGCTTGTCAGATGCTTTTGTGCTCTGGTGGAAAAACTTAACAATCAAACCACATTACTGTGAACGATAGAAAGAGTAGAGTGATAGTTTGTCATCAGGTCACAACCGATGTAATGTCGAGTTTTCATTGCTTGTGAGAAACAAGGCTACCTTGAGGATGCTATGCAGGTTCTAGCTGAGCACGGAAAGGTTAGTGCTACAGGCCTAGCTGAGAAAGGTTTCTCACTTGATGATGTTTTGAGAATTCTTGCAGAGAAAGACAAAATTATTGCTGAACTAACCAAGGCAGTGAAGGATTTGACTACATATAATCAAAACCTAGAGTAGTTAGTAGACCCAAGACACTATCAGTGTTTACAGGTGATGGTAAACCAATATGCTTCAGATGTCAGACAGAAGGTCACATTGCACAACAGTGCCCATAGAAGACGCTTAAAGATGCAGAGGGGTCTTGTGTTTCGAGTCAGTCGGGGAATGGGAACCCCTGGTTGCAGTGAGTCGGGCAATGCAGGGACAGATGTTAGACTCAACCAAACCTGAAGTTACCGGAGATCAAGTGTGTGAACATGCAATAGGTCAATGTGCCAACTTGTTGTTTACTGGACACAGGAAGTCAAGTTAGCACAATCACAGATAAGTTTTTCAGGAAGCATTTGTTGGCCGATGATGATGCTGTGCTCGCTTCTTCTAGCTGACTCAGGGTCACTGGTGAAAATGGGCTTGAAATCCCATAACAGGTCTATGTGGAACTAGAAGTCGAGACAATGGGCTTGAAAATCCCCAGTGTTGACTGCAAATTGCAACATGTACTGCTGAAAGAAAATCCATGGCCAGGATTGCAGGTAGAAATAAGATGCGTATACCAGCAGCATCAATTGCAATAGTCATGGTTAAGGGCCACCTGTCAGCTGCAGGCAAAGATGCACAACTACTGATTGAGCCAGCAAATACACCATTACCACCAGGTGTGGCTGTCGTCCCAACACTTGTCCCAACCAAAGCCACAGCCACCTAGTACAGATTGTGAATTTCTCACAGGAGATGTCTGGTTGTGTCCCAGGACCAGACTAGGTATCATCTCTACTGTTGAGTGAGGTGAAAGTAACCAGCACTGTCGTATTTCTGCAGATGTCGAACAGGTTTCTGTGGATACCAGAAATGAACCGATTGACAAAGCACAAATCAAAGCTGTTTAAAAAGGGACATAATCCAGGAAAGTGAGAGTTTTTATTCATCCCCTGTAGCTCCTTATGTGTGGACTCTGCAGGTATCCTCGGCCTGGAGCTGTATGTCTCCAGAATCCAGTTGACCTGCCCAATGTTCTTGCTGCTTGTTGTTGTTTTTGTTGGCTGCTGTTCTTTTCTCTCTTCTCTTTCCACATGACAGGCATAAGACCGCCTTCGGGCTTTTCCAGTGTTTGTGCATGCCGAAGGGTGTCTGCAATGGTCCTGCAACCTTTCAGAGGTTGGTGCAGGCCACTATGAATGACCTGACCTTTGAGATAATGCTAGTGTTTCTTGATGACAATCTAGTATACTCCCCATCCTTTCAGTCCCATCTGGAAAAGCTTGATTCAATTCAATTCAGTTTTATTTGTATAGCGCCAATTCACAACATAAGTTATCTCAAGGCATCAAGTTGTTTCAATTTCTGCAATCTGAGCTAACAGAGAGGAGTTATTCTTGGAGCACTGAGCAGTGTCCGCAGGTTATTTTATAAAATGTGCAGTTTAGGGCTCAAAACATACTTTTCATAATAATCCTAACTATAATATTTTATTTAGTATACTTTCTTTTTTCTTTTGTTTTGTCTTTCTCAGTTTATTTAAATGCAACTTAATTTAAAGTGTAGTGTTTGTATCCATGTTATGTGCTTGCAGTCTTCCACTGTACTTTCCTGTATGGTTGGTGTGTTACTGCATGTCTACCTGTTGTGTGGATGGTGGAATAGTGTGACATCGTTGGGGTGTTGCAACATCTTCATGCAGTGTTTGCATTTGAATATTCACTGACAGTAATGCTACATGATACAGTTAGAGCACTAGATTCAGCATTGTGTGACTGTCTTTTTTTTCTGTCAACTAGCAGATCTTCATTGAAGTCATGTATTTATTTATGTTCAATCACCACTAAAGCCAGTTTAGTTAGTTAGTTTAGCTCCGTTGGTGCGCCCACACACAAGCATGAATCCCCCCATTGTGGTGGCTGCTGCTGTGTCTCTGCACATAATAGTGGGATGTGGTATCATTGCTCATGCTTGGACTGGTTGCTACACATTGTATGTTTGCCATGTTATTATTACTATTATTTCTGATTTCTGTATCATTAATGTTAATTAATGGTTAATCTCATTACTATACTGTCTATTATTATTCACTATTACTGTCATTGTTATACTATACTGTACTGTCATTACTATACAATAATAAGGTGGTTATTGCTAGTTTTTGTTACGATGATTGATTATGTATTAACTTATTACTCTTTTTTTCTTTTTTACCTAGGTTTTTTTTCCTCACCCTTATTGTCCCCCTCTGTCTCACCCCTCTCCCCCTCCTCTCTCTGTCCCCTCTGTCACCTGTCCAATACAGAAGCTGGTAATATATATGTACACTGGACCATATTTAAAAAAAATACAACTCACCAATCAAGAAGAAAGTAAACTCCACCCTACAACTGGATAAAAACACATACTACACTTGAAGAAGCAAAACTGTCCAGCACAACAAAGCGTCCCAGTACTCCATGTTCCATGCTGCACAGGACAGGACACGGTTAAAAAAAAAAAAAAAAAACACCTTCAGAAACAATGTCACACTAATAGACTGGGCTGTTTTCCAGCTTGCTATAATGCTGGTTACTTTTTGTGTCATGTTAGGAAATGACTCTAGAATTGCACCAATAACTTGTTGTTATTGAAGTTTCAAATGTTTTGATTATATCAAATAATATTAAGTACATAAATGTAAGTCTATCCACTTCTCATCTAAACCTCTCATCCAGTTAAGGGTCGTGGCAGTGATGGAACTGATTCTATGTTTCCCTTTGTTGAATCAACTGTAAACAAGTCATCTGAAACATGATAAAATGCTCCAACCAGACTCTGGTGTCAGGAGCCACTGATCTCCTTAAATGTGAAAAGTATTATCAGTATGTATGTATTTTACTGTGGGGGGGTGTGATGGCCACACAATTGAACTGTGGGTAATCCTCAGGTAGTGGTTTGGATTTCTATACTTTAACCACCATATTAAGTTTATACATTTAGTAGGTAAAGAAATTTAATGTACTTTATTTAGTTTGGTTGTTGGTACATTAGTTTCTATTTGTAGCGTGCACATTTAGTTATCGTCTGTACTCTCATACTAATGTTTAACAATTCTTGCCTTTGTTAATTTATATTTTTATTGAGTTGCCAGTGCTGACGTTGCCAAAACTAGTTGCTGCTGCTGCTGCTGCTGGTCGTCCTCTCAGGCCGGGACAAAGGAAGAAAACAGACCATAGTCTACCACCTGTGAGGGGGACTTTAGTTTGGCATGTTGTGGACTATGTTAATCTATGTCAATATTAGTCCTTTGTGGAGGGGGTTATTTTTAATTAATTGATTCATTATCTCCAATTGGAAAGACTGACCGTGATGTTGTACTGGTTTGAAGTTGTGTTAGTACTAGTTGTTTGTAGTTACCCCCTGTGTGTCAAATGGTCTGATCAGCCATTCTATATGTTTCCTTGTGTGTTCATTTCAGGAGGTCAGTTGGTTTTTGTTAGTCGGTTTATTCAGTTGAACTGAAGTTTGTCTAGTCTACTTTGTAGAGTTTGGTTTCTCTAGTTGACCTCTTTTATGGTTTCTTAAATATGTTGTGTCATTTTCCTTTCACGTTTTTGGATAAATAAACGCTTTTTGGACAATCCACCTGTGTAAAGCGCTTTGAGTCCCAGTTGGTGATTTTTAAGTGATTTTCTTGGATCACAACGTTTGACTCTGGTGTTTTAAGGAGAGAAGGGGTGTTGCACTGTGTGTTAAGTGTCATTTTTTAGAGAGTGTTCAAAGAATTAGGACCAAAAATGAAGCCAAGACACCAACAAATGAGTTGAGAGATTTTAATAGACTCTAAATGGAAAAGGATGGAGTGGGAATTTTGTAAGAGGACAGAAAGTTGTTTTCTACAGGACTGGTTTGAAATTTTCAAACTCCATCCATAAATTCTTAGCTGAATATAAACATGTGTTTAGTGCAGGTACTTACTGTTACTAAGAACAAGTGATCCCATGACTAATCTCTGTACAGACAGGGACGGCCTGAGATTTTTCCTCAGCAGTGTCTCTCAGCAAAAAGTCACTGCCAGCTTATTTTATAAGTGCTTTAAAACTGGTCAGAAGTAGTAAGTGAAGTTATAGTATGTATATAATTAACAACAGAGGGAGTAAAACCACTTTTTGAATGTGGAGTGAGATTTCACATGGTAGATCCTACAGACACCTTAGTCACAGCCTCTAAATATTCTTAGTGTAGATGAATAGAAACAGAGGTCCTATTAGACATATGAACAAACCAGTGCTGTCATACTGTTCTAATTTCGGATTTCAAACCTAAGCTAAATGAGACATCTGATGAGTGTCTTCACTCCACATGGACCACACTGCTATGCTGCCTAAAACACCTGTCAGAGCCTGTCCATGACGTTGATCAGCTGCGGAAATACGTATGTGAGTGGCGTCATTGGCTGGAGCAGCCAGTCACCACTCACTCACTGACTCACATTACAAAACAGCACAGATTGAATTGTTCCGTGTTTATTTTATTTTCTATTCAGGTTGGATTTTCTGTGCGCGGAGGCCGTGTCAGCGGTTCACACACGTGCAGCTTAGAGGGAACTAACTGAATCCAGGTAATGGTGTCAGGTAAATCACGACAGCGTGGAGACTAATTCTCTGGTGGCTTAAGAAACCATTTCAAATAGTTGTGGGACTCCATTCTGAAATAGATGTAAATGGGAAGTTGGATATGATTTGATATTAAATAAAGAATAGGTTGATTAATAATTTAATTTTAAAGCAAAACCAGTGTCTTCCCCCTTCAGGGAGGAACAGGTAGGTGGAACCTTTGAGTGCTGTGATAACACATCCACTGTTGCACTAAGCTACTGGAATAAAGAAATACATCCAACTGCCCAGAACGACCTCCAAAGACATTAAAGGTGAACTCCAAGGTCAAGATACATCAGTGTCAGACTGAAGTCACGTCAGTGTCAGTGTCAACAACTTAAATCCCGCTCTCAGATTTTCTGCTGGTCACGACATGACACCTGATATTGATGCACAAGTTTCAGGAGCACAAACAAAGTAGTCTAGACACGACGAACTCCTTTAAAATGCTGCTTCTTAAAGAATTAGACAGTTCTGTGAAAATGAATTGTTGCTGTAGAAATGGTTAAATAATGTGGATTTTAATGTAAGTCAACAGCTTCACTACAGAACAGTTTGGTTTTGGTGGAATTATTGTTCATGCAGTGTCATAAACTTTAGTGCAAAACTATATACCTTAAATATATAAATACCTTTGATTTAAGGTTTCACATTTTTTTATATGTAGAAACACTTGTCTTAAGAAATCTGAGGTTGTTCATATGTTCTGTAAAAGGATATTTCATTAAGATGAAGGTTTTCTAATGTACTTGTAACATAACAAAGTTATGTTACTTATTGTTATTTCTAGGTAATTATGTGTCGATGTACTGGTCCGGCCCACTTGACATCTAATTAGGCTGTATGGGCATTGTCTTCAGAACATGAAAAGACATTCTCATTCTCATTCAGGGACGGCACCGTCCAGACATGTGGGCCACGTAGCCCATTAGAGACACACACAAGCTGGGCTGAGCTTGTAAACTGGAGCAGCAGGAATGGAAAAGCTGAACTGCCACAAAACCTTAAAGATCACGTTCATGAGTTTGTTACCAACCCTGAACAAACTCAACAGTAGACACATAGACAGAGATTAACACAATATAATCCAATATATTTGTATATACTAGTGCCCCTAGTTCTAGTACTACTAGTGGCACTGGTGGTGTTATTAAACAGTAACATGTTAACTAGTTAACTAGTTACACAAATGTTAATCAGGAGCTGTGATTGGGCGATGTTAAAGGAAGCTGCGTTTTGTTTTTCAAAATAAAAGGTTGAATTGAAATGAATTGAGTTTTGAAGTAAAATGCTGATTTTCTCAAGGATTTCAAAAACAGTTCAGAGGCAAACATGGCAGACGTGATCCTGAGATGTGTCAGAAGACGATGTATTGCAGTTGAAAGAGGATCATCAACAATGTGCAGGTCCATGTAAATGACATGCCATCGACATATGTATTACTAACATGAGGTGAAGTGAACATACGATTAGAGCCGAGACTCCAGATCTTAGATCTGTGTCAGTGCCACCCCAGCTCCCAGGACGTTACCCAGTGACGTCCATGCAGCACATCGTTTCTATTCAGGTGAGTTGGACAATAATATTCCAACCAACATCAAATTGTTATTTCTGTCTCTCTCAGTGTGTTGAGATAGTTCTAGTAATAACTGCTCACACTGACATTGGAAACCATGGGATGAGTGTCGTCAGCACTTTTTTTTAATAGCACATCTGGATCATAAAGCTGCAACATTTTGGTATTCATCACCTTTAGCCTTGTGATGCACAAGAAGGGAATATTGTTAGCAGTATGTTTTTTAAATGTCACATTTCACCAATTATCTTCAATAAACCTGTTATTGAACTTGATTATTAAACTAGTTTCTCTTTTCTTCCTTTCTAATTGCCAATGACCAACATTTTTAAGTACAAGTTTCAATAGAAAATCAACAAAATCGTTATTAGACAATGATGTTATAATTATATATAAGAAATATATACTGAAAAAAATCATTTTATTAAGTCAATACTAAATGTTCTAAATAAGGAATAACACAGTGAATGAAATGTAACAGTGTTTATTTATTCATTTGTTGTCTTTGACTGCTTTAATATAAATGTAAAATCCCTGTCTGTTCCTTTGTTAAACCAGGTTTCTGTGTATCTACCTAAATGTGTTTGTTAACAGCTGTTTGTGGCATTTTCTTCTGACTGACTCTGTTCTTGGACACTGCTGACTTATTCTGTTAGAGCAACCTGTCCACATGGGTTACCCTCTGAATCAGGTCGGACCAGGGTGGGAAGAACTCTCTTGTTGCTCTTTTAATGAAGACACATTACAGGCCAGTCTGTACACAACCAACGTATTGAACGCCTTCGGAGAGATGTTTTCCATTCGTTTGAAGATTAACAAATATTGAACCCTGAAGATAACTCAGAAAGTGGAACTGCGAGTGGTTTACAAGCCAGAAATCCAAGAATGACCTGATTTATTCAGACATGCTTGGACACCAACACTGATTTGGATGAGGGGACACGCTGGCCGACAGTGAGCTGGAGGTGTCGTCTTTGGAGATGAGCCTTACAGCCAACAGAAGCCCCTACAGAGCAGTAAGTGTGTCCCAGACACTATATAAGCAGCAGGAGCTTCATCATGCTACTGATGGAGTGACAGACTTAAAGGATGAGTATTTGCTGTGTGCCAGAGAGCTTCAAAACTCCCTTCAAAGAACTTCAAGGAGCATCTTCACTGCATACTGCATACAGTACTCCATACTGTATATTCTACATTAACAATGTCATGTGGAAACACCAGTGCAGTAGAAACACAGCATTTAAAGATTTCTGAGGGGGAATATCCATATTGGAATTCTTCAACTGTTCCTTCAGTTCTTTTTGTTCTTTTTGTTCAGTGCTAACTCTGTGCTCCTGCTAATCAAATCTCATCCTAATAATTGTTGTCCTCTCTGACATGAATTTTGTTTCTCCAAATCCCAAAGAGTCATTTATGAAAGCACCTGATGCAGTTCTTCCTCCTGAGTGACGCCTCTTGACAAGTACAAACACATCATGCAGGTGGAGGCGTAGGGGAAACCACGCTGGCTGCCTGCTGTTCATAGAAGTCGATGCAGAGCTTCCTGGGAAAACCCGGGGCAGGGACTTCATTGGCTCCAGGGACAAAAATCAGACTGTCTTCGAATGTCAGTGGAGTCGCTTTGACTGCCTGAAAAAAGTAAATCAGAGTCAAATTATTTCTAAAATAAATATGAGAAGAGCACAACTAATGATTGATGAGTCATTTATTCAGTAAATACAACATCTGCAGTAGAATTATGAAACAAAAGCTACATTGAATGACTTGAACAATGTGTCCCATTGGAATGTCTCTGTCTTCATTGGTGTCATTTACATCTCAGAGTGACACTGAGAGTTTGTCTCTGTCACACTACATTTGAACTGAGTCCTTTGTGTAGTGCATAGAACAGTTGATAAGGTTTCTTTAATAAGACCTAAAACATACCTTCAATCATGTGGAGAACCATCTCCCAGCTGTATTTGGTGTCCTCCTCTGCCTCAGCGCTGTTGCTTCCTCTACTGCTGTAACTGGAATGAAAGATGTCTTGAAGGCTGCCTTTGATAGAGGTTCCTGCATGTTGGTGCACAAAGGCAGGAAGAGGACATAGAAAGAAGAGCAAACTTCAATGTACCCGACCACAGGAACCGTCTCTATGTAGACAAACAACAAACAGCAGCCAACTGCTCCTGATTCTTTCTTTTGTGGATGCATTTAGCTGAGAAAGATGTGTGTGTCTCAACATTTACCGTGTGTCTGCCTCTGTGATACTAATATGTCTGGGACACCACACTCAGCATTCAGTCCCCCACATCTTGCTGCAGTGTGGTCAGCTCTGTTGAGAAAGATCAAAGTGAGAACAATGTAGCTGTAGTTGCACATTTAACGATGACTTCTCCTGCTCAGATTGAACCAAAATAAAATGCGATGTTATGTTTTCCTCTACTCCAACAAAACTAACATTGTGGGGTTTTTTGTTTACATATTAACATGACGATCATTGCACAACACAACATCAGCATCAACGTAGGTTCCACAGTGACTGTTCCAACTACTGTAAGTCTGCCAGAAACCTGGGGGTAATTATTGATGATCAACTGAGCTTTACCGCCCGCATCTCCTCTGTCTCCACATCAGGCACATTTGCCTTTTTCAACATCAGTAAGATCAGACCCTCTGTTCCAGACTACACAACACAACTTATTGTACAGGCTCTGGTCCTATGTCGTCTTACTGATGGGGTTACCAGCATGCACTAACAAAACTCCATCTCATGTTTGATCAGCCAAAAAGGACCAACGTTACACCACTGTTCAGATCTCTGCACTGGCTTCCTGTAGCTGCTGCCACAAAGTGGTCAACTCAACAGCACTGGTCTTCCTGAACTCCCTCATCCCGGTCTACAATCCCTCTCGCTCACTGCGCTCTGCAAGTAAATAACATCTTGTGGTAGTCTGGAATAAATGCAGAAAAGAGAAATACAAGAGTTCACGTCCTGAAAACATTCTCACATTAGGTATAAAAAGTCAAGTAAGGTCATTGAGGTTCTCTTAAGTGAAAATATCATCTCCATTTTCTCCTACAAAGTCCCTCTGGACATTGATTGATGGCACTCTCCTGAAGTATTTTCTACCTGACACAAACTGTGGACACCACACTCCTCTGTGAAAGTCCTCAACATGGTGGCACGTTCCACTTCTTCCTATAACATCTATAATGCACTGGGTACTTTAAAAGTCTGCAGGTGAAATGCTCTTCTATTCTTGATAAAATGTCTCTCGCTATTCTTTATTGAAACTATTGATATTGCATATTGACAGAACAAATGCTCTATAAATAATATAGTTTATATATATTTACATTTAAAACTTTGACTTAATACTAATCTTACAAAGCTATTATTCATTAGTCACAAACAAACTGACCTCTGGGGTCCCAGCATTCAGCCACTGTGCAGGATCCAGATCTGTCAGAAACATAAACAGCCTTTTCTTAGTTAGATTTGAAAACTGGAAAATAGCTTTTTGACTTTGGTTTTTCAACATTAGGACTCTTTACTCTCAATTATAAAACGTTCCCACAAAATATATGAATAATAATAATAAATGCTTATTAACCATATTTTGCTGTCCGTGCCAAAGAATGCGTCTTTTAGATTCACAGCTAGATTAACAATGTACATTCAGCAGGAACAGGCAGGTTGTTGTAATTGACAGGTTTAATGCAGAAAATACTTTTCTACTAAAAGAACAAAAACATTCAGACGAATGTGTATGATCATGAATCAGCAAATCCCTATCATGAGCAACAACGCCAATATGTGCTCACAGACATCCAGTTTCATACTACAGACATGTCAATACACATGTAAAATACAACATAACTTTGGGATGAAGGGTTCCTTTGATTGTCATTCTGACAACCTTGTCTGTCAACTCCTGCCACCAACACTTGAGACTGTGTCACTTTCTTTCTATTGCAGTTAAACTCATTTCACTGCTCTTCCTGCATTTACCACTAGAGGGCAGTAAGACAGTTCCTTACTTCCACAACACTCCCTGCCTGACATAAAAACCAAAAGATCAAATATAGTTTTATTACAGTTTGTAGTTTTTTAAACAGTCCTACAGTTTAAAATATAGTTTTGAGGCTTAAGGTTTGTATTTTATTCCAATGAGGAGTGTAGATTATTTTAACACTAAATATGATTTGACAGAATAAAAATCCCTTTAATTTTGTTGTTTCATTAAATCTGCTGATCTGCAAAACAAACAAATATACACGATACACCATTATATTTTGGACCTTTAATAAATGAATTAAAAACTTACAGTAACAGGCATCTGAAGGACGACTTGAAATGATGTCTGCTAAGTCCTGTGCTGAGATGACCACGCTCCCTCTGGTTGTTGCCAATGCTTGGCAGAGCGTCTGCTGCCGAGACAACCTCCTCCATCACCGAATGGACCCGTTCCAAGTGCTCATCTGACGACCTGAAAACAATTTAGTTGTTATTCACTGAAACTAAGAACTAAGAACTGAATTGACCAGGTCACTCAGACACCTTGTGCCTTTTTGGACAGCCACACTTTAAAACACAGCAAGCATGGTGTTGAATTATGCCTAATGACCACAGTTCCTGATCCAAATATATCTGACACTTAAAACAGCATCAAACTATAATTAGTGTGTCTAAATATGTATTTAAAACACTGTTGACTTTTAACATCTCATTACTTTTACTGTGTTGACCAAATGAAGTTAAATATTTGATATGATGGTGATATTGTACATTCATCTTTGTGTAAGATTCAATAACAAACTTTGGAACATGACATGACAAATGTATTATCTTCATGTGCACTCTGTTGAAGAGAGAAAAAAAAAGACAGTAGTAGAATAAAAACAAAATCACAAATGAATACCTGTATCTAACACGTACCTATGAACTAACATTTAAAACTTATCTACAAAGGAAAAATGAAAAGTTATCTATGAAAACTTATCTATAAATTCCAAATGAACCCTTTCTGATAGATTTTGTCTTTAGGAGGGTCTAACCCACCCTAACCCAACCCTCTGACAATCCTCCCTCCAAATGTGTGTTTCCCACTGTTTACATAGTGATGTGATGAAATGCTGCATCAGTTATTGATGTTGGGATCACACAACACAGTTCCTACATGTTTCACCTTATCACAAGATATTGATTTGATCAATTCAAAGATCCTTCTAACTGAAAACGTCTTCAGGTGTTTTATGTCATTTTACTGACACATGAACTGTGGAAAACAACAGTTGGACTGGAACATTGTCAGTAGACCCTCCTACAAACTCTCCTAAAGGATTTTCTTATACTTACCTAAATACTTCCTGGTGTCATTACTTACTTACCATTTCTTCATTCACTGAATGTAACTATTTACAAAACTTTAGTTGTCAAACACCTCTTACTTCTTGTCATGCCAGGAAGGAATGAAACTGTGAAAATGTCTGTACAAATGAATACATGTATCTTAAATGCACCTCTGAACTAACATTTTATCAAAAAGAGGGAAATTAAAGCAGGGTGTGTGTGTGTGTGTGTGTGTGTGTGTGTGTGTGTGTGTGTGTGTGTGTGTACAGTACTGGTACAGCTACTGGCTGTACAGGAGCTCTGCTCTGGTTCCTGCAGGATGCTCACATCTCTGGGTTGTATGGAGAGTCCGTCAACCAGCCCATCACCATCTCCACCGCCGCATCGTAAGCAGAGTGGGGGAGACCACCAGGCTGCGGTCCGTAGGGGCTGGGCCAGAGGGGCAACGACATGACGTCATCCTCCTGCAGGTCTCTGGGCTGGATCTCCTGACGTCCGTCCTGGAGGAGACAAAAAAAGAAAATGAAGAAGAAAGGGAGAAATGTGAGAGGAGACCACTGAGCTGGTTCTGTCCAATAGAGAAACAGGAGGCAGTTAGGTTCCAACACTCACTTCCAGCTGGACACCTTCCATCCTGGCTGCTGGGGCAGAGGTGGAGGGCTGGGGGCTGGGGCTCCGGTCTCCACGCAGTCTTCTCTGGGGAGGCTCCTCCAGGGTCCTGGAGCTGCTCTCCTGCTCCCTCTGTCTCTTCCTGCTCCCAGCAGTCTGTAAGAGAGATGGACACAGGGACAGAGTAAAGGACCAGCTCAAACTAGTCCACTTCTGATCTTTTGACACTGCTGCTGTAACATCAGTGACTTCACCGGCTCCATCACTCTATTTGATGACATCTGGGTATCACACTGCTCTGTTTCACTCTAATGTGACAGATGAGTTTTCATTTGTGTAAAAACGCTTTTATACATTGATCATTAGTGAAAATTGTTGTGTATTAAAGATGATAGGACGTCAAGACATATTGATCACATTACACTGTTTTATAACTTGTGTTCCAAACTGTCTTCTGGATGAAAACATAGAGCTTTGAGGAAAGAGACGAGGAGCTGCTGCTCACATCAAACACCACATATTTAACGAGTCACTGTTCAGCACGACATGGATCAGAATGAGGGTGGTTGACGACAAGCTCCAGCCCACTCCCACTGTCAGCAGTGAGCGCTCCGCACGCACTCTTCCACTCCACACTTGTCACCATCCAACAGTCTCACTGGTCTCTGAAGAGACGCGACACGTCAAACTTACTGATCACTTAGCGCAAAGCACGGACGGAGGGCGACCCAAACACTGTCGGCAGTACGACACGTCATCATCCAGGTGGCGCATGAGGATCTGCAGGAGGACAAACAATCAGAGACAATCAGTCTCACTGTCTGAGACACATATCCCTGCTGCTCCCAGCGGAGGGACGGATGACAACTTGAGGAATCACTGGCAGAAACACATCTCAAAAACAGGGGGCTGCGATTGGCTGCCATGGCAACATGGAATAGGATGGAGAAATTGACAGTTTAGGTGGAAACAGGTAAATGTCCTGGTGTCCAGTCTAAATCAGGCTACACCTCAGTCTTCTGGGGTGAAGATCATTTCCCTAGCAGAGGACACTTCTTGCTTACATCTCTTTCATCCATCAGTGCTTCATTCAGATGGATGAGGTTGGACTCACTGACAAGACGACAGATATCTACACTTTGTGCAGTAAAAGCTTAGTTGATGCTCGTCAGTGGAAATCTAAGTCAGCTGTTTTATGTCTGACAGGGGAAATATGCACTTATATATGGATATATTGAGGTCAGTGAATATTAATGGATCACAATCTAGAACTTGTGACTCCTGCTTCCTCTGCTGTTCAAGTTAACAAGAAATTAATAATTATTTTGTTCTGATTCGTGATTGAAGGGATTTTTTGAAACATTAATCGATTCGTGAAGGTAATGGACGCTGTACCACTGCGGTTTTTCTTCTTTGTCTCTGTACGTCTGTGATATTGTACTTTTACTCCACTACAATACAAAGAGGAATATGTTTACATTTGTCACTGCAGCTTGTTACTTTGCAGATCCCTAATAATACTAAATAGAATCAGCTAATAAATGCTGAGTGTTGATTTGTTTTAACAAAGCACATGAGGTTATGACAGTCTCAGCCATTAAAACCTGATGTTTCAGCTACTCAACAATCTACCAAGCTCCACACAGCAACAGAAAGAGCGTTCACCTCGTCGGTGCTCCTGCTCTTCTCTCTCCTCCAGTAGCTGTGGTCACGGAGGTGAGACGGCACATCACACGTCTGCAAAGATAAACGTCCAGTTTAGGATTAGATGAAACTCTTCTTAAATCAGTTCAGCTGAACACTGAGTCCAGGTTTTAACCCTTCATCTGCTCATCTCATGTTTCCCTTCACGACACAACATCTGTGCTAATCCTCTGCTAAAAATGTCCGTTTGTTATGTTTTAATTCATTCTTTTTTTTACTGTCTAATAACATTTGAAAGTCGACCTACTAAAACCACAAATAACATAATACATTTGAAAAAACTGATTAGGCTAAAAGTGGAAAGCAGAAAACTCTTTAACTGTATCTTTAAACCAACCGGTTTACTGGAGGTAGCAGCTAGTGAGCTACAGCTAATGTTTTTCAAGATAAGAGAAACTTTATTAATATATAATAAGGGATATTCAGGATTCATTAATTCATAAAATAACAAAAAAGTTAACATTGTACACCGTCAGTGTGGTGGCGAACTAATGATTTAAACTGGCTACATATTATTTTCCTTTTTCTGACCAAACTGCATAAAAGTTATCTTAGTTGGAGCTGACACACTTTCTCAAGACTTTACGTAGCCTGGCCAGCGTTAGTTTGCTAGCTCATTAGCTAGCTTAGTGTAAGTTAGCAAGCTAACGAACATTAGTTAGCTAACTGACGCTAAGCTATCAAACCGTTATGTATCTAACCAACGCTAGCTAGCTAACGTTAAATCGAATGAACTAACGCTATTAGAGTTTGATCAGCAGAAAGTAAATTGAATGTAGCCTTCAACTACAGCTAGCAAGATAGTTAGCTAGCGTTGCTGCTAACTATGCTTCATTTTTCTTCTGCTAGCATTAGCTAGCTAACTTTGGTTAATTAGCTAATTAACCAAAGTTAGCTAGCTAATGTCATTTCATTTGCCTTCTGCCAGATAGCTAGCTAGCTAATGCTAAAAGCGTTAGCTAACTAGCTAATTTTTTTACGAAAACTAAGTTAAATTTAGTTGAGGTGTTGAATAAAACATCATGTCTGCAGGACTTCACACTCTACTATTCTCAC
This sequence comes from Anabas testudineus, assembly GCF_900324465.2. NCBI lineage: Eukaryota > Metazoa > Chordata > Actinopteri > Anabantiformes > Anabantidae > Anabas > Anabas testudineus. Next base: position 25,609,359 of record NC_046610.1, read on the forward strand.
ATGCTCCATGATGGATCAATCAGAGCTGAACTGGGGTCAGTGGGGGTCTTTCTGTCGCTTGGCACTTTCTCACTTTTTTTAGAAGTCGCTAATTCGTCTTTCTCCTCCAACGTCTCAGAGTGAAATGATGAACTTTAGAACGTCGGTCTGTTATTTATGTGCTCCCATGGCAACCGGCGTCATAACGTCAACACGACGATCAGCTGCTAATCTTAAATCTAAAAGACTGATTTTTAGTTAATGATTATTAGTTAATATTAGTTAGTTAATTATGAAAAGCACAATATTTTCGGTCCGTGCATGAAGTGCAATTCATTATGCAGGTGTAAAATGGATATAGAGTAACGTCTTTTTATGCAGTCTTCAGTTGCAGTAAGTCGGTTTAATGCACTTGCAACTTACTGATTTGCTCATTTTCCTTGTTCCCACTTGGACAATGAAATAAGAAAAAAGAAAACACCCAAGAACATTTGTAGTGCAAAACTTCGGTATGTCTTGAAGGATTGTGGTGGTGTTTTGACAGACACTGAGGCAGACACAATGTTAACATTAATCAGTGATACAGTAGATGGATCCATTATATTTAGCCAAAGCCCGTCTCGTTGATGGGAACTGTTGATTACCGTGTTTGGCATCTGCACAATGAATGAGACCTCTGGTCAGCCAGCTCGCTGCCATCAGGTATCTCACCAGAATCACCTGCCACTAAAGGTCATCTGCTTTCAAACTATCTTTACAACAGCTTTCCTTGTTAGTCAGTTGGGTAAAAACACTTTACTAACATGTCCAAGACCTCACTTTACAGAACACGTCAAATTTATATTGACTACCTTATTGACCGTTTTTGGAAACAATGCACAATTGTGCAATAAATGTGAAATTAATAACTAAAAGAGATTCAAGGTTGTCAGATGAGCACTTGGAACGGATCCATTCGGTGCAGAAGCACTTTCAAGCATAACCAAGAACCTGAGGGAGCGTGGTCATCACTGCACAGGACTAAGCAGTCATCAACTGGAAAGATTCAAGTCGTCCTTCAAGTCGACCTTTAATCTACTGCTAAGTTTTTAGCAGTAGATTAAAGGTCCAAAATATATTGGTGTATCGTGTATATTGGTTTGTTTTGCAGATCAGCAGATTTAAGGATACAGTAATTAAAGGGATTTTTATTCTGTCAAATCATATTTACTGTTTAGTGTACTCCTCATTGGAATATAAGACAAACCTTAAGCCTTAAAACTATATTTTAAACCGTAGGACTGTTTAAAAAAACTACAAACTGTAATAGAACTATATTTTATCTCTTGGTTTGACGACTTTAAATCTCCTCACATATATTTACACAACCTGCTTTCTATATTTCTGTTTTATTGCAGGTACAGTGGTGGAGCCCATGTTGTCTGTGTGCTGCCGATCCTTGATTGGATGTCGGCAGGGCGTCGACGTGCTTCTTCAGGGAGGACATAATTGTACCAAGTGCAGGGGGCAGTTGTCTTCTGAGGTTCAGAGGTCCTGAATCTCCAGCTCTTATAGAACATTGTTTCTAATACCATTTACCCATTGTTTGAAAATGTTAGTGAAGATTTACATTTAGTCATTTAGCAGATGTTTTTTTAAGTAACTAACAAGGAAAGGTGTTTTAAAGAATCATTTTTATGTTCAAGTTGTTCCAAGATGAATTGAATTTAAACTTGGAAAATAAACATTGGTTAAAAACCCATGAGCAGTGCAGACTACACATGTTCTGTGTTTAATAAAAAGGTCAACGCTCTAATATCATGAGAACACACATGTAAGATGTTCAATGGAAAGTACGATGACTGAAATTCAAATGTTTGAATCATAGCAAAAGTCTCACACACACTTGTTTTACAAGACACTTGTTGAACATAACTGGACTGTACGACTTAGGGCTGTAATGTTCTCGATGTTGGATCAACGACATGATATAAGAGGAGACTTATGTTAGCTTTCATGTGCAACCTCATAAACTAGTGCAATACAGTAGAAGGGAAGTGGTGGGAATGAAATAATCCTCTGTAGGCACTCCTCCGCTCTGGACCTGACTCCTTGATGTTGCTGTGTTTGGTTTGGAAGGATCCTCTGACCAGACACCCTCTGTTACAGGAGCTGTACCTCTCAAGGACTCCAGGTGATGTGGTGCGCTTTAGGGGAGTCACGGCTCACAAGTTCACACACTGCAGTACCGTGGGTACTGGAAAGCAGGGAGAAGAAGAGAATAGAAGTTCAATGATGAAACAGCCACAATAAACCCAAAGAAAGAAATATTTACAATACTTACAATGTATACACGGCATTGCCACAACATTAGAGAAATTTCCTGGGTATAACAGCATTAACCAACCAAGCAGGAGGATGCTATAACAGCACTGATGTTATTTAGTGACCTCATGGACTTTTCCCAGTCTCACCATAAACTGAATATAATAATAATCACTGGAACACTGTACGAAGCACTAAATCTTTTCTCATCAAGTGTTGACAAAGTCGTGATATCACTGCTCTCCTAAATAAGCAGGTCACTCAGGAAGATGCTCCAGCAGCTTAACTTTAGTGGCAGGTGATTCTAGTGACGGTAGCGAGCTGGCTGACGACCTGAGCTGATGATAAACAAGACGGGCTTTGGCTAAATATCTCATTGTATCATTGATTAACGTTAACATTATTTCTGCCTAGTGTCAAAACACAACCACAATCCTTCAAGAGATACAGAAGTAAATGCAGGACAGATGTGATGTAATGCACAACGGGGTCAAAACAAAAACAACATTGTGGTATATTCTCTAATGGTCAAGATGTACAGGGCTACTTTCCTTAAAAGTTGACCCCTGTCCCAGTTGGTCATCAGAGACCACAACCCAGTTTGGAGCTAGGTGTTAAGCCCCCAATACCTTCTCCTCGGAAATGTATAAGAACTAATGCAGGGATTCAAACCCTCGTCATGAGCCCAGGACAGTTTTGGAGTAACTGAACCCTGCAGTGGTATCACATAGTTTTACAAATTTGAGTGCTGTATTTTTCAGGTAAGCTCTAAAATAAGAATAAGTACAGTGTCACTGAGGACAGTGACAGTTCAGCAGGGGAGAATGTAACAAGGTGGAAAAAATGTGTGGTCATTCTGTCAATAAATCCTGGAAATAGGATGTAGCGACCATGACAGTTTTACTGGAGAGTTACCCTTTGAACAGTAGAGGGCGCAGTCTGGCTGGTTGTCATGGTGGTGCGGTCCTCAGGGTCAAAGGTTAAAAATACAGGAGATAACTGGTTGTACTGTCATGCTAGAGAGCTGTTTGCTAATAGATGGTGAGATTATAACTGGAATATCTCGTTATTTAGATATATTGTAGTAAAATACGCAAATGTATAGTTGAGGAGGAAGCTGATGTTAAATCAGATGTTCGTGTTTTGAGTTATTTTGGGTTTAGGATTGTGGATGCTTATGGAATGTAATTCCACCTGTGCACCACAAAATTGACCATCTGTGTGCTTGGCAGGAAACGATATGCTTTTGTTATTCATGCACTTTATTTGACAAAATTGTACATTTTAAACATATTGTAAATATTTAACCCTTCTTCTTCTCTTTTGGCTTTTCCCATCAGGGGTCTTCACAGCGAATCATCCTTTTCCACCTCACTCTATCATGAGCATCTTCTACCCTCACACCAGCTAACCTCATGTCCTCTGTTATAACATCCATATATCTCCTCCGTGGTCGTCCTCTTGCCCTCCTGCCTGGCAGCTCCATCTCCAACATCCTTCTACCAATATATTTACCATCTTGCTTGTTGTTGTTTTCTAAGTTTTACTAATTTGCTTTCAGACCTCTGCAGTCTCCTTTTCTTTTTTCTTTTCTTTTTTGTCTTTCTCAGTTTTCTCCCCAGACTTAGTCTCCTGTATCCACCTGTCACCTGTCCACTGCTCCTGGTTCTCTTCTCAAAAACTCTGTTCTGTTCTCAACTCATCTTTATCTATTCTGTCATTTAACTGAAAGGTTATACTACATAAACAGCAAAATAAGGCTGTTAATGCTGCATGCAAGAGTAAACATTCAGTCTTGAAACATAAATACAGGCCTAACTAACTAACCAGCGGCTGGTTAGTGTAGTGATAACATCACTGCCTTTCATGTGGGAGACTGGGGTTCTCCAGCTCCAGTAGGGGTCCTTAGGCAAGACCTCCTTATGCTTACCCTGCAGGGTTAGATTACAATAAGTATTTAAATGCAACTTAATTTAAAGTGTAGTGTTTGTATCCATGTTATGTGCTTGCAGTCTTCCACTGTACTTTCCTGTATGGTTGGTGCGTTACTGTATGTCTACCTGTTGTGTGGATGGTGGAATAGTGTGACATCGTTGGGGTGTTGCAACATCTTCATGCAGTGTTTGCATTTGAATATTCACTGACAATAATGCTACATGATACAGTTAGAGCACTAGATTCAGCATTGTGTGATTGTTTTTTTCTGTCAACTAACAGATCTTCCTTGAAGTCATGTATTTATTTATTTCAATCACTTATTTCTAATCTAGACCAGTGGTCCCCAACCTTTTTTGTGCCACGGACGGTATGCCACGGTATGATGTCAGACAATTGTAGCGCGTCCGTCACCCTCTAATAGTAGGACAGCACCCTGAGCTCATAAACTAACACACACCCAAGTTGAATCATGAACATATGAGCCAAATAAAGTATCACCAGATTGTTGTCACATAATTCTTTCTTTTTCTTTGAAGTCGTAGGCTCTTCTGCTGTCTTCTCGCTTGCTCTTTTTTTTTCTGTCTGGAAATTCACAGCTTAATCCCTTATCTTGGTTTTGTGCAATACCCCTCTAGTCATGACAGGTGGTATTAATGTTGTGGCTGAACACAATAAGCAGAAAAAGCAACATGAACATTGAATGTTGTTATGTTTCTCTGCACCTGATGACTGTCAGTCAAGTGTTAAGTGTCTCTATCAGTAAAAAGCCACTTTGGAGGGGGGTTAGGGAGAAAGAGGATGTGTTGTGGGGAGAAGGAAGGAGGGAGGGTGGAGAAAGAAGGGAGTGAGGTAGTAGTTTTGGTGGTGAATTGAAAGAAAAAGTAAAGGAGGGGGAGATGTATGGTGAGGTTGTGGGTTGAAAGGTTAGGTGGAGAGGTGAAGGTCGCTGCCGCTGTCACACTGCTGTTTCTTGTGCCTCCAGCTCCAGATTCCCTTCTCCTCCTTCTCTTTCTTCTTCTCCATCTTCTGTTTCTCTTTCAGCTCCTTTTTCTCCTCCCTGTCTTTCTTCTTCTGGTCCTCTTTGTCCTGTTGCTCTTTCAGTTTCTTCTCCATCTTCTCTCTTTTTCTAATCTCTGCCTCTGTAGACATGTAGTCTGACTTCTTGTCAGAGGACGTGTCTTGTTAGTTGTGAAGTTGTGACCTTGGGAGGAAGGGGAACCAGGACCACGTGCCTTTATGCCTCGGGATAGCCTCTCCAACTGCTACGCAGCCCTAACCTCTGACAAAGCATTGGCCTCACTGTGAGTTAACTTTAACCAGGATATCTCCTTTACTTCATCCATAAAAGAAATATTATGCCTTTTTCCACCAGTGGAATATTGCTAACTTTAGGAGCATCCTGCCTCAAAGAAATGCTGAAAAACTAGTCCAAGCATTTTTTTACTTGCAGACTGGATTAAAGTATAGAGTTCTGACTGGAATTAGCAAGAGAGGTCATATTTCTCCTATATAAGCTTCTTTTTAAAATTTTTCTCCTCACATATAAAATGCTTAATAATCAACGTCCATCATATCTTAAAGACCTCTGTTTTCAGAGTGCAGGTTTACTTGGTTGGTGGGTTCTAGAGTTTTCCAGATGTAGAATAAGAGGCAGAGCCTTTAGCTATCAAGCTAAAGCCTAAAGTAAGAAATGGCCCCGGGTACTCTGAACCATCTCTTAGTTCTGCTGCTATAGGTTAGTCTTCTGGGGGTCCTCTACTGACAAACTGAGCTCCTCTCCTCTCTCCTCTATCCATGCAAATGCCATCATTGCATGTCATTAACTTTGTGTCTTCTCTCTCCTGTAGTTGTGTTTCCTCCTCTCTGTCTCCCTCTCTCTGTACTTTTCTGCAGGTATCCTTGGCCTGGAGCTGTACATCTCCAGAATCCAGCTGACCTGCCCAATGGCCCGAGGCAGATGGCCCTCTACCATGAGCCTGGTTCTGCTGGAGGTTTCTTCTGCTAAGAGGAGTTTTTTTTCCTCCTCCACTGTTGCTTAGTGTTTTTTAAAATGGGATTTTGGGGATTTCTGTCCAAGTTTTTATACAATTATACTTTGTAAGGTCAAAAATATATATTTTCCAATTTAATACAATTATATTTTTGATTCACATGGATGACAAGGTAAATACACTAACTAACTTCTAATTAATCACCAACAAGTTTCGAACAAAAGGAGTGTGACGGCACAGTAAAAGACTTCCACAAAGGATGGTCTCCAAGTCAAATCAACTTCCAGAGTCCCACTAAGGCAGCTTCCTGTCTGACATCAGTGTGTTAAAATGCTGCATTAATACATTCCACACCACACAAAGTCCTGCTGCAAAATGATACATGAATAATCTTTTAACTCGACTAAACACTACAGAAATATTTAAACATACATACACAAATATGTATACATTTAGATTTTAGATGAGATTTAATAAACTTGATTAATCCTAGAGGGAAATTGTTTTGCATTCTTACAGTTTCTCCTAAGGACAAGGAATTGTCAGTTCCCTTACTCCTCACAGTATACTTAAATATTTTAGTAAAGAAGTTTTTACTTTACCTCTACTACGTCGCAAACATTTTGTTTTAGAACAGTGCTAGTCGTCTAGAAGCCACTCCCATCACCACAGACCAGGATGAGCGTCACAAAAACAGGACATCCACACACCTCACAGTCTTTGTTCTGCTAATGTTTCCTGTTCAGTTTTGTTTGCTGGACCTTTAAACTCTGTGTGCAGTGAAACAAAAACTGTAAAATTACAGCCTGATGATGCTTTCTGTCTTTAAAGCAGCACTAAGAGCTGGCCCTTCTTTTTAAAAGGTGTACAAATAACAACAGCAGTTCTTCTGACTGCCCTTACCACTGTGTGACACAAAAACACTTAAAGCCCCATACATTTCCATGTGAAGCCCAGTGAGAGCGGAGTCCTAACTTCATCATACTGCAGCAACACATTACAGTCAAAACAAGCCTCAACACAATTTGCTTAAGCAAATGTTTAGCTGCACGAGCCTGGTAGCCTCAGGGTTTAGGTACATGGCACGTTGCTGCAACGTCCCCAGATCAAGTGTGCCTGGGTTTTTAATGTTAAGCTGTTGCATGTTTCCTGTCTGCCTCTCTACTGTCAAACTATCCAATAAAGGCTAAATGCATAATTAATATTAATAATTAGACAGACACATCTCAGCACCATGATCCAGTTCAACAACCATGCATCTAATCATGTTTTAACTTGTACATGAATTCTGGATGCCTGCTGAGGTCATGGTGTTTTTGGAATCAACCATATTTGCATGTTTTGATGTTGTAGTAATGCTCCATGCAGTAACTTTATTGCACTAGCTGTCCACATTGTGGCTCACCTCACATTAAGAGCTTAAGTACGCCCAAGTTACAGATGCAAGGCAGGTATTATTAATGCTTTGGTTCTAAAACTCTGAAAACAGTAATTAGCACTTTAAAATAATAATAATAATAATAATAATAATAATAATTTAGTAATTGGCACAGACTGTAGCAGTGTAAAGTGAGAAAACAAAGACTGTGGAAAGATGAACAAAGATGGAGTAGTGGATGATCAATATTGGTATCTGAGATCAATTATGACAAAAAGGCACTACCCCCAAACCCCCACTAAATCATAGCAGTGGAGCTCCACTGCTAAAGGTAATTTAAAGCATGAAGTTTATGACTTTTTATGACTAGAATATCATATCACTGTATTTGACATCTTGTTTGTGCAGTAACATGGTCCAGTACGAAGAACAGAAGTAATTTAAGCTCCTCCCCAAAGCATTAGCATTAGTTAGTATGTATGTCCAGTATCTGTGGCTGACAGTTTACCATGCTCTTGATAAAGAAGCATTGTGTGTGTGTGTGTGTTAGTGTGTGTGTGATTACAGATTACCGCCATTACAAGCCCACGTTTGTATTGTTTTTACAGGTCCTCACAATAGCAGCGAACTTACAGGTCACTAGCTGTGCATAAAAAAAGTTGAAGCTCAACCAAAAAAAAGGTTGTCATATCAGTTATTCTGTGTGCATGCATGTGTCTACTTCACCCAGTTTCTAAGGGTGCTTGTGCTTCCTCTTCCTTTTTAGTCTGGTGTCAGTTAGCAGTTGGTCCCAGCATGTTATCAAGCAGTATATAACCTGCTGTTTGATCAGCAGCAGGATGTACTGTACTTTCCCAGAGCATCACTCTTCATATGAAAAGTACACATGTCTGCAGGCGGAAAATAACAGAGAAATGACGTATACCGCCAGTGTAGGTAGATACTGTACTATCTTCCACTAAGCTTTAGAGAGAACAATGAGAACAACAGCCTCTTTTTTAGGACATTCATGTTTAATACAATAAGGTCACTGAGCTTTTGCTCATGTTCACAGAGTGGGAGAAACAATTTCCCTTTTAGAAGCCCATTTCCACTTTTACTAACAGGTTTTGTACCTGTATACCTGTATATGTATGTATACTGCATATAATGTGTAGTCAAGGGTATTAGAAGTATACAAACCCAATACTCAAATAAAAGTGAAAGTATAAATATTAAAATACTCCGCCTACAATTTCAAATTCTTTGCTCTAGTTGAAGTACAATAGTACATGCTCTTAAGTTTACTGAAAGTAATAACACTGAATTTGATGCTGTTGACAACATCATTGTTCAAGAGCATCGATTGTTGTTGTTTGCCAAACTTTTAAAGGTGAAAGTTACAGAAAGCAAACTTTGTATCAATTTAATAAAAATAACTTATAACTTACTAATAGCAACTTGGTGTGGAACAAGGACAGTAATGACAACTGCGATAAAGGTTTTGTCCTCTCTGGTGTCAGGCTGGTTTTCATGTCCTCTGTTTCTCCCTCCAAGCTGCTCAGTGGTTAACAGATTAGACTGTATTTGTATCAAACAGCCTCCAGGTGTGTATGCATGTAGGTCATTCCACCATCTTGGAACCGCAGAACTGAAAAGGTTTAGTAACTAATAACAAGAGCTGCAAAAAAATGGTTAAAGGAGAAAAGTAGTTTGAAATGGAAATACTCCAGTAAATCCTGCTTGATCAAGAAGGATTGTTGTGCAACTAGGAAGTCTGGGCGTTACTGGTGTTACTGATAATTTTCTATCCCACAATGCTGTAATGCAGTAATTTCTATGTAATAGCCTCGAATGCAGTGATTTCACAGTTAAACTCATTCTATTAACACCTTTAGAGTTAAAAGTCTGACACACATGCTGCACGCTGTGAGACACAAAACATTGTTTGTGGTCTTTTTTTTTTTTTTCTTTTAAGAAGGGAGAGCGAGCTCCGAGTGATGATGTGGGCTGAAGATGTAGCGTGTTTGGCCTCATGTATGTCGAGCTGTGGTCGACCATATAGCTGGACAAAAATACAGACGGCTCATTAGGTAACTAAACATTCTGCATTTCAGCATGACAGGAAAAGGTTTGTGGTTATGTCTTCAGCATAACACAAGTTTCAACCAGAAGAACACACACTCCCTCACAGCAATCAGGCTTTAGTTGTTGTTAGGTATTTGTGATCTGGTTTTGACAGCAGTCATCAGTCCAAGAGTTCAGGCCAAACTGTTTAGTTTTCTCTCATTACACCACAGAATATTTGTCCTCATGATCCTAAAATCCTTTAAATGCTGTTAACAAACTGTCAGAGCTCTCATCACGGCCTAAACTGTCCTGAGAGTGGTTTTACTTACATATAACATATTATACTGCTAATGTCAGGCATATACCTCAGTAGTAGTCAGTAGTTTCAGTTAGTTATAACTAGTTTTATTTCTGACAGCTTGGATGGTTTGGAGCTAACCATTCATCCTACTGTTCCTTTTCCTGTTAGGTTAAGAATAAGTCGTCAACATGTACATTAAGAGTGTTATCAGTAGCTTTTCCTGTTGATACCACAGGTAAACAGTCATTAATCAAAGTCAGGTAAACAACCGAAAGAGAGAAATACTTGTAGTAATATACAATAAAATACTATGATAAGAGTTGGACAGCTTCCTCATCTTCTTATTACAGTGGAGTCAGAGCTGGATCGTGTAGTTCAGTCCAGGTCCCTCCTCCTCCTCTTTTCGAGGGCTGGATAGTTGTGTTTCCTCGTAAACACTCAACAATACTCAAACATTTGTTTCTCGTCGTAATTCGTACATTTTTAGCTGTTTTTTGTTTTTTGTTTTGTTTTTTTGTGAAAGCCAGAGTGGATGAGAAACTATCGCTTCAGTGGAGAGAAATGCGCATGAACGGCACTTTTCCAACGACGCACGTCTCCATGTAGACGAGATGGAGACAGTGAAGAGGACAGTGTTCTTGTTCTCAGGTTAGTGTGTGGACTGTGAGACGGAGACAGTGAAGAGGACAGTGTTCTTGTTCTCAGGTTAGTGTGTGGACTGTGAGACGGAGACAGTGAAGAGGACAGTGTTCTTGTTCTCAGGTTAGTGTGTGGACTGTGAGACGGAGACAGTGAGGAGGACAGTGTTCTTGTTCTCAGGTTAGTGTGTGGACTGTGAGACGGAGACAGTGAAGAGGACAGTGTTCTTGTTCTCAGGTTAGTGTGTGAACTGTGAGACGGAGACAGTGAAGAGGACAGTGTTCTTGTTGTCAGGTTAGTGTGTGGACTGTGAGACGGAGACAGTGAAGAGGACAGTGTTCTTGTTCTCAGGTTAGTGTGTGGACTGTGAGACGGAGACAGTGAAGAGGACAGTGTTCTTGTTCTCAGGTTAGTGTGTGAACTGTGAGACGGAGACAGTGAGGAGGACAGTGTTCTTGTTCTCAGGTTAATGTGTGGACTGTGAGACGGAGACAGTGAAGAGGACAGTGTTCTTGTTCTCAGGTTAGTGTGTGGACTGTGAGACGGAGACAGTGAGGAGGACAGTGTTCTTGTTCTCAGGTTAGTGTGTGGACTGTGAGACGGAGACAGTGAGGAGGACAGTGTTCTTGTTCTCAGGTTAGTGTGTGGACTGTGAGACGGAGACAGTGAGGAGGACAGTGTTCTTGTTCTCAGGTTAGTGTGTGGACTGTGAGACGGAGACAGTGAAGAGGACAGTGTTCTTGTTCTCAGGTTAGTGTGTGGACTGTGAGACGGAGACAGTGAGGAGGACAGTGTTCTTGTTCTCAGGTTAGTGTGTGGACTGTGAGACGGAGACAGTGAGGAGGACAGTGTTCTTGTTCTCAGGTTAGTGTGTGGACTGTGAGACGGAGACAGTGAGGAGGACAGTGTTCTTGTTGTCAGGTTAGTGTGTGGACTGTGAGACGGAGACAGTGAGGAGGACAGTGTTCTTGTTCTCAGGTTAGTGTGTGGACTGTGAGACGGAGACAGTGAGGAGGACAGTGTTCTTGTTGTCAGGTTAGTGTGTGGACTGTGAGACGGAGACAGTGAGGAGGACAGTGTTCTTGTTCTCAGGTTAGTGTGTGGACTGTGAGACGGAGACAGTGAGGAGGACAGTGTTCTTGTTGTCAGGTTAGTGTGTGGACTGTGAGACGGAGACAGTGAGGAGGACAGTGTTCTTGTTGTCAGGTTAGTGTGTGGACTGTGAGACGGAGACAGTGAGGAGGACAGTGTTCTTGTTGTCAGGTTAGTGTGTGGACTGTGAGACGGAGACAGTGAGGAGGACAGTGTTCTTGTTCTCAGGTTAGTGTGTGGACTGTGAGACGGAGACAGTGAAGAGGACAGTGTTCTTGTTCTCAGGTTAGTGTGTGGACTGTGAGACGGAGACAGTGAGGAGGACAGTGTTCTTGTTCTCAGGTTAGTGTGTGGACTGTGAGACGGAGACAGTGAAGAGGACAGTGTTCTTGTTCTCAGGTTAGTGTGTGGACTGTGAGACGGAGACAGTGAAGAGGACAGTGTTCTTGTTCTCAGGTTAGTGTGTGGACTGTGAGACGGAGACAGTGAGGAGGACAGTGTTCTTGTTCTCAGGTTAGTGTGTGGACTGTGAGACGGAGACAGTGAGGAGGACAGTGTTCTTGTTGTCAGGTTAGTGTGTGGACTGTGAGACGGAGACAGTGAAGAGGACAGTGTTCTTGTTCTCAGGTTAGTGTGTGGACTGTGAGACGGAGACAGTGAGGAGGACAGTGTTCTTGTTCTCAGGTTAGTGTGTGGACTGTGAGACGGAGACAGTGAGGAGGACAGTGTTCTTGTTCTCAGGTTAGTGTGTGGACTGTGAGACGGAGACAGTGAAGAGGACAGTGTTCTTGTTCTCAGGTTAGTGTGTGGACTGTGAGACGGAGACAGTGAAGAGGACAGTGTTCTTGTTCTCAGGTTAGTGTGTGGACTGTGAGACGGAGACAGTGAAGAGGACAGTGTTCTTGTTCTCAGGTTAGTGTGTGAACTGTGAGACGGAGACAGTGAAGAGGACAGTGTTCTTGTTCTCAGGTTAGTGTGTGGACTGTGAGACGGAGACAGTGAAGAGGACAGTGTTCTTGTTCTCAGGTTAGTGTGTGGACTGTGAGACGGAGACAGTGAGGAGGACAGTGTTCTTGTTCTCAGGTTAGTGTGTGGACTGTGAGACGGAGACAGTGAGGAGGACAGTGTTCTTGTTCTCAGGTTAGTGTGTGGACTGTGAGACGGAGACAGTGAGGAGGACAGTGTTCTTGTTCTCAGGTTAGTGTGTGGACTGTGAGACGGAGACAGTGAGGAGGACAGTGTTCTTGTTCTCAGGTTAGTGTGTGGACTGTGAGACGGAGACAGTGAGGAGGACAGTGTTCTTGTTCTCAGGTTAGTGTGTGGACTGTGAGACGGAGACAGTGAGGAGGACAGTGTTCTTGTTCTCAGGTTAATGTGTGGACTGTGAGACGGAGACAGTGAAGAGGACAGTGTTCTTGTTCTCAGGTTAGTGTGTGGACTGTGAGACGGAGACAGTGAGGAGGACAGTGTTCTTGTTCTCAGGTTAGTGTGTGAACTGTGAGACGGAGACAGTGAAGAGGACAGTGTTCTTGTTCTCAGGTTAGTGTGTGGACTGTGAGACGGAGACAGTGAGGAGGACAGTGTTCTTGTTCTCAGGTTAGTGTGTGAACTGTGAGACGGAGACAGTGAGGAGGACAGTGTTCTTGTTCTCAGGTTAGTGTGTGGACTGTGAGACGGAGACAGTGAAGAGGACAGTGTTCTTGTTCTCAGGTTAGTGTGTGGACTGTGAGACGGAGACAGTGAAGAGGACAGTGTTCTTGTTCTCAGGTTAGTGTGTGGACTGTGAGACGGAGACAGTGAGGAGGACAGTGTTCTTGTTCTCAGGTTAGTGTGTGGACTGTGAGACGGAGACAGTGAGGAGGACAGTGTTCTTGTTCTCAGGTTAGTGTGTGGACTGTGAGACGGAGACTCTAAGTCAAATTCTGTGTGATCCTTTGAGCATTTGAGCTTTTAGACTTTGCTAAATCCGTTAGAGACACATTGAAAACAAACAGCAGCAGACTGAACTGTTTTCCCTCAGTATCTAGTCCATATGTTCTTTTATATATTATCTTTATAATGTTAGTGCAGCAGCATTGTGATGACTGTGCTGTAGTAAAACAATAACTGAGCCTAAAAACATGACAGCTTTTCTAAATCCTGCTGAAACATGCCCACACTGGTGGTTTAATGCATTTAATCTCACCAAAATGACCTGAAGGCACTTCACATAGTAAAGTGAAACCTTACAGAATTATAGCCAACAAATATAACTTCAATAGGCGACAGTGGAGTGTAAAACCCCCTCTACCAAACCAGGCTGAGGGTGGGAGGTCATCTGCCTTGAGCGGTTGGTGTGAGTGGAAAGAGGAACATGCAGCAGACGAAACGCTGGGCAGGTTGGTAGGAACAGTAACTAAACAGTGGAAACAGCCTAGGCTGTGTCTGTTAAGGACAACACGCTGATAAAGCAGTGCTGTATTTTTCCACTTGTCTGTTTATTATTACTGGAAACACAGCTGCTTACTGAACACAACCTCTAATAGTGTCCTCTGAGTCACAGGAAACCGTAGGAGTACCAACAGAGGTTAGACTCCAGTCCAGTCCAGTATAAACTATAGTTAATTATCAGCAGCTCAAATTAATTACAAAGATAGAACAAGATCCCTCAAATGTCTGAGCACTAATGGAGCTGGGAAGTCTGCAGGCGCTGTGGGCAACTCTCTGCTGAATCTTCCTAGTTGTAGTGTTGGTAAAGTGGAGCTGTAGTAATATATATTAATAGACTGATTTATATTCAGATTAGTAACATTAACATTAACAACATGGCAGTACACTGTGGGAGAAACAAAATGACAAAAGATTAAAATAGGAAGAAAAGTCACAAAGTCACCAACAGAAGAATAAGCAGAACAGAGGTATTTTTTTGTTTTGTTTTATTGTTTTTGTACACTATCAACAAAAGTTCAGCAGTATTAGGAAGAGTTGCTGAAGAAGAATTTTTAACAGGGAAGGCTGAGGTTCCCCTCAGCTCTGTGGAGCACTCATTCAGCTCATTGTTTTTGGTTTCTTTTGTTTTTTTTCAGTTTTTCTTTATCTTAATGTAAATAAGCAACTAACAATAATAAACCAAAAATAGGTCTTAAACAGCTGAACTAGAAGAAAACCTGGGAATAGCTGCTGGCTAATAATGGTATTTACAGTCACATTATGTGTGGTGCTTATGTTGGTGTAACAGAGACGTCAACTATTTAAACTAGAGTGCAGGTTATTACATCAGTTTTAGCTGAGCAGGAATGGTTTATCTGATTAACTTCTTTAACATACTGTATTTCTGATCTGCTTTTATTGTAAATGTTGATCAGAGGGAGAGAAAATGTTTGGATCATACTGACTCCTGGACTCTTCTGAGCTATGTAATCATTGTCAATGAGTCAGCTACACATTGTTTATATATATTAACAGTTTGTTGATTCTGCATTTTACAGTAATAATCATATCTGCTTCGGAGGAGGTGAAGAACCTGACAGGGACTGTGGGAGGAAACATCACTCTACCTGATCCTGTGCTGGAGTTTGGATTTCTTTCTTATGGAGGAAAGATTATAGCTATGGTGAATGAAGAGAAACCCCAGATAGCTAGAGGAAATTTATAAGAACAAACTAACGTGGAACAGAAACACAGGACTCTTTACACTCACAGATCTGCAGAGGAACGACACAAGAATCTATACAGTTGATTCCAAAAAAGGAAAAGTTTTCATTAGGAACTATCAACTCACAGTGTTCGGTAAGTTACTTTTCTTCTTACGGTTGACTGCACTTACCAGTGTATGTAGATGTCATTCTAGCTCCATAACCCCATAACTTCTCTAGAAGTGCTGCCTGACCCAACCATGGAGTAGTTTCCTGCTTACTGCAAAACTGTGGTCAAATTAAAGCACAAATTAAAGTCTGACTGAAATACATGAAATGTGTATAAAGTTGATGCACTCAACTAGAGAAATATTGTACTTTGATGAATTAGTGTAGCCACAAAACACAGCAGGTCTATTTTTATTAAAAATGATCGAGCTTCAGTGGAGAGTTAAATATAATACAAAAATATTTACTTACACTGCACACATATGTTTTTCCAAGCTTAATTCTTCTTAGGTGAAATATGTGAAGCTTTATAAGTTTCCACTGAGAAGGTGGAAGCCAATCATTAATGTCATGGAGCCATATGACAGAGATTAATCTTAGTTGAAGCTGCTTACACACATACTTGGGACTTGAACTTAAGATTTAGGACTCATTAACAATTATTATTTTAATAGCAATCTGTTTTTTCAGTATTTAAAGAGTGAGGTCACAGCAATTGACATGGTTCCTGTTGACAGATAGATAGACAAGCCTTTTTTGACTTTACGTGTTTGTGCTAAGCGCAGCCCGCAGTGCACAAGTGAGCGGAACAAACAGGTGGGAGGTTAATTCCCGTAAAGCAATGCAAGATTAAACCTAGAACCAGATCTTGTTTTAAGCATAGACGATATGCAGTTAACAATAGATTGCTTATTATAGCCAAATGAGAAAGCTGGGTGCTCACTCAGGCGGCAGCATCTTGTTGATGCTGAACAACAGCTCTGTTTAGCAGAAGCTTGTGATGGTACAGTCACTTCACTTCTTATTATTTCTTTGAAGCAGTTGGATGTGTGGAACGATAAACATAAAGCTGATGTCACACGTGTGGGTTTATTTTCTGCCAACAATGCAGCAAGTACGAGCTCTGCCTTCATTAAAGATTCAAAAAGCTGTATTAATCCCAGAGGGAAATTGTTTTGCCTCATTACAGTTGTTCTCAACACAGACAGAAAGTGCTGAGTTCTCTGTCCAGCCCAGTTTGTTGTCCAACTTTTGTCTCATCTCCATTCATTTCCTGTCCAGACTCTGTATCAGCTCCTACAGTGAACACACTGAGTGTGAGCTCTGAGAGCTGCATCCTGCTGTGTGTTGTGGAAAAAGCTGAAGAGACGACACTGTCATGGTACAAAGACGAGGAGACAGTGAAGCAGAACAGCTCTGCTCTCTCTCTGTCTCTCACTGTGCACGAGCAGGACTACAACTCCTCTTACAGATGTGTGGCTGCCAACCCTGCTGGAAAATAAGACTCTTAATGTCAACGTGAAGACGTCCTGTGGACAAAAGCACACAAGCAGGAGCGACATCCAGGAACCAAGACATCGTAAGATCAACAGTTTTCAAAAATATATAATTTATTTGTTCAATGTTGCTGATTGTTTTTGTTTAGTTTTTTGTTTTTTGTTTGACAGATGTAATTGGAGTTGTAATCCCCGTTGTATCTGCTGCAATCATTTTACTTGCTGCCTGTATTATTAAGCAGAAGTGTCTCCCCAAGAAGCCAACCACAACAACACAAGGCAGGTATTTCTGTTTAAATTTCACTCTACTTTCTTAGACTTTGCCATGTTGTAACTCTTCAAATCTTCATGATAATTTTAAAAGAATCATTTCAAATGCAAATGTTATTGGACGTGGATGCATTTATTGCATTTATTTTTATCTCATATGTTGTATTCATTATGGGAGAGTCTTCTCCAGCACATCCTAAAGAATTCTAATCAGGTTAATGTCTGGACTCTTAGGTCTGTGGTGACCAAACCATGTGTGCAAATGATGTGTCATGTTCCCTGAATCACTCTTTCACAATTTAGGCCAAATGATTCCTGGCATTGTCATCTTGGAACATGTCTGAAGAAAAAATCCACTGATAGAATACCCTGGTCATTCAGTATTTTCAGGTAGTCAGCTGACCTTATTCTTTGGACACATAACGTTGCTACACCTGACATGGTTGTTTAAGAAATGAGAAGCTACTCACTGCTTCAGTTAGGGTTAAATCACTAGGTACCAGCTGAAACACAATAATCATGCAGTAATTATCCAGTGGGAGGCTCTTACCTATTTGCCTAGTTAAATCCAGGTGGTAACTTTTATTTGGACGGGCAGTGTATATTATATCACTCACATTTTCAGCCCGTCATGTGCTGTATTGACTGGGTCTCCTCTTTCATTTAGCTGTTGTCTGTATAATAGATTTTTGAAAAGTAAATACGCTGTTGAGGTTGTGGAAATGTGATGTTCGGCTGATGCTATTAGCAGCATATTGTGGTATGTGCAGTAGGGGGCTACAGTAATTCCAGTTTTAGAATAAATGTTCTTAGAGTCAAAATGGTGGTTATGCACTGTAACCAAAGATTTTATGAACTAGCCACAGCCCCCTGGGCTTTCACTGTATTCGGCCTTGTCCCCTCCCTGCTTGTGACTTGCATAGCTGAAAAAGAAATTCTCAAATCCCACCTAGTATGTAGCCAACATTCTGGTATAATGATGCACAGCCTTTTGGGCTTTTGCTCTAATGCTAGAAATGTTCTATAATATCCTAGAGAACAACATAACCCAAGGGTATAGTGCTAGTGCTGTTTTCATAACAGAGCTGTGCGAAACTCCAGATTGGCATACGTTCCCCAAATGATGTAAATAAAACTGAAAGTATAAAGGTCCCCCAGTGGGTAAGACAAACATTCAGAACATACGGCCAGTGTCACTGTGCCATATCACTCAGGATGGCAGTTTCAAATAAACAGAGGAGGCTGATAAAAAGCAGCAGATGCTTCCTGCTTCAACCTGACTCATACAGGAAGAATAATATTCCAAGATACCACACAGTGTGGAAGTGAACAGTATTTTACTGCTCTTTTTAAATCTGCAAACTGTCACTAAGACACCAGTAACTGTTGTTGTAACAGTGAGAAGAGTATTTATTCTTCCCCTTTACTTATATGATCATTTGTAAATATGAGGTGTGTGTATTTGTCTCCACAGGATCTTACATGGGAGCAACCACAGCATCTCTAGCTATAAAGAGTACATGATGCAAATAGTGTTACTATGGAGACACTAATTGTGAATGAACATTAGCATCTTATAAAGTCATATTATGAGAAGAGATAAGTCATTGAACCTAGAGGCTGTACTGTGTCTCATCTTTTCATCTAAATCCCTGATGATTTGTTAAATAGCCAATAACGTTGAAGGTCTGTGTGCTATTTACAAGTTGTTAGCAAGCATGTTTTAGAAATAGTAGAGGGAATAACTTGTTGTGTTTACCATGTTTGGACCAAGTTTACCACAGTGTAGCAGCCTCTCTACTGTTAACAACAGCCGGTAAACATCTTGAAACTGAGGAGACAGCTGCTGGAATTTTTGGAGACGCCTTATTCTAGAGTATTCGAATTCTAACGGCTCAGCTGTCCTGGCTCGTCTTTGGTGTGTCGGAGTTTCTACTACAAACCCTTTCTGTTGTCATAGATACATTGTGTAGTTTTACACTGTCCTGATGAAATATTCAAGACCATTATATGCTGCTCTAATACCTGGATATATTATTTAGCGTCGATGGTGTCCAGATGTGCACGCCGCCCATTCCATAGGCAGAGAAGATGTCTGTGTTTGTGGATCATGTTCATATTTGGAGTCTTTTTAGCAGGACTTTAGCATTTTTGGATGACACAGTGAACTCCCACATGTAGAGCAAACAGTAACAGGGAGAATGTCAAATATGCAGGGAGAACTCCTATCTTTCATGAACTATGTACTGAATTAACTATTTTCAAGAAGGTACAAGGGCAGTTGTGAGGTCACTCTGTATGTCTAGTCTTTCTCTGAGCATACATGACATCAGCTGTCATCACAGCTGTTATTTAGAACTGCTTCACACTCTTTTACACTTGGCATGGCCTTATGGCCCCATAAGTCCCCAGTGAATGTGCGTCATTGTTCACACTCAACACAGACGTTCTTTACACTTCAATTGGTACTTAGAACATTTTGAAGCATAATTCTTTGTTTGACAAATAAAGACCCAGTAGTCAGATTCCCTGGCTTCTAATGCTTCTAATTCAGATTTAGTTTGAAATCAATGGTCATTTAGGCTTCATTTGGCCTCTCAGGTGAAGTTCTCCTGGTTGTGTCCCAAGTTCAAGACACTGATTAGACATTACTATATGTTTCCTTGTCTTGAGTTGTTCCTATTCTATAATAATGCTAGTTAGTCAACTTTGACTTTGATTTTTGCAGAACCAGAGTACACAGCGGCAGAAGTTGAATACACTGATATACATATCTACGAAAACAGACAGAGTCAGGTTGGTACTTGCTCACACAACTACACCCTCGATAATGTTTAACAGTAATCGTGTTCCTGCGCAACGTGGTCATTAGCGATGTTTGCTCAGTTGTCCACCTGCAAAGTAAATATATCTTGTCTCCTGGTCTTATCTGACCTGACATGTGGTGCCTTTGTTATTGAGCAGGGCCGACACCTTCCAGTACATTATATATCAAATGTCCATCCACAAACAAACAGCCATGAATTAAACACTCTTCATAATTTCATAACTTGTCATTATTTGATCATTTTGTTTACATTACATTTACATTACATTACATTTTGTTACATACAGGATCTCTTGGAGTAGAGTCAATTATTAATTTAAAATAAATTATCATTAAGAAATGGAAGAAATGTGGCACATGCAAAAAGATACTTACAACAGTGCTCAAAAACGACTGAATGACCATGTGAGAAGGGGACTAGTGAGAGAGGAAACCAAATGGTAAATGGTCTGCACCTATATAGCACTTTTCTATCTAACTGGTACTCAAAGCACTTTACACTGCATCTCATTCACTCAGTCACACTCACACACACACTGATGGCAGAGCTGCTATGCAGCTGACCTGTCTCACCGGGGACAACTTGGGGTTCAGTATCTTGCCCAAGGACACTTTGGCATGTGACGTGGCAGCGGAAATCAAACCACCGACTGCTATGATTGGCAGTCAATTGCTCTAGCTATTGAGCCACAGCCACCAGGACAGCAGTGACTCCTCTGAAGGAGAGATAGGGTGGATACATGACATACTGTTCTCTGAGAAAGAAAAAAGCTCCTTTTATCTTGGGGTTTAATGTGCTACTCAAAAACACTTTGACTTCACTGTTTTATGTTCTTTGATTTAGAGGATTTTAGAGATCTGGTATCACTTCACATCTTTACAGCTGAGTTCCTCAGCTACAGCTGAGTTCCTGCGAAAACAACTCCCCCCCACCTACATTCTTCATGCATTGGCTCATCTCTTGTGTTTCTGTTCCAGCAGGTAGAACATTTCCCAGAAATGTCAGGAAACACCCAGCTGAAAACGGTCTACGATAAACTGGAGTTTCACCGCTTGGTTTGATGATGGTGATGGTTTGAAAATTAAACACCAGAGTGAATCTACAGTCAGGGAAAAAACTGCATAAAGGTCTTGACATATTCATATGTGCCTTGTTTGTATTATACTACCTTTTATAAAACCAAAGTACACATCCGATGTATACATTTCACTTTCCTGTATTTATTTTACTGCTTCGGTTACACTGATCTTTGTTGTCTTTTCCATGCATTCTACAGCTCCAAGCAGTGTTTCATCATAAAGCTTTAGCTTTACTAATGCCCCTTTGAATCAGACATTTAGGATTCATAAGCTCAAAAAGCTGAAACATTTCTTCTCTTGTGACATTTCAAGTTATTCTGTGATATCAAACACAAGTCTGCTTTAAATGAGTACGTTTCCAGCTAACGAAGGTGCTGAGTGGGAAGGCATTGACATTTTAAGTATCTTATTCTTGCATATGCCACACTCCTCCTCATATCTGAAATACATTGCATATGAGCCAGATACTGTTCAGCTCAAGAAGTAATTTCCCAATAATCGCTATTAAAATAATAAAAAACATTTTTAAATTTAAATTTTGTCTGTTCTTCTTTACATTTACTTATTGGCATATTCTTATCTAATCTATGTAAAAAGAACCAATTGAAGGTAGGACATTACAGAAAATAATGTACACACCACTGCTCAAAGGAAAGTACATTCACTTGTCATTTTATCAGGTACACCTGGACAATTTAATGCAATTCTGCCATGAATTTTACTTTTACAATGTTTTCATTAGTTCTGCTGTTCACTTTTTCTGAAACTGTTAGAAAGGTGATGCTTCTGCTATATGTTTAATATTGAGGTCATATGGTGGAGTCATACTGGAGTGCCAATGACAGGTTCCAGTCTGTGTTATAAAATGTCATGTGATTTATTCTGTCAAATGCAGCTCTAAGATCTAATAGAAAAAGTGCAGAGATCCAACGTTACAGCTAAAGCACAGCACAGTAGCCTATACTCTGCACAGTAATGTGTGTTTCGTATATTATCTAGATTATCAGAACAAATGAGACAGGAATTAGTCAAATGGTAAGACCTGGGTATAATTGCGGAAGTCATGGACTTGTTCTAGAATTCAGCTAATTTGTGCATTAACACTGTGTTTGATTTATTACTGCAGTAATAATTTCACGTATTCTTTAGCGTCAGTATGCCAGAGGGCCAGCTGCACCACTCCACATACATTGGTTTGTAACTTCTCTGGGAAACAGATCTGCTGATCTGCATCTGATGTTTGCTAGTCGGGCAACAGAACTGTACCTTCCCGGTACATGCTTATACAGAGTTAGGGGCCTTCTGCAAAATGTCATTCTATCCTGTTTTCAATAACTTCCATGTCATAATTACTCAGAATCTGTTCTAAAACGTGCAGCTCTCTAATGCCATTAATGCCTTCTTCCTCCTGTTGAGAAGACCTCTAATGTCCTTGCTGATCCATGGCTCATTGTTTGGGAAACAACTGATATTTTTGGGTGGTACAAACATATTGCATACAAACCTGAATAGTAGTAAAATAATATTACACAAACAACCATCCTATAACTTTTTTTACTTTCTGGAAGACTGAATTCCAATAACCTTCATCATGTTGCGTATCAATTTTATTAACATAAAGAGAAAGGATATAGTCTCTATAGTCTTGTCTCTTTAAAAACTTAATGTCATTAGAAGAGTGAACTCAATAGTCTATTTTTCAACCAATTTCATCTCAAATGACAAGGACAAGATTTTACAGTGTGTGGACCAAAAATATCTGTTTTTTAGTTTTATGCCATATACGGTAGTTTCCTTGAGCAATATGGTGGACTAGCAAAAGACGTCACACCTCCCACTGAAATACTTTTATTGTTTTATAATTTCATATTTTGTAATATTTTGATTGGTCATAGATGTAAACATAACTCATCATTGTGATCATCTACATCATCTGTAAGTCATTTGGTTTATACAATTTCTTCATAAAATACCATAATCAAACATCTCAGCTTCTCTTTCACATACCCACTGTAGGTACTGACCACAGTGCTCACTACACCATGATCTAGCTGTATATCCACCTTGAAAGCTGTTAAAAGCTACACAGTTGGAGGAGGAGTACGCTGATGGGTGTCGATACTGCCAGTACCTAGACAGAAAGTTATACCAAATCAGTGAACAACCAGAAAACTTAAGACTGAATAATATGTCTGATCAGTAAAATTTTGTTTTTATCATGTTTAATCACTGGCTTTGTTTCCTCATGTATTTTATGTGTTTTCTATAAAGAAGGATAAATAAGGTTTCTTTGACACCTACGTAGTTCTCAGTGAACTTCCATCAACCCACATCCACTGGGTCTGGCTGGACGACTGACTTAAACCAATCCAAAACTTCAAATGAGATCCAAGTCGATTTAGAAACAACTTCAAAGTCGGGGAAATGACAGCATTAGTTTACAGGCAAACACTTCTGTAATCATACAATGTTTTTCAATTAAACACCTATAACCACACCATTTCTCTCCAGCTGTTAATGATCACGAGGTCTGCTCCTTGGCCTCCACACTGTTGTCTGCTGCTTTGCCAAGTGCTGCGTTCTTGAGACAAAGAGTAACAACTGCAACCAAACTTCTTCCACCCATGTGGACATTTTCCTGAGGAAACACACCCTTGTGAACTTAGGGGAAATGGGAGGAATTGAAAACATTGCAGCAGGAAGAGTACTCCAAAGTGAGGACTGAGAGACTACGCAACAGCATTATCGTCCCTAATATCATGTGACACTGTGGATGAAAAGAAACACGAGTGCATTGCATTGTATTGCAGTGATACAAACATCCAGTAACAGACGACATGTATTTTTTTGACATAACCATTAGTTAGTTTACATTAACATGAATCAGTTTGTGTTGTCTATCATTACTACTCCTTTATACACAGTATGTACAAAAACACAGATCATGAGCCTGCTCAGCAGGGATCATTTCAAAGGTATCTTATGAAATCAAGAATAACACGCAGGCCTATGTGATCACTGGTGAATAATTACAAGTCAAATGGAGATAGTAGAGGGATGGTGGAGCACACTGATCACATTGCTGCTTTTTGAACACCTTGTTTATCTGTCATCTAACATCTAAATCTAAGATGTAGATATAATGAATGAACCCTCACGATCTGCCTTCTTGACACTGGCTTGTAACCGGTCTCTCTCATCAGACAGATTCTGGTATCGGACCAGGAGTTGGAGTCTCTCTGCAGTGTGATTGGCCAGGTCCCTGGACAGCTGATTTACATCTCTGCTGTCTGAAAGTAGAGAAAAGAGAACAGAGACTCAGGCCACCATTGCTGCCTCATCTCAACTGCTTTTCTGCTTCCTTCCTCTGTTCTCTCTGTGAATACTCACACAGTGCACTGAGCCATGTGACTGCAGTCAGCAGGAGGAAACACAGCACTCCCAGACAAACCGAAGCCACTTTAAAAGATGGCTGGGTTTCAGTTTCCTCTCTGGACACTGTAAAAAGGTTACAGATGAATGCAACAGGCTGCCTCATGTTCAGAGTTGTTACATAATGTCCTGTAATTGTATTGCTACAATTATTATCCATTAAAGGTTTAGGATCCTATTTCTCACTATGTTAAGATAAGATAAGATAAGATAAGATAAAGCTTTATTGTCATTGTACAGTCACACTTGGTACAACAGTACAACGAAATTGCAAGGTAAAATAAAAGATTAGGATTTAGATAGTCCATATTATATGGAATTTCAGTATAATAAGTTATTTAAAACAAGGCCAGGGGTGTTTGAAGACCCCCCATCCTGCTTGTTTTCCAACCTGGCATCGGTAGAGAATAAGCAGGGCAGGGGGTCTTCGAGGTTTAAGATTCAATTCAACGTTCAACAATCCCTAACCCTTGAGTCACAGTTAGGGACCCGTGTTTTATGCTGTGTAAAGTACATGCACTCAGTCCACTATAACGACCAAACATGAACATCCAGTTACGAAAGTGTGTGTGTGTGTGTGTGTATGTGTGTGTGTGTAGTTTTAAGGGACATTTCAAATTGTCACACTCTTGAATTTCCATCTTAATCCCATTCCAATGAGTCATTATTCAGTGGCAGAAATTCTGGCATCTCTGGGGTTTCACTACCAAAAGGTAAAGAATATTAGGGAACCTGTTTCATGTCACATTTCTAAGCTAAAAATGTCAGCAAACAGAGTCGGCATCAAATATAAATTACGGATACCAATAATGAGGTGCCACACATTTTTATCGATCAAGGTTACAAGTTTTACTTAATATTTATTTTACAAAATGTGGAAGTAAAACTTTTTGGGTTTTTTGTGTCTGTTCACATTTCATCTGCTAAATGAGTGACTTATTCTCAGTTCCTGTTATTTCCTGTTTTACATTCAACATTTTTAAGAATGCAGATCCATAAAACGTGTTTGGAAAGTCCTTTAAAAAGCTAAATTAGTTTTCAACCACAGGTAACAATCAGCTTGTAATAATTATTTTCTTAACAATGCCCATTACTATTCTAGAAACTCAAGGTGACGTCTTTAAATTGCCTGTATTGTCTGACCCAAACCTATACTGAGCTATTATGATAAATAACAACAACATTTAATAAATAATTCAATAGGAATCCATTTTGCTCCTGTACTGGGCACATTCTCTAAACATTTTCATCATAAAAATTTCGATTTTGACAAACATTTTATGTTCATAGGTTGGTCCTTTTGTTACAACAAACTGTTCCAAGTTGCAGCAGTTGATTCCATTTTCTGTCTGTCTTGGTTGTTTCAGACTCCTCATTAGCTAAATCAACTGAATTTAACAGTATATTGTACATACAGTCATACTGTATTTGAAAAGCCTACCTGTTTTCTCTGACCCCTTTTGTTTAGGGCTGCAGGTGGCATGCAGCTTCTCCACATTTACATAAATCTGATCATCTAGCTCCATCAGAGCAGCTCCTTCAGTCAGCTTTCACAGACATATAGCACGTGTTGTCTGCCTTGGTGTCAGTTTATCTATCTGTTAGAAGAAACCAGTGGGCAAAAGGGGTTTTGTTATGTAGGTTTGGAGCTTCCTGTTCCTAAAAACGTTGTTACGCGAACACCTGTAACATTCACTCCAGTTTTTCGTTTCCGCTTTGATGGTTACCGAATTTGTGAAGGTGTGTGTGTCTTTACAATCTAAAAGAATATTCCTCATGAATCTCAATCAGCAAGGTAAAAATGAATACTGCTGCCAGAAACATATTACATCCATATTTAGCAGATGCTTTTATCCGAAGCAACTTACAAGGTACAACACGGGGTTAGTGTAAGGTGATCTTGACTAAGAACCCACACTGGAGGTAGAGCAGGCACGATTTGACCCAGTCTCCTGCACGGAGGGCAGCAATGTTAACACTACACTATCCAGCTGCAGTTACACATATGACAAAGTGAGAAGTCATAACTCAGTGACACTGTGGGTTATTGGTTAGCACTGATTAGTGCTTCTTGGTTAGCAAGAAGCGCCTGTGTTAAAGCCTGATCCAGTTTGAGACATTATTGATACACATTTATTCAAATGGCTTTAAAATCTATCCAACAAACGAGACCCTCTGAGACTGAGACAAGTCCAATGAGAGAAATGCAAACCATCACATTCAGTTTGTAGAAAGTCTTTTGCAGTTTGCAGTCTGCCTGAGCATCGTGATTTGGGGTTTCTATCTCGATCTCTTGCCATAGTGGAGGACAAAATGAATTCTTAAGGTTTGCTGGAGGATAGTGATGTAGTGCAGTGCATTCATATGCAGTCAGTGTCAGGGTGGCTGTCCACAACCTAAATATAAGTAGACGTGGCCCAGTCAGAGCACACACCTGAACCCAGCAGAGATGCAGTATTTTGCACTTTTTGCAAAAGGATAATCATGTTGGAAATGTATTTTTCATTCAATGCTGCCACCTGCTGTTGCTAAATACACTGGCAGCTGTGACTCTATGACAATACCCCTTCCTGTTTTCAAAATCATAATCAGTTGATTGATTAGATGTTTATAGAATTTAATTACATTTTCTGATCAACTGTTTATCTGAGTGAGAGGAAGAAAATGTTCTTGTATCAGGGATTTTTGGGACTTGACACAAGTTCAGAAGTTCTCCGATGACTCCGATGTAGTTGTAGGATGTATTAAGGGTGGAGATGTCACGGAGTACCCTGGAGTGGTGGACAGTTTTGTTGACTGGTGTGGACTCAACCATCTGCAACTCAACATCAGTAAAACAAAGGAGCTGGTGATGGACTTCAGGAAATCTGGGAGTCCTGTCATCCGTCTCTCTATACAGGGGGAGGAGGTGGAGGTTGTGTCCGAGTACAAATACCTGGGAGTGTACTTGGACAACAAACTGGACTGGACCAAAAACTCATCAGCATTGTACAGGAAGGCTCAGAGCCGGATGTACTTCCTGAGGAGACTCAGGTCCTTCAACGTCTGCAGCACCATGCTGCGGATGTTTTATGAGTCTGTGGTTCAGTGTCATCTTTTATGCAGTGGTCTGCTGGGGCGGCAACATGAAGGTGGCAGACACTAACAGACTAAACAAACTGATTAGGAGGGCTGGCTCTGTTCTGGGGGTGGAGCTGGACCTTCTACATGTTGTAGCTGAGAGGAGGATGCTGTCCAAACTCTTCTCAATCCTGGACAATCCCTCCCACCCACTGCACAGTGTGTTGGTTGGTCAGAGGAGCACGTTCAGCCAACGATTTATTAACATTAAATGTTCCACGGAACGCCACAGGAGAATAAAAGTAAAATAAGCCGAGTTCGTGAAGCAGTGTGCAGCACGTGACACAATCTGTTTTGTTCTACAAAGCAATCCTGGGGCAGATAGTATTAGTATCTATTCAGGCTGAGAGCAGCTTTTCATAATACTTCTCTGGTATCTCTTCATGATTTACCATGAAGAACCTGTGAGGAATAGTCAGCGAAACTAACAGATTCATATCATGGAATCTCCTTTGGTTTGCAAAAAACTACACTACACACATGGAGAAGACATGACTGATATAAGAGGACAGGACAGGACAGGACAACAGGTTGTTTGTTGTATTGTGGAGTCACTGAGTTGTTAGCACTTATCACTCACCTGTTGTTCCACCTGCCTTTCACCTGTGTCTCTCTATCCACCTAAGACACTTGTGAACGACTGTGAAACTGGTAGTGATGACAGAACTACATTATAAGTGGGTGATAGATTATGAGACCGCCTCCTGTTCTGAACACTATTACAACTAACAGGGAAGAAAAACACTGTCAGAACAGCACTGTCATTCCTTATGTTGCAGGAGTGTCTTCAGCACACACAGCATTTGTGTACATTTCAAACTAGCAACACTCTGAGACATATCAGCAATCTGTGGGATAAGCATGACCTGGATGACTTCTGCAAACAAAGCAAGTCCTGTTCCATTAAGGAAGTAAACAAAAAAGACAGAAGAAAACAGTCTGGTGGCACAAACATTCAAGTCAGTGATCAACAAAATAAACAGTCAACATTCTGTGTAAAGACATGGGAAAAAGTTGATTTAACTTGAATATGCAGACAGAATAAAAAAAAAAACTGACTGATGAATATCTAAACTATATGAGAGCACTCTGTAACTCGTTCCAGTTACAGCTACATCTGATCCTAGGTCTTCTTTTTTGCAAGGCATGGCTCACACCAGCTGATAAGCACTTGTTTGACTGACTCTGGGTTTGCTACCACCTGACTCCAGCTGGTGTTTTCACCAGAAGCCTTCACTTACTTTTTCCAACATCTCCCTGTATGTTAAATGGATGTGTTCAAGGATCGTTTGTGTTTTCAGCTTAATAAGCATGAGCTAAAAATGTATGGGTTTGGGGACTTTAGTGAAGATCAGATCTAATATCATGACCAATTTATCCAGAAAACCAGGAAAATTCACACACTTACTTTTTCACAACATTGTACATTAGAATGTGAGTTCATGTACAGTTAAGTACAGTAGAAAAAGGTTTATTTCTTAAAATCATACTTATTGTGAAGTAATAGTATAGTGAAATCACTGATGAACACAACTCATCATCCCATATTAATATAAACAAGCCTGATTGACTCAACTTGTTCATCTTCTTAAAATTAGAAATTAAGATCTTTACAATATCAAAGCAGTAAAATTACAATGTGTTTTTTCCACTATGAAAAATAGCTTGAAAAAAATTCACTAAGAACATTAAAATTGCATATCAATGCAGGATTTTCATTATGTAAAATCTTTTTAGGTGCTTTGCAAATAACTTTCTTTCATCTACTGTATTTAGAATATAAAATATAAAATTAACACGCTTATATTCTAGTACACATAATCCAGCATGATATGTGTATGCTTATAAATGGCAGGCCTCCATGGTATCATCTTAACAATGCTTTCATCCGGGCTGACCTTAAACCAACTTCTCAGCCAGCTAAAACATTTGGCAGCAAAGCAGAACGCTCCAACAAACGCTCCAACACCAAGGAGAAGCTTGACGAGGCTGCAGCCACCACCTCCTCTTCTTTTCTTGGCTTCTTCGTTGAAAACTGGAGACAGAAATTCAGACACATGATTTCACACTTATTACTAGTGATAACCAGTCTACACAGATACAAAATGCTTATATATGTCCTCCTCTACAATAGAATGGGGTTGAATTTTGTTTATGGTGCTCATAGGATTTAAAATAATAAAGGAAATCAATACAAAATTAATAAATAATCTCAGTAATCCAGAGACGTAGACGAGTCAGCAGTTCACATGGGCCTCAATCGGGAACATTTTTGAATTCTTTACCTAAGCATCTCCTACTTTTGTGAGTCTAACTAAAACTGAATGGTTTTAGACTCTACTGCAGGTAAGAGAGGATACTGTTGGTGATCCTCACTAAGTCACACATACTGCAGTTTCACACACAATATTTTATGTTCCTGAGTCCTTGTTCACATAACTAACATCAGTTTGGTGAATGCTGTCTGCGTTTTTACCTTCATAGGGCTGATACCACTCAGGCGGTGGATAATACTGTGACCTGTGTGGATGCTGCATTTCTCTGCAGACAGCCATCAGTCCACTGTTGTCCTGGGTTACATTATCAGTGTAGTTCACTTGCTGGTCATAGCTGAAGGGCGATGTGTAGGCATCTAGTTGCTGCTGGAAAATATCTGACAAGAATCCTGAGTCATAATTCTGACCTGTTGTTGCAGTCCATCCATTGTAGGTGTGCAACATTTGCTGCTCTGCAGGTTCTGGATAGTTTATCTCCTCATTATCATTTCCATTTAACCCCCACATAGGAAGAAAGTAGCCCATCCGAATGAGAAAGGTGGTGATATCTAGCACTGGGCTCTGTAGCGCGTGGATCAGTTCAGCGCTGATTTGATAAGTTCTGTCAGACCGGAACCTCCCTGAGGAACTTCTGTCATGCTCAGTGACATACACAGTCTCCACCACCCTGGTTCTCATCTGGTAACCGATGATGATGCGGTCTATATTGTAAGTGCCTTGGTTACCATGCAACCTGTAATTTTCCCTCACGTATTCTGGAAGGTTTGCGGAACCAGAATATGTTTCTGTGTTCAGGTTTCCAACTTCAAAGTACACAGCCTGGACAGAAAGACAGAGAGTTTATCAACTGTATCAGAATGAACTGACTGCTAGACAAGAAGAAACATGTGGGCTGGAAGGGGTTGATTTGATCCAAAACAAAAGAAGGAAAAGAAAAGTGGATATTCTAGATCAGATATTTTGGTGAAAAAAATCTCACAAACCTGCTTCTTGCTGTTGGACTTTCTGGATCTTTTCAGTACAGGAAGTAGTTCCTCAGCATTGCCAAACCAGTGGAAACCGCAGGGAACCTCTCTCTGGTTGACAATCTGACACCAACTGTGAAAAGAAGAGATTGCTGTGTTGTGTATGTGTTGATCAATGTAAAACTCACAATAAATTAATGGTGCTATATTTAGACTTTCAATATATAAACTAAACATCATAGCATACAGGTCACAGCTGAACTGAAGATAATCTCTATTTATTAACAGTTTTATTCCATTCTAATAATAATACAGTACTCTGACCAATGTAATTACCTGCTCATAGTAATAAAAGCATGCTCTTTTATTATCTAACCTTGTCTTACCTTCATGATAACAACAAAGTCCACAAGTTCACAGACCACACAGTGGTTGGCAAACCAAAATAGGAGCTGGAGGCCGTGTCGTGGGTTAGGACGGCCATAGCCTGAACTCATCAGCTGCTCTAGAGAGCAGAGCTGCTCATGAACCATGGTACGAGGCTGAGACACACACACACACACACACACACACACACACACACACACACACACACACACACACACAAATAAAGAAACAGAAGACATAATTAAGACTGTTTAAAGCTCGATTATGCAGTTTGGGACGTTAGAAATGTAAAAGGAGATCACATGATAATTTTTCTTTAAGACAAATCAGTGCGATTAAATGATTTTCTTAAAGTTGCACAAAACTAAATGATGTCGCCTGATGCCAGTTGGTGTCCTCATCTTAGAAAAAATCTAAAAAACCCTAAATGAATGAATTATATTCAACAACAGCTGAGACTGGAAATGACTGTAATGGCAGCAATACGTTTAAAGATGTTTTCTTTACCGTGTTTGTTTCTGAAGTACCAGCTGAGCTATCTTCCTCATTTGTACCGTGACATGCGCAACACCGAGCACTACCCCCCTCCCCCCTCCCCCTTTTGCGCCCAAATGCGTGCTCGCTCACGTCCTTCTGTAACGCACGTTCAACTGAACGTGCCTCCTGCGTCATTTGCGCGCCGCCTCATTACCGATGCACTTCTTTTCCCGACAGCCTAAAGATAGATGTTCCGATTACCGGTGAGTTTTGAACCCTTAAATCGAATGTGCCCTTTTAATGTTACTTTGTAACAGAGAAAATGAAGTGAGTCAAGACTGTGTGTGATTTAGGTGGTAAATGTTGTGTATTGTTTACGCGACTACCGAATT
Source organism: Anabas testudineus (assembly GCF_900324465.2). Taxonomy (NCBI): domain Eukaryota; kingdom Metazoa; phylum Chordata; class Actinopteri; order Anabantiformes; family Anabantidae; genus Anabas; species Anabas testudineus. The sequence continues at coordinate 25,641,375 of NC_046610.1, forward strand.
CAATGTGGTTGGCGGCCTATGAAGCAGCCCTCTTGCGTGATGACATGAGCCCGAGAGAAGCTGAGCATTCCCTGCTCCTGTTGACCTGAATGAGCGTATTGTCTCATAAAGGATTTCAGTTCCGTGAGGTCGGTGTTTGTTGGTTTTACGCGGATCCAATCGGTATCACATTGATTTCTTTCAAGGCAGCAGATTTCCATCGGCCTGGGTCCTGCGTGATGTAACGTCAGCACTAGCATTGTAGCTAACGTAACTGGGTGCTGTTGCTAAGGGGTTAGGGGGTCGTGGAAAGAATCCAGAGTTGATTTATGACTCTATTTATTAGTATTGATTAAACTTTTAAAATTTGCTACTGACTTTTACTTAAACATTTTATTTTTCGAACTACTATGCTGTAATGTTTTTACTTGTGATCAACCATGCTTGGTAGCTGCAGGTATAGTTAGCTAACGTGTTTGCTAATACTAGTTCGGCTAATTGCCTTTTCTGTTAAATTGTATACTGAGTCACTGCCATAAATGTGAACGTTTACTACTGCTTTAGTTGCACTAGATTTGTTTTTAAGTTAAACTAGGTCGGCTTAAATTAAAATCAACAACGCTGCCGGTTGGGCCAAAATTAAATCGGCTTTACATTTACTAATATAGTCCATTAGTTATAGAAGTTCAGGGGTTAGGCCTGTTTAGTGTACTGTTGCACTGTTATTTTAGAGTTTAAATGTTCTGTTACATTAAGAAACACCCAGACAACATGACAAATGCACCCTAAATTGGAAAATGTCTAATATGCTATAGTAATGTACTGTACTATACTAAATTACATTAGTTATTACCGGTGGTAATGGAGTGACCAAAATGTTTAGCTACTTGTATATGAATAGTCCAAACATTTTTACCTTATATCCACAGATTTACTTAAGTGGAAAGTTACTACAGTTGCAAGAAAAAGTAGGTGAACCCCTTGGGATTACGTCGAGTTTTGTATGATTTGTTCATAAAATGTGCTCCGATCTTCATCTAAGTAACAACAATAGAAAAACACAGTCTGCTGAAAATAATAGTACACAGCAAACATTATATTTTTTTTATGTTTTTATTGAACATAACATGTAAACATTCACAGTGCAGGGTGGAAAAAGTATGTGAACCCCTAGCCTAATGACTTCCCCAAGAGCTAATTGGAGCCAGGAGTGAGGCAACCTTGAGTCCAATCAGTGTGATGATATTGGATGTGTTGCTGAAAGCTGTCCTGCCCTTTAAAAACACACACCAGTTTTGGGTTTACTGGTCTCAAGAAACACTGCCTGATGTGAACCATGCCTTGAAGAAAAGAGCTCTTAGAAGACCTACGATCAAGAATTGTTGACTTGCGTGAAACTGGAAAGGGTTACAAAAGTATCTCCAAAAGCCTTGATGTTCATGTGTCCACAGTAGGACACATGAACATCAAATGGAGAAAGTTCAGCACTATTGCCACTTCCCTAGGTGTGGTCGTCCTGTAAAGATGACTGCAAGAGCACAGCGCAGAATGCTGAATGAGGTTAAGAAGAATACTAGAGTGTCAGCTAAAGACTTACAGAAATCTCTGGCACATGCTAACATGTGCAGCACACCAACATCAAAACTCATCCCCACTGTAAAACATGGCGGAGGTTAGCATCATGGTTTGGGCCTGCTTTGCTGCCTCAGGGCCTGGACAGATTGTTGTTATTGAGGGAAAAATGAGTTCCAGAGTTTATCAAGACATTTTGCAGGAAAATGTAAGACCAGATCTGTCTCCACGCTCCACAGAGGATGGGTGATGCAACAGGACAATGCCCCAAAGCATACAAGTAATTCAACAAAATAATGGCTTAAACAGAACAAAATACGCCTTCTCGAGTGGCCCAGTCAGAGTCCTGATCTCAACCCGATTGAAATGCTGTGGCATGACCTTAAGAGAGGGATTCACACCAGACACCCCAAAAATATTGCTACACTGAAACAGTTTTGTGAAGAGGAGTGGTCCAAAATGACTTCAGATCGTTGCGCAGGTCTGATCTGCAACTACAGGAAACGTTTGGTTGAGGTTATTGCTGCCAAAGAAGGGTCAACCATTTAAGTCCAAAGGTTCACATATTTTCCCACCCTGCACTGTGAATGGTTACAAGTTATGTTCAATAAAAACATATGTTTGTGTAGTATTATTTTAAGCAGACTGTTTTGCTATTGTTGTGACTTAGATGAAGACCAAAGCATATTTTATGACAAATTAATGCAAAACTCCACGTAATCCCAAAGGGTTCACATACATTTTCTTGCAACTGTACACCATTGGTGGTACCAAAGACTCCAGATCCAGTATACACAAAGGCCCTGTTTACACCTCATAATAAGACTTGGCTTGGGTAAAATGATCACAGTGGGCAGTGCTAAATGGAAGCATAAATGCCCAGCAAGATGGAATGTGATCTCATCACTCAAACCACTTGCTGAGATGGTCTGGGACACATTTGACTACATTTCTTTCTTAAGTGTAAATGCTAAAGTGTTCTCATGCATCCCCAAGAATGATCCTACAGAAAAATACAGCATCAGTGCAGGATGTGGTGGTTGATTCGGTGAGATCACTGACCACTTCTCAAAACAAAAGAAATAAAGATACATGGGGATAATTGCTGATGCGCATGGTTGGATTCTCAGTGAAACAACATACCATATTTCTATTTGGGTAGAAGAAAGGTGTCCAATCCTGCTCCTCGAGGTTTGTAGTCCCGATCATTTTCCAACGGGACGGTTCATTTATATCATTATTCACAATCATATTTTTCAGTTGCATTTGCACATAAAATGTTTCCAGTGTAAGCTGCAGATGTGTCTGCAGATATTATTTAAAAATCTGTCAGTGCAGATTATTGGTCTTTGCCAATTATTTAGAAATGTCAAAGATTAACTGAAATATTCAGCCAACTGATCAATTGCTCGACCACTAGTAGATACATTGCAGTTTTATGACAAAAAGGTAGAGACATGTCCAGGGACTTTAATTGTGTCTGCAAAAGTATCATACTTCTAAAAGATTTTGTTAATGGTATTCTCGCAGTTAATATTATTACAAATAAAATTGAATTGAATTATTAGCTAATCTGGCCTTATTCTCTTGATTTGAAATGTTCTAAATTTCTAAAGGCTAAATCTTATACTATATCCCAAGATGGCAAGTGAAATATATATTACTGCAGGTCGATCAGGAAAAAGATCTTGCGTAAATAACCAATTCAATTAAACTTTATTTGTATAGTGCTAAATCACAACAGTAGTCATCTCAAGGCACTTTACAGTGTAAGGTGTAAGATCTTCCAAAATATAGCTGTATACAGAATTAGATAGAAAATCTAACAACCCCATTTGAACAACTGCTAGGCGACAGTGAGGCAGAAAAACTCCCTTTAGAGGAAGAAACCTCTAGCAGAACCAGGAAACAACAACAAGCAGCCAAAACACTGTACTATGTTGGTGGGGCCAGTAACTGCACTCAGCTATACATACAGCTCTGAGGCCGAAGATGCCTGCAGAAAAGTACAGAGAGGAGGAAGCACAACTATGCAAGAGAAAAAACACAAAGTTAATGTCATGCAATGACATTGAATAGACAGAGGAGAGGACCTCATTAGAGGTCACTCAGCAGACAAATCTATAGCAACATTACTAAGAGATTGTTCAGAGTCACCTGATCCATCTCTAACTGTAAGCTTTATTAAAAAAAAAGAAAGTTTTAAGTCTGGTCTTAAATGTACAGAGGGTGTCTGCCTACTGAACCTGAACTGGGACCTGGTTCCACAGGAGATGTGCTTAATAGCTAAAGGTTCTGCCTCCCATTCTACATTTGGAAACACAGGTTTTAAAGTACCAAACAAAGTCACCCCTGTGTGTCTGAATTTAAGAGTAGAAAATTGGAGGACATCCAGGCCTTTATGTCTTTTAAGCATGCTGGAAGTTTGATTAATTGATAAGTTTCAACTGTTTTTATAGCTTAATATAACTGGGTATTATCTGCATGGCATTGGAAAATTGGGTGTTTCCTAATAATATAAGGAGACACACACACACACACACATGATGGAAGAAGAAGTATGAGTGAAGTCTTTCAAATGAATTTAGAGCTGTTGTACATGTGAAACCATCCATGCCAGTTGCGGGGGAATCTGGTCAATTTTTTCTCTAATATGATTTTCTTGGTAAAGAAATTCTTATTCTTATAGTTATTATTTGTCTTTGTCTTTCTTTGTCACCCTGGCTACTGTGCTAAATAGATACCTGGGGTTGTTGTTATTTGCCTCTATTAATGAAGAATAATAAGGGGTTCTAGGTTTACGGAGAGAACACCATATGTCAAAGCAAGATCAAGGGTCTGATTAAAACTGTGAGTGGGTTTATTGCCACTTTGAGTGAGGCCAATGGAGTCAATGTGTCGCTGAGTGGGGTAAATCTGTTGGAAATGTGAACCTTGGGCGAGTGTCTGGTTTTATGTTTCCTACGAACCGTCAGCCAGCCGGCCTGACTTCCCTGCTGCTCTGGAACTGGCGGAGCACAGCAAACGGGAGCTAAGATACGTGGCTCCAACCCTCTTCTCAATTTACGAACCCTTAAATCAAATTAATAGAAGTTTGCCTTTATGATGCATTGCTTGCCTTTTGTGAACCATAACCACAACACTTATTGCATTTTGTGCACTGAATGTGTAAATTAATGACGAGCATTTAAAAAATAATAATAAAAAATGAAAATGAATCTGTGTAAAAACAAACTATAGCTTTTGGTCACACATGTCTGAATCCAAACTCTTTGGCACATGGAAAACGTGAGCTTTGATACTAGTTCCATAGCCTATTTCATGTCAGCATTCCCCTTTTGTTTCCTGTTCTTTCTGTTTCTTAACTTCCACCACCTCCCCTCTAACCTGAATTACTTTTATCCTCACTCATTGACCACATCTCAATGTCCTTCCTCTCGCTTCATTCCTTGTACTTCAATGTCTCTCTACTGCTGTGTTTGCAGTCCCTAGATGAAGACTGTACGTTGGAGGAGGAACATGAGGGACTGATAGAAGAAGAAGATGAAATCGATCAGTTCAACGATGACACCTTTGGAGCTGGTGCCATCGGTGAGCCATGCATAAAGATTATTTGAAATAATTTTACATTAACTTGAGGATAGGGATGCATCTATACCACCTTTATTACAGACCATTTAAGTACTAATATATACTAATAACTATACAGTAGCTTTAGCTATAATTCCAAATGAAAATAACCATAAAAGAGATTATTAAATAAAATCCACAAGAGGAGGCCACTTTTCAAAAAACATCAAATGTTGTGTACAAACGTGACACTGCTCACTACTACTCACTCTTAACACACTATTAAGTGTTGATGTTTAACTGAATTTCAGTGCTTTGTAGTGTTTCTTTACCTCTTTAGCAGCGTGATCCTCACTCATGAATTTTAAAGTAATATAGACATATACTTTGTCTTTTTCTTTTTTCATTGAGGACTCTCAATATCTTAGGTTAAAATACATTCATGCATTTTATTTGTCCATTAACTAAATTGCCCAGTAATTTTGTGGCACACGAGTTATCCTTTGTTCTGTTTTGTTTGTTTGCTGACGTTAATTAATGTGTTTTTGTGAAATAGCATTTTGCTGGTAATTAATCATTCTTCTTTAGTTCTTTAGTGTATTGTATAGCACTTGACTAGTTTTATAGTGAAAATGAATTGATTGATCAGAGTTGAAAAAATAAATAAATCGGCATGTAGATCATTTGTAAATGACTGCAACTCAATTGTAAATCATAGAATGGCCAACCACTCTTTCTGTCTCCTCGTTTTCCAGATGACGACTGGCAGGAAGAACACAAACGCCTCGCTGAGCTCGATGAGCAGGAGCTCGGAGCGGGGCTGGGGTTGGGAGGAGAGTCGGATTTAGGAGGAGCTGAGGACTCATCCTCTGCCCATCTCCCCTTTCCATCTTCTCTTTCTTCACTCAGCTTCTCCTCATCTTCCTCTGGACTGCCCCCAGCAGGTCAGTGATAAAATCAGCGAGGAAGACTGTTCATTTCTCTGCAGATTTGACAATTTAGAATGTGGGTTAGCAACAGTCTGAATTATTAGACAACCAGTATGGGTTTTAATATGGGATATAATGGGATTAATGTAATATGGGATATATATATCTAATGTTTTTTTTTTTTGTTTGTTTGTTTGTTTTGTTTAAATAATTGAATAATTAAAATGAGACACAAATATTCTACCTACTGGAAAATCCAAGGTAAAACTTTTCTTTCAGATAATGAGGACCGTGGAGGTGGAGGTGACTTGGCAGAGTCGCTGGCCAGACTTATCCTCGAAGCAGACCCCGCCATTGCCGGAGTTGGGGCGGCTGCTCCCAGCTCTTCAGGATCCAGCAAGACCGCTCTGCAAGGGCTAGATCGATCTAGAGTTCTGCCACAACCCTCCCCCATCCCACACACCACTCAGCCACACCAGCATCCCCATCACCCTAAGCAGCTGCAACCTGGCTCCTCTACTTCAGGTGAGAATTAGTACTTCTATTTGTGTATTGGTCACATGAATTAACAGTCACATAGTTACATAGTTACTGTTAATTAACTATGTGACTTATGCCAAACAGTCCAAATATTTCTTTAGGAACTATGCTGATATGACAGTGCTAGAAATGTTATTTTAGGGAGAAATCAGTACTGCTTAATTTTTTAACTACTTGACATCTCTGCTAATATCAAAAATTTATCTAACTTTGGTAACATAAACCTCCTCTCAGAATGTTGTACACAACTATATAACAGTTAGTTTCGCCTAAGTAAATTGACTGGACAGGAAGCATTCCATCAGTGTTGATGTAAAGTAGCACTAATAATCGTTAATTACTGTGGGATAATTTCTACAGAGACACACAGAGCATGTTGATGATTATTTATAATGCATCTCTGAACAACAAAAAAGTATCGGCCAAACAAAAAATGTGTTTTGTCTAATTGTAGTTGTAGTGTGTGTTCTCCAACACATCCTTTCTTTGTCTATTTGTGTCTTATTATTTTAGTTTCTTTTCACACATCAGCCTAATTTTTAAGCTATTCTATAAATTACAATGATGTTTCACAGTTTTACATTTTCTGTTTCATGAAATCGGTCTTCTGCTCCACCCTGTACTATTTCAGGCCTTCCTCCCGGCCCTCCACCTTCATCCATGCTCAGCTACCAACAGCATCAGCACCTGCTACGCAGAGGGACAGTTCCCGTGAGCCAGGTTAGTTATGAACTCTCTGTATATTATTCTGTAAACAGCAGTTGGTAAAAATGTCAGCATCAAGTATTCCATGTCCGTCAAAAGTGGAAAAAAGCTGATTTTATGATGGTTTTGATGCATTCATTATAAAGCAACACCAGCTTTTATGGTGGGGAAGTATTTCAAATACACTTTGTAAAATTATAAAAAAATATAAAAGTTGTCACTGTTTAATTTTGTTTTTGCTTTTTATCAGTTTCTAAGCAGCTACTCGGCTTCAATTAGAGAACTGTATATTTAACTGTCTGCTTTAATTATTAGGTTATTATATAATAAAGTAAAAATGTAGTTTGTATCACTGTCTAAGCAACAATCACACATCATGTTTTTCACTTTGTACAAAGTCTTTTTTGTTTTCATTCATAATCTCCTCTCCTCTCCTAGATGAACTCTCACAGTATCTGGGAGAACAGTATGGGCTTTGGTCCGGTTAGTGTCACCCCAGGACTGGGCACACACATGGAGGTAAGACACTCTTCACAGTGAACAGCTTAATCTCAGATTATGCAAACTTTCAGAACTAGCTAAGCAATTATGTACAGCATTAAACTACAACCATACACGTTAAAAATGACCCCAATAGGACAGTTTCCCAATAGACATGGTGTTTATCTTTAGAATCAATTAAACCATATTATTCATGTGTAAAACATTAAAACTGAAACAATCCATTCTTCTATTTAATAACCTCAGTTTGAATGAAATGCATCACAGTGTTTATCCTCAAATATGAGCAGCTCCCACTCTCAGGCATCCATCTTCATCCCGAGAAGACCAAACACAAGTGCTAAAAGTGAGATTCTTTAAACAGAGACCTGAATATGGACACAACAGCACCACTGCTTATGTTATGTACAAGCATATAGAAACAAAAAAAGGTTGAGGTTGTTTAACCTCAAAATGGCAGCAGCAGTATTAGGTATTTATTATAGCAGGTTTTGTTTTACTGTTGATGTATGAATGTCTGAAATAAGTCATTGAGTTATGATCGTGAAGATTGGCACAGTACAGTAAATAATTAGGCCTACCATGCATAAACCTCTGCTACTATCAGAATAATGTGCCTGTATAAGGTGTTTGCAATGTACATAAGAACAGAACTATTCCAGCAAGATTTAGTGACCTGCTGTCATTTTCTTTCCTCGAAGCCATTTCAACTCACCCATTTGTCTTTTACACTGTCTGGCATGTTTTATACAGTGAGCTCTGTTGATTGTGCTGCCTGTCTGACAGCTTGCCTGCACTTTCCTTTCTCCTCTTCAGGATAGCCCACTCATGTCTATTATCAAAGATGTGGGCCTTCCCAAACGACCTCCTCAGGGCAGGAATGATGAAGGGCGGGATTTGTCTGAGAGGGTCCCACCTCCACGCTCTTCCTCCCCTGTGATTGGTTCTCCTCCAGTGAGGGTGGTGCCTATTGGGACCCCACCCAAACAGCCATTGAGTCATGCCTTGAATCATCAGGTAGGAGCAGCAAACTAAACTATTTGACTATGTTTCCTTACTGACATTTTCTTACTTTTCACTGTTTCCCAGGACACAGTGTACAAGACACTAAATTTTGTGTGTCCCCATTGGTATTGTTGCGTGGGAATTTGAAATGCTTTGTCTTTTGTAGAGGTTTTTAACAGTTTTTATATAAATAATGAATATAGCACCTACCAGCGTTTCTTTTAATATACCTACTAGAAGTCAGAAAGGGTTGGGGTCACAGGAGACATAGCGGACATATAGAGGTTAACACAAGCAGCAGCACTGACACGTCACTGTGATGCATCATGCTGTGTAAAGTTGCTCAGCATGTAGTTACTTTAGCATTGTCTCAGTTAACCCTGTCCTCTGTTTGTGTGTGTGTTTGTACATGTGGACATCTGTGTGTATGTGTAGATCCACCATCCCACGGCGGTTCACGTGAGAGCCCCGATCCAGCACAGATACCCTCCTCCTTTTCCTGAGCGTCTGTCTCCCAACACCCTTCTCAATATAGCTGTGAGTTTTTCCACTCTCCACCATCCTCCCATCAGTTTTTCTAATGTTAAAGTTGCCAAATGCTAAAGCTTTGCTGCTATGTTTTTGTGTCATGTTTGTGCTCAGAACTCTCCACTGTGTCGTGGTCCGTTCCCTCCTGGAGTTGGTCCAGTTCTGTCTCAGATTCAACGGGCCCAGCTGCTCAACTCTCAGGTTACCCAGACACACACACACACACACACACACACACACACATTCATATAATACCTTGGGGAAAAGGTAACTGTAATGATTCCTCTTGAGAAATGTAGTTTCCTCAGAAGTAATGAAACACAGAACACTTATAATTAATTAAATAATTCAATTAATGATTCAATTAAATTTAATTTGAGGAAAATCAAAACACAATTACACCACTTGAAGTAGTATTTTTACTTTAGTGGCTACTCTCTGATAATATGAATGTGACTGTTGCTCTGATGAGATTATTTGTTCCACTTTAGTGTTTTCAAATATGTTGTTATTGTGTTAATGACGGTAAAGAACACGTCATCTACATTAAAGATGAAGACAAACCCTTATGTCTAGCTGGCTTCTTAGCTGTCAAAAACAGCGCTTAGGTCAAATACCTGCTTCTCAGTTTCAATATTGCCATAGTTTACCTGTAAAACACATCGAATGTGCTTTTACACACTGTATCTTTCTCTCTGTCTGTAGGTGGCAGGTTTTCCCCGTGGAGGTCCAGCTCCTCCTTTGTTACCTGGTGGGGGAGGCTTTAGGCCATTCTTCAGCGGTCCCCATCCGCCACACGGTCACAGAATAGGCCCCCCGCCTCCCCACGGCCCCCCAAACCATGCTGCTCCCATTAGACACACAATGCATCTACACCCCCAGCACCGTCGCATGCTAACCCAGCGCATGCAGAGCCGAGGAGGGTAAGTGTGTGTGTGTGTGTGTGTGTGTGTGTGTGTGTGTGTGTGTGTGTGTGTGTGTCTGTGTGTCTGTGTGTCTGTGTGTCTGTGTGTGCCTGTGTGTGTGTTGGAGCTTGAGTATCACACAGCACTTCAGTCCTCACCACATTTGCAACCTGAGGGATGACACATGCTGCTTTCAGTTAGAAGCCCCTAGATGATGTCATATCTGTCTTGTCACCTCCTTCACAGGGACCGTAGCAGGACTGGAGGGGACAGGCGCAGCAGGGACCCCTATAGTAACCTGATGACTCAAAAAGAGAAGGAATGGGTAACAAAGATCCAGATGATGCAACTTCAAAGTACTGACCCCTATCTGGACGACTATTACTATCAGGTGTGTGTTTTTGTTGTTTGGATTAAATCTGATGGTGCCTGTTGACACTAGCATAGGAAAATATGGAACTATGAGGTCTTTAAGATAAGATGGAGCCTGATTATTAAGGGATTTATAAGTGAGGAGAAGAATTTTAAATTCTATTCTGGATTTTACAGGGAGCCAATGGAGAGAAGCTAACGCAGGAGAAATATGATCTCTCTTGCTAATTCCAGTCAGAACTCTGACTGCAGCATTTTGGATTAACTGGAGGCTTTTTAAGCAGTTATTGGGACTAACGATCAATAATGAATTCCAATAGTCCAGTCTAGAAGTACTGAACTTGTGTAGTTTTCCTTAGTGTAGCTGTATTCCTAAGAATGTGCGGTTTGTCCACTTTATGTAATCATTGTATAAATATAGACATGTGAGATGTGAAAATGGTTTAAAATTTGCAAGGTATGATTATTTTGAATGAATTACTTAAATTATTTTGAAGGTTTGTTGTTTCACTGACTGTTTGTGTGTCTGTGTGTGTAGAACTACTATGAAAAGATGGAGAAACGTCAGGAGAAAGAGAGAGACAGCAGCAAGAAGGAGCACACCACCAAACTCATAACCCCCCAGGTTGCCAAAGTCGAACACACCTACAGACCAGGTAATCAACAACAGAGCACATCAGATTATTTCCTCCTGTGTGTGTCTGTGATCTCACACATAGCACTGCAGTCTCATAAATGTTGACCTGTGTTTGCCAACAGTCCAGTTTGCCGGATCTTTGGGTAAACTGACCGTGTCTAGTGTCAACAACCCCCGCAAGATGATTGATGCTGTGGTGACAACTCGCACTGATGATGAGGTGAGATAAGACGGATAAATAGACTAACAGCAGGAGTTTAGAGGGGTGGGGCAGCATTCAGTGTTCACAGCTAAACACTTGAGCAACCTGATGAAGCTGATTCATAGTAATGGCCACAAACAACTGCCTTCACTGCAGGAGTCTTGTTGTGAAGGAGGTGCTGCGCTTACATCAGCTACTCATGGGCAGTTAGAAAATACTTGAGTATCCAAGTTACTTTGGAAGTCCTGGTCAGTGTGTGTGACTTATTGTGTGTCTATCTCCAGGAGAAAAGAGAAAAACAGGTTTGGAACAAGAGGCGACAGATCCTCTACACTGTGGAGAAGGTAAGACAAGAGAGCTTGATCTAAACTAGATCCCGAATATGTCTGTACAACCTCTTTCTCTGTGCCTCATCCATCTCTGTCCCCCAGATGTACAGTTTGCTGCTGGAGGTTCAAGACTTTGAGAAACGCTTCGTCATGGCAGCGGAGGAGGACAGGGAGGCTCTGCTGGAGCAGCATAAAACCAACACGGTGCAGCTGTTCAACTCTCTGCAGGAGAAGGAGTGGGACGATAGGTAGGATGGAGAGACTGATGACTGGTGTAATATGAAAACTGTAACTATGAGTTACCGGCAGAACTGCTCACTCTAATGGTTGTTTCCTTGCTCTCGATTAGAGTGAGCGATGAGCAGTGTGTAATGATCATGTCCGTGAGGAAGGGCAAGCGGCTCATCTCCAGGCTCCTCCCCTTCCTACCCCAAGCCCAGGCTGCTGCTGTTGTCATGGCAATTGCTCGCAAACTTCCTGCACTGGCCAAGAAGGACAAGCAGGACCAGGTAAACATTTCAGGATGCTACATGTGATGCTGTAGTTGTTTTTCTAACCACTACCATCATATAGACAGTCTGACAATACCAGTCCTGCTCCATTTCCTCCACCACACTTCCTATTTAGAATATTTCATGCACACATTTCTGGAGTTTCTTGATCAGCAGCTGTCTCTCTGCTGTGCACAGGTCCTGTGTTGGTTGGTGGAGCCGGTTTCAGCGGTGATCCAGTCACTGTCAAGTTCTGCACTCACAGACTTGCTCCAGGAGCTTCAAGGGAGTGAGGGTCAACTAGCTACAGTACTGCACAACAAGGTACACACACAAACAATGCAAAAACTAAACTAAAACTAAGGAATTGAGCATATTTTCTTGTGGACCACAGGTCTACTAAGCACCACACACACATTTCATACACCTGTGTTTGTTTGTGTCTAGTTTGGTGTGACACTGTTGTATCTGATCCTGAGTGAAGGAGAGAGGATGCAAAGCTCCGATCCCAACTGTCAACTCATGGAGGACAATCGATGGTAAGCTGCTTATTTGTGTCATCATAGCAACACTACCCAAACTATATTTGTTTGCCTTCATTAACCCACACTGACACTCTTTCTCTCCCCCCCTCCCCCCATCCAGGACTGAGTTGGTGTTTTCAGTGACCAGGGAGTTGCTCAGTGTCCCCCCCTCATCTCTGTCTCCCCCGCTCTTCACACCTCCCAACCTGTTCTCCCTCTTCTCACGATACGTGGATCGGCAGAGGCTGGAGCTGTTGCAGGACAAGCTACAGTGAGTTACAGCAACAAACACACAAAAAGTGGTTGCATGTGTTGTTACTTACTAAGTTTGGTGAAGTGTGTGTTTATTTGGGATATTATGTATTACAGGTCATATTTAAGTGCTTTAGTCATTCAATAGTTAATAACGTTTGTCCTTTGTGTGTTTCAGGGTCTCTGCTTTGTCCAGGTAGAAGTTACTACAGACATCAACACAACCCCCACCCCCACCCCCTCTCGATGCAGACCTTGGTGTGTGTTACGAGTGAATGGTAGTCCACTGATTGTGTGTGTGTGTGTGTGTGTGTGTGTGTGTGTGTGTGTGTGGGCATACGTACAAGTGAGTGTGTGCACATATGCACTCTCTTAAGGTGAATCCATGATGGATCATTTTAATCCAGCAGAATCTCTCGTCACTTGTTTTCTTCTTTGTGTTTAGTCGTGTGTGTGTGTGTGTGTGTCATGTGGATGACGGTGAAACAGAACACGTGAAATAGTGTGAATGACGATAAAAATGAAATCTGCATTTTTAAATCTCTTGTTTACGATTATGCCTGTGATGAACCTTCAAATTAAAAGTATTTCTATTATATAAAAATACAGTCTTGACTTTTCCTCATCTCACCTCTGTATACATTTGAGTTTAGTCCTTTACTGCTACAACCAAACTAAATGTGTCGTGAACAGTCCATACGTATAACGTCACACTTTTATATCTGTCAGACTCTCAGTGCAACCTGCCAACAGTTTGGTCAAAGGTAGATTTAGTTGTCTGCTGATGTAGCCTTGAGCCTCCAGCAAAGACAAAGAAGTCCAGCACATGCATCTCTGTATCACCACAGAGTTCATTTATTTTTCATTTTAACTGCATTGTGTTGATGGAAAAGAAATCTGTTAAGTCACAGCTCTCCCAATTTATATTATATTATTTACCTGCTGCAGAGCAACGGTGATTAATGGTACTATGTTAGAGCATCAACCACTTTGCCACAGGGTATAAAAAAGTGTTCAAATATTAATTAAAAAATTAATATAACATATTTTTTTTATATATTTTCCTTACCAGATATCAACAAGTTGTATATATGTGTAATAAGTCCTAAACATGATTCACACTTCAGAAGAGGAACTGTGTTTGTAGCATGTGGGAATGTGTACGAGGCAGCGACTGAATGACATATGAAGAAGAAACATTTTTATTTGCATTGCAAGGTGTTATGTACAAGTGTTTAAAGTTAGCTTGCCTGATTGAAACACATTTAGGAAGGACAAAAAAATGACTTGAGGAAGAATAAATAAATGGGTAAATTTAAGAAATGATACATAAATATTTAATTAATAAGATAAACCTTTTTTTGTCCCACTGTGGGGGAATTAGCAGTGTTACTGGAGCAGAAAGTACAGATGTAATATTAGAGAGAACTCCTTATAAATAGGACAAGAAGACAAGAACTGTGCTTTGTGGAGCTAAAACCTCACAAAAACTCAAAACTATTCAAAATGGCACTAATGTTCAATGTTAATGCAGTTTTTAGTAAATGTAGTAGTAAGAATGTACTTTGATGAGTATGTTGTTTTATTTACTAAAAAATAAATCCTAACTGAAAAAAATCTAGACATAAATACATAGATCTCTCTTTCAGACTCAATTAGCAACATACGGAAACAGACGAAGAAAAACATGTTGAAATGTATAAATAAATAAATACAAAACGAAAGGTGGAAGCATAGAAATGTAGGTGTGTTGCAATCTGAAATTGTATCACATGTATGTATGACATATAGTCACTGAACCAGTATTTTATGGGAGCCTATACTTGTTTAGTTTAAATGTACACGTTTCCTTTGTCGTCCACACCTGAGAAAGGTCGAACAGAGACTGGATGTAAAATATCATCATCTTTCATGTGGATGCTCGGTGCTGAGCTGGGAAACTAAAAGACTGACGCCCGAACAGGGACTTGAACCCTGGACCCTCAGATTAAAAGTCTGATGCTCTACCGACTGAGCTATCCGGGCTCTGAGGAGCCAACCATCAACACCGCTTTTCTCTTTCCTAATTCCTCTGTGATGGAGAATTCTACCTTTTTGATGACTGGACGTGTCCAGTAGCAGCAGGATCCTCCGACACTGAGCTCATTTCACTTAACAGTGGTTAGAAAAGAGCTCAGTGCGTTTTCTAGCGGATTATTTTGTGTTGTCCTCAGCGCTTCCTCCATCTTCAGTGCCCCGGTACTAGAGCATGGGAAGCGCTTCCGATTTTTGGTTTTCAAAATAAAGGCGTAACCAGGACCACTCCTCAGTACTATATAATCATTCAAAACTTAAGCTACACAACGTGAGGGATTCAGTATGACATTCTGGTGCTGCACTCTGTTTAGTTTGTTTTCTGAGTGTCAAATCTCACAACCTCTAAACTGGGTAGTTTAAGAAGCCTGCACACAGGTGGATCTACAGGGGGGAAATGGAGGCTGCTGCCCTTCAGCACTTGACATTTGGCCCCTTCCAGATGAACTGTGCCTGGAAAACAGACGAAAGCAGGCGGTGTGTTTTTGAATTGCATTTTTATATTGCAAAATGAATTTCCAATTGCAAAATGAATTCCCATTTTAATAAAGAGACGAAAAAAAACAAAAAAACAATGGCAATATGAAATGCAATTGATTTAGTTTTAACTTTTAATGAAAGAAATGGAGAATTGAACAATAAAAACTATCATTCTGTGAAGTCAGATAGGGTCAATAGAATCTTTTACTAGTTTTCAGTAACATTTGTTTGTTGTTAAAAAGCTTCACAAATTAAACTTAAATATTTTATATGAAATGTCAGATCAGTTTGCTGATTAAACTATAAATGTAAAAACATTAATCAGTCAAAAGAAAACCAAGATGTGCTTTTAAAAAATGGATCTGTCAGATATTTACCTTGTCAGTGCAGATGGTATTTTAGTAATCAGAAAGAAATCTGTCACTAACCACTCTGGCACGTTGAATAGTGTTTAAATATTTGAAGTGTCATCTTTTTAGGCACCTGAAGCAAAACAAACAAAAAAAAACATAAGCAGAGGATGGTGCAGTATGGAACCTGGATGTGTGATGTTGGACATCTCCATCACAGATGCTAGAGAATACTTTCTTTACACTCAGATTACATTCATTGTGTAGCTTTAGTGCACTGTAAACAATTTTGTTACCATTAATTTGATAATAAACACGTTACATTGTGATGCTATTTTTGTTTGGCAGGGGGCGTCCTAACCAGCCCAAATGTTCCTAAATATGTACTTAGACAATAGAATTATACATTTTTAAATAAATGACAGACAAAATCAGCCAGTACAAATACATTCTTAGACCCCACTAACTTTAAAAGCTTGTGTAACATCTTTCGTTCTTAGCTTAATTTTAATCACATTGTTGACTGGTTTCAGTGCTGTAGGTGTGTATGTCTTTCATGGTGGATTGTACCATCTGACATTTGAAGCTGGCATCAGGTGTCCTTTGAAAAAGATGGTTAAAAACAACTCTTTAACTAAATTCAATTAATAAAATAAGAAAAAAGGAAAACTTGGCTGGGGTCATTGAAGTCATACCAGTACCTCAAATAGTACTTGCCTAAATGTCCAGTATTTAAAAGGGCTGTAAATCTGGTTCAAGTACATTTTAGCAGATCATAGTCAACTTCAAATATATATAACATAACTGTGGCTAGTGAAAATAATAGGTAACTAGTAACCTTGGTAAACCCCTAACCAGGATGGCTGTAGTGAGAGAAGGCCAGTCATAATAAATAACTTCTTAGATTCCCCATAGTACAAAAGCTGTAGTGACATATTTTATTTGTAAATTGATGAAATCCTTCAAACATTATTGGCTGGTTATGTTTGTGTGTGCTACTAACTCTCATTTGATTTCCTTGATTAAATACACTTCTAAAAACTTAAGTAAGTTCAATTGAGCTGCTTTAACAGACATGACTGACATTCTCAGCACCCTTTACCCCCACTCCCACCATCCTATGTACATTTCTCTATATCTGCTGTTTTAGTTGCTATGCTGACAAGATCATAGGTCCATGATCGAGCGGTTACAGATGTTTGATTTGTTTATTTTAATTCACCGATTATCAGCAGTTCAGGTTTAATCAGACTTTTATTGTGAAGGCTGACAAAAGCAAACAGGAAGTGTTGTCAGGTTTGTGTGCAGCACTTTACAACTGTCTGGATAAATAAGATGACCGCATATTCTCCATAGCCATCAACCTCCGGGCACAGAAAGAGAATATTTGCAATTCTCTTTGTGTTTTTGTAAAAAACAAAGAAAAGTCGCTTAAAAGACAGAAACCGTCAATTTACGACCAACGTCTACTGGTGTCAGAGGAGGTGGCAGCTAACGGCCTAGCTAGCTGCAGCTGTAACATCACTGTAGCGTTCAGGCTAACTCGAGCTACCTGTTAATGCTGAAGTAACGTTGACCATGTTCGAGCCGACAGCGCTCGAAATAGTCTCGAAGACAGGACACGGCTCGTCCGTCGGTTCTCTGCCGTCAGATTGAAGGATGTTGATGTTTACAGAATCGTTATTAGGCGACATGATCAGTTGATCAACAGGTGGCTCCGTGGCGCAATGGATAGCGCATTGGACTTCTAGTCAAACACTTGAGGGGTGATTCAAAGGTTGTGGGTTCGAGTCCCACCGGAGTCGCACTTTTGTCCAGTGTAGTGACAAAGTTACAGTGATTTAATGTTTCTGAACTTCTTTATGTTTATTTAAATTAACTGACAATTTCTCAAACAAACGCAGTTTTACCTCAAGAATAAGAAGCTGTACGATGTCCTGTAAATAAACTAATGCTAACTAGAACTGTGAAGATCACGTCTGTAGAAATGACATTATGACATTTATTATTTTTGCTGATTCATTGTTCTTTTTAGTTGTTTAAGTTCCTCATGTATTAATTTAAACATGTATTTGCGCTTTTTTTGTAGTATTATTTTGTACTTTATTTCAGCATTTATTTGTATATTTACTACAAGTCATGTTAGTCAGAGGAAAGAATAAAATTACCATAAGTAGGTGAACATGTGTCTTGATTATTGATCACTGATCAGTTTTTTCAGACTGTGTATTTATGTGTTCATTTTAAGTACAGCTCCTGTGCAGTAGAATCACTGGACTACTTACCAACCACTAGATGGAGGCAGGTTTACACAGTGAGAGCATCAGTGCTGCACATAACATTTTGCTTTAGCCGTCTTCTGCTGCATCTGATCCATATAATTTACCTAAACCTTATTAGAACAGTGGACTCAATGTGATGCGTCCAGGTTCCTGCTTCTCTGCACTACTGTATCTAAAATGGAGGAGAATGGAGAAACTTGCAGATGAGTAGAGACGGTGCAGAGAGCTTTGACAGCTGCATGTGTGTGAGTGTAGCTTAGATGAAATCAGTGTGTATGAGTACCGGCTTGGATTTGGAGAGCTCTAATGGAGAAGTCTAAATGTTTATTCTCTACAATTGTCACCAGCAATTCAATTGAAATTAATTTATTTATACAGTGCCAAATCACAACAGAAGTCATCTCAAAGCCCTTTTCAGTGGTTTATCTAACAAAATATTACTGTATACAGAATTATATGGAAAACCCAACAACCCCACTTGAGCAACCGCTAGGCAACAGTGGAGAGGAAAAACTCCCTTTAGTGGAAGAAGCCTCCATCTAAACCAGGCTCAGGGTGGTGGCCATCTGCCTCGACCTGTTGGGGTGAGTGGAAAGAGAAGAGAGAAAAGAACAGCAGCACAGGAACAGGAACTTCAAAGTGGACAAAGGAAAGTAAAAAAGAAAAATACAGCAAAGGAAATGTTGATGTGATGTCCTTTATATGACGATTTACATTTGGAAAAGTGCATGGACGATTCTTTTTCAGCTGCCAACAAGTTATTTAACCCTAACTGATGCAGTAAGTAGCTTCTCATTTCTGACAACCATGTCTGAAGACACATCCTGTGCTCGTGGAAAAGATGTTAATCTGTTTCAGAAGGGTCAAATTATTAGTATGAATCAATAAAAGAAAACATCTAAGGAAATGGATAAAACTACTAAAACTGGTTTAAGAACTGTCCAATGGAAGAAGGTCATGTGATCTGATCAGTCCAGATTTATCCTGTTCCAGAGTGATGGTGCATCAGGGTAAGAACAGAGGCAGGTGAAGTGATGCACCCATCATGCCTAGTGTCTACTGTACAAGCCTGTGGGGGCAGTGCTATGATCTGGGGGCTGGCAGTGCAAGAACACAAAGAAAAAGTGCAGACAGACGTCAGAAGACAGTGCAAAAACAGAACACAAAACACAAAACAGCAGCGACCAGTAGCGGAAATGAATACAATTTACAACTGAAGGATGGAAACATGTCGAATCTAGCGAGTGTGTGTGCTCAGTTCAGTTTGTTGTGTGTGTGTTGAGGAGCCTGATGGCTTGGGGGAAGAAACTGTTCAAAAGTCTGGTTGTGAGGGCCCGAATGCTCCGGAACCTCTTCCCTGATGGCAGAAGTGTGAAGATTGGGTGTGAGGGGTGGGTGGGGTCGTCCACAATGCAGGTAGCCTTGCGGATGCAGCGTGTGGTGTAAATGTCCGTGATGGAGGGGAGAGAGACTCCAATGATCTTTTCAGCTGTCCTCACTATCCGTTGTAGGGCCTTGCGATCCGAAACGGTGCAGTTCCCAAACCAGGCAGTGATGCAGCCGCTCAGGATGCTCTCAATGGTTCCCCTGTAAAATGTAGTCAAATGGGGGGCGGCGATGGGTTTCTAGCTGGTAGAGACCTGCTGCCTTTGCTGTGGAGCGTGTTGGTCTGAGGCCTCCAGATGGACACCGCATTGTCAGTGTGCGCTAGAGATACGTTATGTGTCCGAAGAATGAGGTCAGCTGACTACCTGAATACACGTCTTCTGCTGCATCTGATCCATATAATTGACCTAAACCATATTAGCTGGCAGTTGTCTGCCAATCATAGGTGGTTCAATTCCCGGCTGTCACGTCACATGCCAAAGTGTCATAGGGCAAGATACTGAATCCCAAGTTGCCCCTAGTGAGTCAGGTCAGCTGCATAGCAGCTCTGCCATCGGTGTGTGTGTGTGTGTAAATGGGTGAATGAGATGCAGTGTAAAGCTCTTTGAGTACCAGTTAGGTAGAAAAGCGCTATATAAGTGCAGAACATTTACCATTTAAAGACCAGGTTATTATATCAATGGATTTTTTCTTCCCTGATGTCACAGACATATTCCAAGATGACAATGTCAGGATTCATCAGCCTCAAATTGTAAAAGAGTGGTTCAGGGAGCACGACACATCATTTTCGCACATGTATCGGTCACCACGGAGTCCAGACCTTAACCCCATTGAGAATCTTTTGGGATGTGCTGGAGAAGACTTTGTGCAGCGTTCAACTCTGGATGAGAGTAAATGTTGTGAAATTGCAAACTTATCAACAAAATACCACGTGAATGTGGGCTTTAATCAGAGCTAAAGGTGGTCCAACATGTGTGCGACCTTCTCATCACTGCATCATCTCAGGAGTGACTCAGTCATTAGTACAAAGTGATTCAAAGAGTGATGAGTTGTAGTGGGTGGTGTGGTACTCATGGCACAGATGGTGGTTACTCCCTCAATTTTGCCACCTGGTCACTGTCAAATTAGTCGCGTTGCTGATCTCCCTCATGGTCGATGGAACAATGAACCACTGTGTGTCTTCTTACTGGAGCTGAAAGTCTCCTCTCATTTTTTTTTTATAAACATTGGACTTCAAATGAAATAATAACAATAATAATGATTTGACATTTGCAAATCCTAAACAACTTCCTGTTACCTGGTTGAAGTCAGTGCTGAAATGTCCATTTAAACCCTTTATTGTAACATTCTGAAAGCCAACAACGATGCTTCAATCGTATATATGTCATACTGCATTTATTCTGTGTCCAAAACAAAACAGAACATGGTACACTGAAGCTTTTCGGGTACATCTGAGGGTTTTAGCACAAACACCAGAGATTTTCTTTTAGGATTCAGTAAAACAGAGGCCAGTGAAAGTCAGTCAAGAGAGTCGGGGGGGGTTTTCTGCTGATTTTATACACGACCCCAGACACAAACGTATCAGTCGCTTGTTCAGCTTTGACTCGTTTCTTTTTGGGCACGAGGTGGTGGGTGTGGGAGTGTGTGTTTGTACCTGTGTTTGTCTGTTGGGGCAGTGTGTTAAAGGGAAAATGTAAATAAAGAGGAAGGTTAAACGCGTCCTCGTCAAACCCCAAAGAACTACATATTTGGTTCTAAGATCGTGCGTGTGTGTGTGTGTGTGTGTGTGCGCCTGCACATGTGACTGGCCTGCTGAGATTCAACATCCAAGGGTGATTACATTCCACAACAGTAGATTAAGGTAGAAGTTGTGAGGAGCTTGCATGGAGGAACAGACATCCACTGGATCCACAGTTCATGTCAATAACACAGTTTCAGTTTGACATACAAGGAAAGTGAGCATTCGTTCCTGTTTGCTCACAGGACATGAAGTTATTCACCTCTTCCAGAGGTCCAAAGATCCGTGATTGAGTTTCGCACTTTGGGGAGGGAAAAAAACAAAAGGTCCTCTTTAAATTAAGGGAAAAGGCAAAACAAGTCACGTGAATCCACCTAGAAATACCCGTCATTTTAAGATTTAACAACCATCTGGAAAAAATCTGTGCGCACCTGAACAACTTCATGTTTTTATTCGTGATCTTAAATCCGTTTCCACAAGCCCAGACTTTTTTTCTCATCCACCCCTTTATGAGAGAACAGGATGACCTGAATTAAAACTGTACAACATAACAAAAGAAACTTAAAAGAGTCACGACGAGAGTGAGGAGCTATGTACAGACCCTGAGGTGTGCCGTTTGTTTTGGTCTCTTCAGAAAAAGAAGAAAAGGTTTGTTGGAGAACCAGGCGAGAGCACGGCTAGCCCCTCGCTCTCGCACTTAAGTGCATCGGTGCTTCTGCAACGTCTTTTCGCTCTCTCTGGATTTGGAATAGCTTCCGTCCTTACAAGGCTTAAAGCAGTGAGGAGAGGAGTCGGGGGGAGGAGGCGGGGTTGTTGTTCATTACATCATTATCTGGGTGATAAGGATGCAGTGGTGGGGAAGGAGGCAGAGTTCCTTGGTGAGCTGAAGGGTGAGGTGGGGGAGAGGCGGCGGGGGCTCCCCAGCAGGTCGCCATTGTGCAGCTTCCACAGCAGCTCCTCGTTCTCCATGGACAGACGCTTGTTGACCTTGGACTCCTTCTGCAGAGTCTGCTGGAGGATGGCCTGTTCAGTGGACAGCTGTCTGCAGGGGGAGACAGAGAGCTGTGACAGTCTGCAGCACAGTGACTAGGACAGAGGCTAAAGCATACACCCACCAGGTTAAATCTACTATTCAGAGCTTTGTCTCCTGCAGGTCTGACAGAGACATGAAGCTGAGAAAGATCAAGTCACTAGATAACTGACAGAGGAGAGGAGAGAAGACAGCAGGCAGAAAAATCCTGAATGAGCTCATGGAAAAAGTGACGCCTCTGCTGAGAGATGAGTCAACATCATCCCACACACACACACACACACACACACACACACACACACACACACACACACACACACGTACTTTGAGAGAGCAGCATGTTTGTCCATTCTGGCTTTGTAGTCCTCGTTCTCCTGCTGGACCTTCTTCAGACACTCCTCCAGCTTCACATTCGTCTCCACCTGTGACACAAGTGACACACAGTCAAATAAACATGTGTAGCTCCTACCTGAATATCAACAACATTCACCTGAACAAGGTTGAAACATCTGGACTGTGATGTCCGATATGTCTGATCAGTTTTTATATCAAAACAATGGGCAACACGTGATGTAACTGGTCATTAAAAAACCTCAGCGATAGATTAAATGTGACAGAGGCTGATCATTCGCACCAGTTTGTCCATCTCCATGAGCTTCTTTTCCTTCTGGTGCAGGTTGTTGTTCTTGATCTCCAGCACCACCTTCAGACTCTCTAGCTCCTGCTCCAGGTAAAGTGTGTGGGAGTCCTTCTGCTCAGACAAACCAAAAGACGGGTCAGTTAGAGCAGGTTACGCCAACCTTTGTGTTATGACTATATAAATACAAGTCAGTGCAAGCAAGCAGTCATAATGAAGTCATGTTTCTGAGCTGAAGGACATCAGTGATGGAAAGTTAGTCAGTGACTCTTCCATGCCAACAGAGGGAGCTGTTGTTCAGCACAGGAACACATTCAGAAAGACACAGTCACTGCTCTTCAGCTCACACCACTGATCAGACGTCATTAATCACTGGCAGTTTGATGGTTTAACTTTGGTCACAGTCCTCGTGTATCATGTCTTTACCAGATTCTTGTCTGTAAGTAGGCGCTTCCTCCTTTCTTCCTCTGCTTGCAGCTTCTCGTTCAGAGCCTCCCTCTCTGCTGACAGCTCAGATATTTTCTCCTGGTAGGAGAGAGAGACGTGTGGACAGAGGAGACATAGTAAAAGCTGAGTGAAAAATGGCAGCAGGTGGATCCTAACTGGCATCACCCAGATCTGCTAAACAAATAACAGATACTGCAAAAAATGTGTCAAGTATGTGTTGACTAAAGTCGCTTCTCATCTGTTGTAAATGGGACAGACAGGTTGATTTCAGGTTTGCTACATGCAATAGAGCTTCTAGAACTCATTTTCCTGCAGAAATTGATTTGCTTCGCAAATTAAAGCTGAGCTACCTAACTGAACTCAGCCAATGTTAAATTGCAGGGAGTTTGGCAGCAGTACGCAGACTCCTATTATTTTTCTATGATCCATTATCAGCAGACCTCCAAAGGAATTTGGAGATTTTTTTCTTCATTTTTTCCTTGAACCCAAAGTGCAGAAAAATATTTGTGGTTATCAAGGCAACATCTCCTCCAACCAAGCAGGGAAAGTATCTGGTTTAACTGCTACTGAGCAAAACACTAAACCTCTAAATGCCCTGCACTGTGAGCACAGGTCAAATGGTCAAAATACTAGCTCAACAATGGTTGCAAACAAATGGGTGCTCAACAAGTGTGTGAGTGTGTGTATGTGTGGACACGTTCAATAGCATTACTTGATGATCTCATTTTGTCCATCACAGGTTCAAAGTCTTAGAGGGTTCAGGTTAGAATATAATTGAGGGTAAGGGTAGGGTTAGGTATTTGGTTGTGAGAGTTAAGACTGGGTTGGATGACTAGTAAATGTATTACTGAAATGTGCTTTATTATGCCAATGAGGCCCCTTCATAACGACAAAAAGAAAAGTGGCAGGTGGAAGTGCTACAGAAAAGAATCCAGGTCCTGGTTATACCAAACGTGTTAATAGCAAGTGGACTTGCCTGAGGTTCTTAAGGACATTTCACCACTGCTCAAAACTGCTTCATTGGTTCTGACTGACTGGGTGGGTGTCCCAGGTATGCATGTGGACTCATTAACCTGGGACTCCTAACTAGTCAGAACTGAAGACGCCTGGATCAGAGGTGAAGCATCTTCAAGTCCACTTTTAATCCTCACTGTCTTATCAAATACAGTTTTCTTCTACTAAAAATGTGTAAAATGACAACTCTGCTGTAAATTTTAGAATATCAGTGATATAGTGATGGTCTTACCGAGAGAGAGCTCTCAGTCTCCTTCAGGTTTTTCTCCAGCTTCTCCAGGTCAGTTTGCTGGATGCTCTTCAGCTCTGAAATACACAAAACATATAACGTAAGACGTTAGCAACAAACAATCGAGCAAATTTACTTAAACTGAAGACTTGTGTTGTGATTTTATATATAAAGAACAAAATCTTAAAAAAGTATAAAGCACTCCTCAGTGCTCGGACCTTGTATCGAGGCCTTATACTGCTGTTTGAGAGCATCCATTTCCTGAGTGTGCATCACTTCCTGGTTCTTCCTCTCTGCTTCCTGTCGGCTCCTCAACTCCTCCACCTGAAGGAGGCAGACACAACATCAGGGCAAACAAGAAATTACTGAAGCTGCATAAAACCAAGAGGGCACCAGATACAGATGTCTGCTCCAGGTGCAGCAGTATAACTGCAGTCAAGTGCAGGAGACATGCAACCTTAGCAAGAGTCACACATTTTCTCTGAGCAGCCAGGTGCCATGAGAGCAACTGTGTATTTGACAGTGAAATCCCACAGACAACCAGAGCTTCCTGAGTCCCACCATTCTCCTGTGAACCAATTAGAGTTCAGTCTGAGGAGGGTAGGACACTGTCTCCCAGAATGGTGACATTTTGCTTCGTGTTAGCTGCACACCAATAAATCAATCAGTTAATGCCTTGTATTACTCATCATGTTGAATTGTGTGAGAGTGTCATCTTTATTATCTGTCCTGTTTAACTATGTAATTATTTCATAATAATTACATAGGTTTTATGGTTTTATGGGAGAGAGACTAACGGGCTTCTACTTGTTACTGCATGCACATAACAGGAATGACTTGAGTGTGTGCGCGTGTGCATTCTGACCTGCTGCTCCATTAACATGCGGCATTTGTCAGCTTCCTCCTGGTACTTCTGGTGGACTTTGTCCCACTCGGTTTGGTAAAAACATCTCAGTCTAACACAGAGAAACATACAGTTAGAAACTCGACAAAACACCTTCATCAATGCAAGCTCTCGTGTAGGTTCTCTGTGTCCATGTGTGATCACACCAGAAAACGAGAATACCACACCTGTCCTCCAGTTGCACCAGCTCCTCCTTGTGCTGCTGCTCCTGCCTTTTCAAAGCTGTCTCAAAGCTGACGCGCACCTCCTCCTTCTCCTTCTGCAGACGCTCGTAGCACTGTGACGACGCAACTAGAAGGATAAAAGAAGAGAAGGAGGGAACGGTCAGTTTGTGATTCTGTGTCAAGAATTGGACATGACAGTTAGTAGAGACATTTGTAGTAAAACTTGATTTAATGAAGTAAATGAGAAGCAGAATGAACCTTAAAACTGAGAAAATCTGCTGAACGTTGCAGCCAGAACCACGTGGGGGTATTTTGAATTGGGATTGTTAGATAATAAGAAAAAGGGGAGAAAAGTATGAACAGGTTGGGAATCAGCTTTTCATTACACAACATACACATTCCAGATGTGAAGGGAGTGGGGGCCAGATGTGCAGTCAGTTAGCAGTCACTGTGCCACTATTTTCACCATTTACTTTTTTCCTATTAAACACACCAATAAAATCATCATTTGACATCGTGTCAGTTCAGACTGCGCTGAGATGGGACGAGCTTCCAACAGTCAGTGTCTCGACAGGTAATGACTAACAGATATTTCCATGTGTGTGTGTGTGTGTGTGCGTGTTCGTAAGCAGTCCCTGACAGCCACATTCCACTTTAATTACTATTACGGTAGAAAGCGCGCTCCAACCCCAAAACATCTGCCAGTCTGCTCAGAAGCATGCAGCAGGTCTCATTCCCCTCCCCTCCCATGACTAATTTAAACTCTAGCAAGCACATGCACGCTTTCCCTTTGTCACCGACCATTATCACAAGTCATTCTGGATTTAAGAATGACTTGTTTCTAGTCTGAAATATTTGGGAAAACATCCAGGTAAAGAATGGAGCACCTGGACCACTCACTGCTTTCAGGATTGTGATTTTCTCTGCAATAAGTGTTAGCATGAGAGAGAAGAACCAGTTCTCCACCATAATCACACAGATGCTATCACTTCAAGGGTAAAGTTGACCAAAAACCACCCAGAACACATACATAAACTCTCCTTGTAATAATAACAATAAGGTAACAACTGTGTGGCTGGGACAGTTGCCGTGTCCCTCTGAATGGAACTGTACAGTGCAAGTGTGCACATGTGTCATGGGGTGACGGAAACACAAAGCCAGTGACAGCTGAGAGCAGCTCAACACGTGTGTGTGTGTGTGTGTGTGTGTGTGTGTGTGTGTGTGTGTGTGAGTTCACATGATCAATACCCTCCTTGTAAGAATAATTTGTCCAGGGGTTGGGCATTTGGTTGTGAGGTTGGAGTGGGTGTCTAATATAATTCCAGTGAGTTTCCTCACAACTGCAGAAAGACGTGTGTGTTTCTGACTCAGCAGGTGCGTGGCAGTAGGAAGTGCAAAATTAATGACATCATTTCAGTAGAGTTCCCCCTCCCCTCCCTCTCCAGTATGAACATGCATGGCTGGGGGTCTATATTGGGGACACTGGGTAGAATGAAAGCTTTATGGATATCATTTGCTGTAAACTATGGTTTTTCATAGCTTGTTATGCAAATGTTAGTAGATATAATACATTTATACATTCACCCAAAGAATTCAGGATGGAAATACTTTGTTCCTACATATGTAAACATCTATCATATAGCATAAGTTTGCAACTCTGGCTGTAAACATCTCTCAAATGGCATTTCTGAAACACTAACCTCGAGGCAAGCCTTCATTACGAATTTCACTTCAGGATACGCAAGTCAAGTTGAACCTGATCCTGACAGTTGCAGTAGCTATGTTGCAGTAACTCTAAACTGTAAAAGCTCACACGAAAACTATTAATCCACCAAATGTTACCCAGTGAGACAAGAACAGGTTCTTCAGTTTGAAGCAAAGACTTTGAAGGTTTAATAAATATCTGTGTGTGTGTGTGTGTGTGTGTGTGTGTGTGTGTGTGTGTGTGTGTGTGTGTGTGTGTGTGTGTGTGTGTGTGTATGTATGTGTGTGTGTGAGAGAGTCTATATGTACATTGCAGACATTCCTCAGCTTCGTGTGTAAAAAGATGAGCCAAAGATGAAGAAGAAGGAAAGAGGGAAGTCTTTTAGAAATAAAGTAGAGTCTTTTACAGATTTACTCCCTTTGTGTTTCTGAGCATGTGCATTGTGCACGCTGTTTGAGACTGTATAGAGTTAAAGCCAAATTAAAAATAGAATTCAGAAATGTTTTGTATGTGTCCTCAAATACTTAAATGACAGTCATGGTCATTTTCAATATACTGATATGTGTGTGTGTGTGTGTGTGCATATTTCTGTGCGCATGTGTGAGTGTAGATATTAATGCCTTTGTGTTGCTATGCATACACAGTGAGTGTCTGTGTGTTGCTATGGTGTGTGAGTGTGACTGGTGCGTGTGATCTTTTAAAATGCTGCTGGATCAGCCAAACAGGCAGAGCTGCTATTGCGATGACCCACTCTCACTATCCAAACACATAAATACCAGTATCAGTGAGGGCACTTTGTGAAATAGGGATTTTAACCATCAAAGCTGAACTCATGCTTTGTCCACGTCATCACAGTGGAAATGACAGTTAAAGGGCAGTCTGCCAAATTCTGTAGAACTACTGAGTAACACACTAGGCATGGAAACTGTTTCCTAATCATTTTCAGTGCAGGTGAAATGGAATGGATTATCTTGTTATTACTTAAGTGCTGTAATTATGTTGACTTTTCTAATTATGTAATATGCCCTGAGATGTTTCTTAAGGGCTGAGAATGTCACTATCGACACCAGCACTAGCAGATCAGTGGCTTGAAATGTGCATAAATTAACATTCACACTTTTGTGTCATACAGACATATATCTCGTGCCATAAAACAACAACACATTTCCTTCTGGATCCCAACCCAGTTGGCACAGAAGCTACTTCGCTAGCTAGAAGCTCAGTTCTTATGGTTGTTTAACTTCTTTACAGCAATGATGTTAGCAATATATAATTAGATATATTGGGATTGATTTCTTAAATCAGTTTTATATAAAAATACTCTGTAACCTTATACTGTATAGTGCCTTGAGATGACTTCTGTTGTGAAATGAAAGGAAATTAAATTGAATTGAATATAATCTGTGAGTATTCTCAAACTCACACAAACAGGTACGAGGTACAGATAACAGAAATGTTGACAGGTTACGGCCCAGGTGAAGGCGTCTCTACTTGTGGGTCTTTTCAAACAAGGAGAAGCAGCAGCACCAATACTGCAACACCAAGTTTTGAATGGCAGTTGATCCATAGTTGATAAGCTGATTTTGTATGTGTGTGTTATATGCAAATAGATGTGCAGGGGCATGAACAGGTACTTGACAATATGTAGAGGAGAAAAGGTTCTTCTCTAAAAGACCTCTTACCCAGCTCAGCTCGGAGGTTTTCCAGTTCCAGGGACAACTCCTTCTTCTGCTTCAAAGCCTCCTCGCGCTGCACAAACAAGAACACAGTATTTAAACATAAATTTAACTAAAAGGTCAAATCAATAAATATTCAGTGCATTACTTAGATTTTCATCCAACTTCAGAATGACAGTTAGCCCTAAGTTGGTGACCACTAGGATGATGAAATAGGTTTGTTTGCAGTTTACAGCACACATGGACGACACAACAACAACAGCTGGCTAAGCAAATGTTTGGCACATCTGTCTGGGACAGTATCATTAGATGGATCGATCTGTGAGCCCTGCTTAAATAGCCCACAACCTGGATAATTGTTAAAGGAAGTGATTACAGTAGATGCATTTAACTAACGTTTGCATATCAGTCCGAGTCAGACTGAAGGCTGAAGGTCCTATATTAGATGTTTGAGAAGGCTGTGGGTTCGTCATATTGGACTAGTGTATGGACCTGCTTCTGCTAGCTATGTATATATTGGATTATTTTGCACACAGCTGATTGGACTAATCACAGTAAAGTGATTGCAATCTCTGGCATCGTAGTTAACTACAGGGACGTTTTGTAAAGATCAGTTTGGTGAGGCAGGGTGGTGAGCAGGAATGCAAAATTACATGTAAAAGGGCCTGTTTCCTATGTTTTAAACAATGTTGTGAACAGAGGATGAATTGATTCCATCTTAAGACACTCTACTGAACAATATAGCTACGAACATCCAATTTCTGGAGAACTGAAAAAATGCCTCTGTGGGCAAAAAAATAAATAAATAATGATACTGATTATAATAATTATGGATTATATGAACAAATAACACTCAAACCTGAAATACCACCTCCCTGCCCTGCAGGGACAGCAGCCCTGTGAGCCTAAGAAAATGTCTGTCTCGTATTTTTAAATGTAATCTCACTTCTTAAAATCCCTTTTACTTTATGCCACAAACAAAGTGATATGAGGCTGACTAACACACGTGTGTAAACATGTGGACTACCACACACTTGATAAGCATGTTGAAGAGCAGTGCTGAGTGCTAGATCTGAAGGTTATCACCCTAACGTTCCTTCTGAATCTGTTACTACAACATTTACTCTTTATAGCACACACAGATACACATAGAGTAACAGTAACAACAGCTTAACAACAGGGATAGGGGAATTTACAATGGACACTGAGCACTTGAGCTTGTGCCTTATTGCAGTCACACTCACTCCCTCTCTCTCTCTCACACACACACACACACACACACACACACACACACACACACACACACACACACTATAAAGACCATCTGTTCTCCAAGGGGTTAGTTAAGTAAAAGAACAGATAAAGACAACACAGAGTGGGAAGGGACACAAAAAGCACTAAGAGTCTCTTTTAGCAGTGAAAGCGCAGAAAAACAGACAAAGATATTACTGGAGCAGTTGGTCATGGTCATAAAAGTAAAAGTGTTACAAGGCGAGTTCAGTCCCTGTTGGCACTAGTATAATATTTCATAACTTCTCCCTGACATTCAGGATCTTTATGAGGCACAGTCATGTTTTGTTTTTGCAGTTTGGACACAAACCAGCAGATAATACAATCAGGCTGTGACATTATTTAATCCCAGACTTCTCCGGAGAGTTGATCCCAGCTCTGACCGATGGACCAATTGAAGAGAAAGAAAAGCAGCAGAACGAGTTATCAGCAGCAGACAGAAAGACTTTAAAAGCAGTTTCTCTCACACACCACACACACACACACACACACACCTTGCGTTTCTTCTTGCGCCGATGTAGGGTGCCCTTCCTGGGCTTTGCATGGACTTTGCTGGCTGTGGAGCCCATGTCTTGGAGAACGAAGACCCACTCATATACACACACTCTCACACAGAATCCACACGCAGGCTTAACTTCTTCCTCCCTCTCCCTCTGTAGCTCCGATTTCTTCCCTCTCTAACCAGGGAACGACACAAAGTCACACTGCCCTCTTCCAGACTGGAACTCTCTCTGACTGCTCCACTCTCTACCTGTTTACCACAGAGCTCCCCCTCCTCCCTCCTCCCTCCTCCCTCTGTGTCTCCTCCTCCTGTCTAGATACTGCATGATGGAGGAATGCAAGTTATTTGTGCACCACCTATCTGACTTCATGTCCCATCAATCATTTACACACAAAAGGTGTGTATATGCATCTCTCTTTTTCTCATATTTTTTAAATTTCAATTTATATAAGAAAAAATTTAAAAACTTCCAAGAAGGGGTTTCATTTTAAAAAGCACAAACTAAAGATCACAGTAGTAAAGTACCTGACCTCTGTTTTAAATAAAACACAGAACACTAGAAGATCATTTTTCATTTCCAGTTAAATGTTCTGTATTTCTTGGTTTGTACTTGTATACTGTATGTACAACCTGATAAATGTAGCTCTGAACATATTTTAATTACACTACACCTCACATCCCTACATGAACATGTGAAACCCTGACACGAAATAGACCAATAGGTTGTACAGGAATAACTACTAGTATGGGTTTTTCCGTGGAGCACTAAAGCACCACTTATTTCAACAGCCCCACCCCCACCCACAGCTGACCCTCAGGGGAAAGTAGCTCTGTGTGAGGTGTTCAGTTTATACTCAGCAGTCACCTTTCAAATGTGTAGGACAGAGTAGATAACACTGGAATTTGTGCTTTAGATAACACACAATCACACACACACATACACACACACACACTCCAAGAGCTCCAAGGCTTTAACTGCAGCTGCTGCATTCCCCCAGCCCTCCCTCTCTCACACCCATCACATCCCCCCGCTTCACCTCCACTTTTCACCAGGCTCTTTTTGTAATCAACAGCCCAGTCAGGAAGGCTCCTGTTTCTCTCAGCTGATCTTTACATGTTACAACAGCACGCTTTCTCCATAAGCTGCTAGGAAATAATCATTTCTCCAAAAAACACAAAAACCATTGTACGGCTCTGATTGAACAGCTAATGCTAGGAATTATGTAACAACGACACACTCTCTCGCTCTCTCTCACTCAGCGAGCTACATGAACTACTGAGAGAGAGAGACAGAGAGGGAGAGAGAGAGAGAGAGGACATTACTATTACTATTACTTTAGACTGAGGCACTTGAGGGAGCAGTGTAGTTATAGTTGTGAGAATAAGAAGATAAAAGGAAGTGATGGTGACCTACAGCAGTGTTTCATACTTCTGGTGAAAAAATGGCTGCTAATCTCAATTGAATCTATCTGGTCCAAAACATTATTAGTTTATTAGTGGGACAGTCCCAAAAGTGTTGTAGTTATGATAGTTTATACATTAATTTACTGTACAAACAAAACCACCAGTCATGCAGCAAATATTTACTGAGCAGCTTATCCATATCCGGAACTCTGGGACTGTCACATCCTGTTACTTGTCCAACCAATCACCAGTTCTCAAATTGGGATGAACCAATCCCCTACGGTGTAAAACACCCTGCTCCCCCCAGAAAAACTGGTCTTATGGAGACATATGTCATTAGGATACTTTACTATTTGACATATTTCTTCTTTCATCTATTGGACACAAAATCTGCAACTTTTTTTTTGATTATCCATTTTTATCAACTTGTACCAAAGAAAGGAGTGTGTTTCATTCAGAGGAAAGAAAAACAATATAAGTGACTGGGTTAGAGCGCTATTGAGGTCACACATTAGAAAGCATGTTGAGGAAACCTCTCGAGGGGTGCCAGGCATACACAACCACAAACACACCTTAATAGGGTAACCTCAGCTGTCATAAACATCCCTACACTGCATACAACAGGCATTTATGGCAGGCAAAGCTAACCACAAGCAGCCTATTATGACTATTATACGCAACACACACCTCTCTTACACACACATTCACAAATCTATCATCGGCAGTGTCACACAGGAGCAGGATGATTCCGTGGCATCGTGTTGTTGTTGTGGCAGCTGGGTGTGGACTCAGACAAGCCTCTCCCTGCTACCTGAGTGCTTCCTGCTAAAAACAGCCATTAATCCACACCCCTCCACTAGCATGACAACCTGCACCTGCTGTAAATAGCATCACAGCCAGATTACCAATCTATGAGTGATGATTTAATTATAGGCTGTGGGTGCTCTGCTCTAGTTTGCCAAAGGGGAAGGATGGTGTACAGATTACTGATAGTTGAAAAACATGTTGTATTTACATGTACAAACACATCTACCCTGCTTTTAAAGTCATGCTGGCCTACAGCAGATGAAAAAGACCTATCTGCATAAAGTAAAATCCTGCAGAATCATGCTATTTATCTGTTTATTTGTTTGGTAGGAGAGTGCTGTAACTGTATTACAGTCAATGCTGACCAGCAGACTACTGGATATATTATTACTATTATTATTTTATTTTACTATTATTATGTTCTGCAAGTTGACACAGTTGACTGTTGGAATCCAAGAACTAATTTTGGGGTCTCTAAATAACAAAATCAGTTTTTTTAATACTTTGTGTTTAAAAATGTCACCTCCTGTGTGACCCTCCTCACATTCAGGGTTAGGGTTAGCACTGCAACAATATGCCAAAAATTATGCGAGGAAATAAGTCTAAGAAATGTGACTGGTTAAAAAAAATAAATCACTCCCATACTGTGGTCAGTTTCCTAACTGTGCAGATTCCTGCAGAGCCTATCATTCAGCCAACACTGCAGAAAACGGCTACACCAACAGCAGCACTGCAACAGTGAGCGTCTTGTACACAATTTCTCACTGAGACCAATACTGTATATTGGTTCCTCTACATACTTTAATGCACTTTATAAATCAATAAATAGGGAATGGAAGCTTTCACGCCACAAACAGAAATGAGTTAAGTACCTCAGAGAAGAGATGTTGGATGACTGTAGCCAGAGCCTCCACTCTCCTGTTCCCCTGGATAAGCAGCTTCCTCAGCTGGTTTATAGCCTGGTTCTTCTTCTCTGCTAGCTCTTTGCTTTGGTTCTGTTTAGTCACAATTGTCCCATCTGTGACAACAGCTCCAGCCACAGCAGGTTTAGATGCACTGTGTATGCGTGATCCACTTTTGGGACTGGATCGTGACCCGGTTCTTGCTTTGAAAGCATGACCAGGGATGCTTGAGCCAGTGTTGGTGATTTCAGTAACAGGTACTGGGAGAAGTGGTGTCACAGGTGCATTTTTATTCACCACATCTGCTACCTAGAATCAACAAAATACCACAGGACTTCTTAAATAAAACTGAAATAAAAGATCTGATTGTTGAGATTTTAAAAACATTTTGGAGATAATTTCTGTTAACAAATCAACTTGTAGAAATTGGAGAGATTCATGAAATGAGCCATCTTAAAGGGACCACCTACCAGATCAGGTGGAGGTTGTAGCTGGTTCTGGTTGGTTCCTCCTGCAGGTGCTACCTGCGAGCTGCCGTTGGCATTCGTGGGTCTCGCTGGAGCCTCCCGGGGCTTGTTTTTGTCCACTGCAAAAGAGCGACGACCTCTTAATGTGTGTGTAGCAACATTCAACATGGTGTCCACACATTACCACCCCCACCCCTACACACACAGAACACTCACTTAGCCCATTAACAAACCATAAGCTACACACAGCAACAAAACAATGTCCTGACATTAATTATAACCAATGAATAAATGTGTGTTAAAGAAAAGTTAACATAAGAAAGGACACGAACACACACACCCCTCACATCCAAAACCTATCATCCAAAACATAAAAACACTGCACACACACTCGTCTAATACATTCACGCTCATCTAGTAAATGAGAATACGCCCAACTGACTGTTCTAGGCAGAGACAGATGCATTATGGGATTGCATGGTAATAATGGCCTCTGTGTGTGTGTGTGTGTGTGTGTGTGTGTGTGTGTGTGTGTGTGTGTGTATGTGAAAGAGAGATGTCCTGGGTGCATTAAGGAGTGCATTACCAGAAACAGCAATTAGAGAGAGAGAGAGAGAGAGA
Source organism: Anabas testudineus (assembly GCF_900324465.2). Taxonomy (NCBI): domain Eukaryota; kingdom Metazoa; phylum Chordata; class Actinopteri; order Anabantiformes; family Anabantidae; genus Anabas; species Anabas testudineus. Next base: position 25,676,524 of record NC_046610.1, read on the forward strand.
GAGAGCGAGAGATCTTTTCCATCTGCTCTCCAGTCTTCCACTTCTTCCTTCCCTGCTGTCCATCCCATTCCATGCACTACTACCAATCTCCCAACCCCACGTCCCAAACTTTTCATCCATTCGTTGGTCTTCAGTAGGTTACACAGCATCCACAGTCCTCCAGTGTTAGTTAAATGTTATTTGTTGGTTGAGCTCACATTAAACGTAATCAGATAAACTCACCCATGTCATGTTTCACACCCTTAACGAGTTACGTAGTAAACATTCACTTTTGATCCTTTCTACATCTGCAAATTCAGACAGTTCTGACAGTAGACGTTCTGTAAGTCAGTGTTGCTTCCTCACACTCTGGTGATAATAATGACCTCTACTGCCACCTACTGGAGACCACCAAGCACAAACATGCAACTTTGTCTATACTTGTGTACAGTATGCGATTAATCAGAGATGCTATGAGAGAATGCGTGAGGAGTAGAGGAGGTCCAACATAATTGAAATTGACTGGACTGATGTGCGATCTCACGGTGTGAGAGCAATTAGAAGAAGGAAAAATCATTAGCACACACCATCATGTGAGCAACAGTTGAATTAAAAGCTGTGAAACATTGACTCTCTTTTAATCAGTGACTCATCTCCAGCAGCAACTAATGACAGAGTAAACATCACTCTGCAGTACATGAACCTCACAGTCACACACTGAGGGTGTCTGTCTGTACAATGTGGCTGTAACAGTTCACTTTCATCACAACAAGCAACATTTTCACTTTGGACACTAATACAAAAGAGGCTTCAGTTTAGTCTGATGAATATTCAGATCTATAGCATATTCATCATGTCACCACCAACAGTAGCAGAACAGTGTGCTGGAGGGTGCAGAAATCTGAAGGAAACAGGCAGGAACGTGTTACATAAATGTAACGTATGCATTCGATGGTACAATTATATTTCAAGTTCGTGCATGTGAGAGGTACACAACACAAGACTAGTCACATTACACAAAAGCACACACAAAGTTATGTTGCTGTGTTTTGCCCGTGTCCCCGTTTCTCTATGCATTAATGATGGAAGGACAACGACTGTTTGTTCTCTGACCAACAATCAGTAACGTGCTTGTTTTAAGCGTTCTACCTAAGTCTTTTCTGTTTATTGAGCAGAATCAAGGGCTAAATAATAAATTTGCACTTCTACTTTACACTTACACACCGACTAATAGCTAATAGTTTGGCAGCATGTGGGTTTAATTTAAAATGATTAAATTTGCTATTTAAATTTTCTTTAATTTCAAAATGGAATTTCAGACTTTTCTTGATTAGTAACTGCTAGGGAGCTGCTGATCAGACAACGTATCTCATTCTGTTGAAATGTACAGTGTGTCAGAGTGCTGCTGCTGATGCTCTGTACCTGGAGTCTGCCATGCAGTCATGCAGAGCTGCTGAGCCCACACTGGGAGAGAAATAAGAACATTAGCATGCATCACGTTACAACAGGAACTACAGCAATGCAGATGATCTCTGCTGTGTCATGAGAATCTTCAGTACATCGTAAGATGACTTCCACAACACACAACATAGGGAGTCATTATGAGTTTCTATGAAGCTATAGGCTATGAGAACAAAAGGCTTTGTGTTAGATTGTAGTGGTACTGTCTTTAATTGTGTACTAAATTATTTCACTAACAAAGCTGCCAGAACTTGCTGAACAAGATTTCTTCAGTGAGGGGGGGTCATATAAGCACACAAATGAATAATACACACAGCTTTGTCAAATTGCCAGGTTAAGTGATGAAGATGTGCACAGATTATTAGTAAAAGGCTAAAGTCAACTCTAATTATAATCATTAACAGATCACAGCAAGCTAAAACTTGAGCTTGCTCCAGGCATCACCAAGGCTAAACTAGATGAAGAAGTATTGAGGGTCCATTTTTAAGTCCCCTCATTAACACAGACTCAAAAGAGTCCTCCAACAGAGGCAGAGTACTGTGCTGACCAAATAAAACTCAAGAGACAGATTAGCAATGGCTTACTTAAAACGTGTGCAGACAAAGCAGGAGAGACACACATACCCTGCAGGTGGCTGTATTGATTCTAGTCTCGTCAATCTACTGTATTCACATTGCTCTAAATGATAGACACCTAATTTATTCCTTCTTAATAAAAAGGGAGAATTCAGCAGAGAATTGATTGGCTAAAGTGATTCGATCTTAGATTTGATTTGAACATGTGGTTGCTTTGTTGCCAGTTTTCCCACTAATAAGTTATTATACTATAATCAATCATATTACAGAAAACACCTGGAATACTTGATAATACTACTTGATGATAAACTACTAAACATCCTGTTGTCTCTGCCCTCTAGTGGTTTGGTTTGTACAACAACACACAAGAACGTTCTCAAATCTAAAACATGGTGTACCATGTTGTCCCTAAAGTGATTAATAGTAACTTTTAACCTCCAACATTATAACAAGTATTATCTATAAAAACAATGCTTGAGAACTGGAAATAAACAAGCTATCAGGACCGGAAACTTCTCTATCCATACGTTGGACAGACTGTTACCATGGAAACAGGGGTGCGTAGCATCTCACTGTTCACAAATGTATATCTACTTTCTAGCACCACGCAAACTAGACAATCTGGTCACCTAGCAACAAACGGTGAGTCATTTTGTATCCTGACTACCAATAATATCATCCAGCATAATGACAAGGAAAGGAGGTTCATATTTTTCCACACTGTGACTTGACACATGTGACTCACATGAGTGGAACTGGGCTTCTCAGTTCTACAAATGAATGTTGATTACAAGAGTAGAACCACAGACAGACATGTAAGGCATGTAGCTACTGCAATGGCGAGGCTATTTTGATGCAGCTTTTTTGGTATTATAATTCATTGCATCTATTATCTACAGACAACGCTGTTTTAACACTACTGTAAAAGTTCAACAGGACTCTTTAACTCCTCCTCCATTAATCATAGGGTCAATGTTTCAAACCCCAGCTCCTCCTGTTCACATGCTGGAGAGTCCTTCGGCAAGACGGTGAACAAACTTGCAAAAGGTGAACTGAAAAATGCTACACCTACGTCCATGTGCTCTGAATTCTACCACAGGCATCAATTTCTAAATATTAAATTAAATTGAAAAGATGCTGTTTTCCACAGTTTTTCCCCATTTAAAAAGTTTAATTATTTTATGATGATTTTATCAGATGATAGAATCACATAAACTGTATTTCTAGCAACACTTGATTTTTCTAGCAAGCTTGATTTAAAATGGCTTTGCAGCTGATGGCTCTGTATGATGTTATAAATATGTGACACTGCAGGGCAGAGTATCTAAGCAGGCAATAAGATTTTAAACTACTACAGAGTTACAGGAAAGAACTCAGGATGGTTATATCCGTATAGGCCAAACCACAATTGTGGCAAGAGTCAAAAACCACATTGAGTAAATAATACTCAAAACAGAAATAATCACTATGAAAATGATACTCGGCTCATTATTAAAGAAAGAATTAGAACTGCTGTGACAATAATGCACAGATAACTGTAAACGTTTTGGTTTTGACTGAAATTTAAAGCAGTTTTTGGCACAGATAAAGGCACAGTGTTAAACAACACTTCTTCATTGCTTTTACGTGAAGATATAAAAGCATGACTGTCCATCTCCAGAGAACATCTCTAGCCAAGTATTTGAGAATACCACATCCCAAATGTACTGTATGTCTCTGCTGAGCCTGGGGAGAATGTTCCAGTCCAGCAGATTCAGCCTCTAATGCCCTCATCTGCCACCACATCAGATTAAAGCTTGCACGACTAGCCTGCCTCAGCTGAACCACTGTGGCGCGTGCATGGGTGTCAGAAGTGTATGTGTGTGCACGTGTGGTGACTAAAGCCTGCTCTAACCTACATTTCAGGGCAAAGGCAGGCAGCAGCAGGGAAGTGGGTCTGTGGAGTTCAGACTGAGAAAAACAGACTGCAGCCAAACACGTGCAGCTGAACTCAGATGGTAGGAATACATACAGTACAACCCAGAGGGGAATGATGATGGCAGGAAGGCGAGGCTGGATATTTACTAACCGGGGGAAACATGCTAGTATTAGCTAAATACTAAATATTAAATACTGGCTACAGGACATGAACTGGCTTGTAGATACTATGCTGCTGAATATGACAAAACCTGCAGAGAGGTTAGAATTAATTCATCATCCTTGACAAATTGTCGTAATCAATTTGTCAAGGATGATGAAGGAATTAGAGAGTAATTTAACCAAGGTTCACCAAAGAAATAAATTCAACACAATAAGCCTAATTATACTACATGTGTAAGAAATCATGATACTGGTAACCACACAAGAAAAACCTAAAGACTAAAGTCAAATTGGGAATATATCTGTCTTTAGCTTCTCTGATAGGGGTAAACAAAGCAAAAAGCCTATAAGTCTATATTGTGTATGGTGGACTGGCTTTTATTGTACTAAGGTCTTCATGTAGTTTATATCCTGTATTCTCACGTTCAGTGAATCATATTTTTCACCACATGCACCAAAGCAGCTTTACTTGAATGTGTTCAAATATTCAGCTCCAGTTCACAGCCTTATTTTTCTACTCGGCTCAGACTCCAGAAGGAAAGCGACGGCTAAAGAATGCTAACATGGCGAATGAAAGCCCAGTCTATTCTAACATAATCCCAACATTGTGTCTTGTTGTTTGTGGGCCTTTCTGTCCCACTGATTTTGATTGATGATTTTTCATTTCACGTAGTACTATCCATCACAGCACCCATGTTCAGAGGAACACAGTAGAAAACAGTAATGCAGTTCCTCCACTAGTAAAGAAAGAAAAACGCCATAAACTGTGAACACAGACTCTCTGCTGCGTTTCTCAAATAAAATAAGCCTTCAAGAAATAGAATGGTTGAATAAGTAAAAGCCAGATGTGTCCCTGGCTATTTCTGGTGGAGTATGTGTGAGTCACGTGGTTGATGCCCCTCTAGGCGTGGGTATCATGGCTAAAAAGAGTCCACAGCCATGGCTATTCATCATGCTGCTGAGGCACTCGTGCAGAAAGCCTCTGTACACACACACAGAACGTGTGCACACACTAGCGCTGGGACGACTGATAGCCCCATTGTAACCCCCTACATCCATGACAACAGTGGTAGCTGGCATACACAATACTGAAAGCCCCCACAGTGAAGGAGAGACTGAGGTAACAATGGCTGCCAACAGTATGCGGGAGGAAAAGGGGAGCAGAGGGAGGAGGAGGTGGTCTTTGAGGCTGATCTGGAGTCAGGCTTGCCCTTCCATGAGTAAAGACTAAAAGAAGACAAATAAATAAAATGGTAGTTCTCTTTTTTGTAAGGCCACCTTACTCTTTAAAGTGGAAGAAGAGGAAGACGGAGATAAACAGGGATGGAGTAATATTGGAAAGAGTAATTAGCAACATGCATAAAATAAGTATTTCATTGTGGTAAGGCAAACACTATAGATACACATGGTACTGAAAGGTGCTCTGGGTACACCCATTTGGGATGCTAAATTTGTTTCAAGATCATTTCAACATCAATATTTCTTGGTTTTTTTCTAATCACAAAAGAGATAGATATAGATCTGGTTCAAAACTTAAGGAGGGTGTGGGCTGGATCTGGTTCACATGATTTTTGTTACCAGACTAATAGAGTTGAATGAAACATATGAGTAGTTCTGAATACGATTAGCTCCTTTGCTAGGGTGTGGCAGCATCACACACTCCGCCCAGCCATGTGTATTTATGGTGGATCTCAGAGCTGTTCAATGGAGTTCTTAGCACTCTAAGAGCACATGGCAAAAATGAAGATAGTGGGAAGACAAATGGAGGAATGAATGGTTGGATGGATGGACTAAAAGTGAAGGAAACAGCTACTGAGAATCTTGACACAGTACTGATGTTGGTCTGTTAACGTGATAAGAAACTGTATGGTTGAATGGGGACGGTGGCAGATCCAGACCTGCATGGAAGACCACGGTATTCTTCCTGCATCCTGACAACAGCTGAAGGTTTCGGAAAAGTCCTTTGGCTGTCAGCTTCACATGGAAGTTGGACAGCGACAGTCTAGGAGACCATAACATTGTTTTTGCTTGTCCTTGTTTGTAGTCAAGATTGTGTTTTGGAACCTTCGACCTTTTTTCTGTTTCCTTAGACAATCCACCTCCTCAAAACACTGACCTCAGTGTTTTTTTCTTGTTCTCCATTTCCAGGGTTGCCTGTCTGACCAGTTTACAGTTGTCACCTACTTCCTTGATTTTATAATGTTCCTTACACAAGTTTTGCACATGTGAGAGAATGGACGGCTGCACTTGAGTTGTTTAAAACTCTGGAAAATAAAAATGGTTCCCTTTTCTTCTTTAATTCCAGTAAGAAAATATTCCAACAAGAAAGACTAAGCAATGATGCTGCTAGAATTTGTGCCTCGCACCTTAACGTGAGCCACGTGGAAATAAGAGAAAACAAAAAGACAAAAGCAAGATTTAAAAATTCAAAAAAATCTCTGACTTAAACAAATGAAAACATGAAAAGCAATAAAAAGCAATGACTAAAAAAGGAGAGTTCCGTTAAGACACTAGCTGCCCTTCATTGATTCAAAGCCAGAGTGGCCGCTGCAAAACAAGAAAATAAAAGGAGAAGCATAGTAGTCATGTCCAGCCAATAAATGAAGCAATGAAAATGGCGCCAAAAATAGCTGTGTGCTCCACCGACATCCAGTTGATAGAAAATAATCCACTTATAAAAGATGAAGAGACAGAACGAGGAGGAAAATAACCGAGGTTGCACTGTGTGAGTGTGTGTGTCTGTGTGTAAGGGAGGAGGAGAGCAAATCCTGTTGATGGTTAGTAGTCCATCGTTGCTGTCAGACGGCAAAACACAGTGCGATCCGTCCCACTGACCCGATGCGTGGATGTATAAGTATAGTCACAGAAATTCAACTCTAAATAACACAGACAAGCACACACTCAGTGTGGTTGGACAAAGACAGACATCTATAGACTCCTATTTTAATGCTGTTTCTAAAAGCTGCAGAGCTGGAACACTCATACAAACACACATACACACACACAGAGGAGGGCGGGATGCTGCAGGGTAGAAGGGGGAGGGGGAGTGGGTGGGATTTGAATAATCTCTCTCTGCTTCTCACTCGCCCGCCAGCTCGATTGCCCGCTCTCCCTCTCTTTTCGGTCCTTGCTCACTCCATCCTGCTCTCCATTTCGATCAAAGAGCATCTGATATGACTCATGTCAAGGTCAGACGTGATGAAAAGCACCACAGTAAAGAAGAAACACAGCAGAGAATGGAGTCGGGGGGATGGTTGGGGGGGGGGGGGGGGTAGTAAGGCTCTACCATTGTCTTCCTCTTACAGCCTGCTCAGTGGCAGGTGCCATATTAACAGATGCCTTGTGAAAAAAAATACGCTTTGTTTTACACAAAGACATTCGCACGAGGGCACGCTAAATGTTCTGGTAAATTCTAGAATTTAACAGGGCCACAAGTAGCAGTGTAAATGTAGACACAGAATCTGGTAATTTTGTAGATGTAAAAGTAAATAAATACATTTGAGTGAAGAGTTGTATTCCTCCTTTTGAGGAGAAAGTGGTGATGATGATTTTCTATAACATGAATTATTGGGCTCAATATAGATCTCAAACTTAGATTTAAAACTTGCCTTAGATTTAAAACTTGCAAGGTTCTTTTCAGAAACTAGGCAAGAAAGAGAAAGTGGCTGCCCCAAATGGTAGCAGAGTGCAACTTCTTTAAAAAGAAAATGTTATGTCTAATGTGAGGAGCTGAAAAACAAAAACAGATGGTTAGACTAGATAAAGATGCAAATAGTACAACAGCCTCTGTACGGAACATAAGCTGGAACACAGCTTCTAACAGTGGTTGGAAAGAACACGAACATCCTCACCACAAACAACAAGGAGCAAGCACACAAGTCACTTTTTACTTATGCAGCACTGCACTGAAAAACAAAGTGTGTGGTTCTGTTTCAGTGATCAGAGAGATTCAAAAAACAACTACAACACACACATCCAACAAGAAAATCACTGGACAAAAAAAACTTCCACAGAAGTCTATAATTACGCTTACAGAAAACTATGAATGTTGTTTGATGAATGTTGGCAGCTGATGCTTTGGTCAAGTGAAAACAAAATAAACGGGTGTGGATTACTTCATCGTCATCTAGCGTGTTTGGTGTGTAGCTGAATAAATTGTATAGCTGAGATGACATTAACAGATGGCACTATAAATGCAAGTTTAAAATACCAAATTCCGAATAAAAAGAGGACTCAGACTAAAGCAAAACAACCATGACCCAGACATATACTGTATGTCTGGTGACTTTAGAGCATTTTAAAGCAGAATGTGGAGAAATGTGCTGCTTAAGAGGAATCAGCTGTGGGGACTAAGCAGAACATCTTTCTACAGATTTGTCTAAGACATCACCAAGAGATTAAGCAACTAAATAGATTTACTGAAGTAAGTGCGTTTGACTACATTACATTTACCACATCTTTACTTACTAGCAAATTCTTAATACAAAATACAATTAATAATGCACTCTAGAGCACCAACATAAAATGAATTCACATTAACTAGTAAGGATAGGTACTTGTATGTACTTACAGTGAATAATCTTCCAGGTTAGTGAAAGACCAGTGTATGGATAACATAATCACAACCCTGTTTACTGTATGTGCGTGTGTCAGACTCAAAGTCCATGTTCAATAAAGACAAAGCCACAGACAGCTTTAAAAGCCCACAATGCTAACGACTGTCGCCTGAGGGCTGCTGCAGTGTGTGAGAATGAGAGAGAGAGAGGTGTATGAATCAAATCTGCATTTGTGCGCGTATATGTGTGGTTAAGCCATCAAGAGGGTGACAGCATGTCTGCGACTAGTGGCTCCCCACAGGCCCCATAGTGACTTCCAGAACCAGCCGCAGAGGGAAGGCAGCCAGGCGCCCAGGCCCCAACCAGAGCCACCACATAGGAGGAGGATGTTGAAACCACTGGCCCTGGATTCACAGGGCCCGCGTGGAGGAAACCAGCAGCACTTTAGAGAGGACATGCTCAATGATCAGCATATCTCATGCTCCAACATTACAACACCATCTGTGCCAGCACATACACTGGGTCTGCTACTTGCATTACTTGCTGAAATAGTCCTAATGGTTTTTAAGGCTGCTTTAAAGTGAGTTTTTGGTTCCGACACATTGACACAAGTGCAGGTTACTCCTTGTCGAGTACCTGTTTGGGTGATTTAACCAGTGGTTTAACACATTAAACAGCACTAAAAGATATGAAGTACTGCTGAGCTGCAAGTGTGGCTGCACTGTAAATACAAAAAAACATAATCTGTGTGTGTGTGTGTGTGTCTGTGTGCACACGTGCAAGTGTGTGTGTCATGAGCAGTACAATAATTACAGAGAAACTGCAGCGGGATCATAATTATGTTTGCTTTAGCTTACAGGGTCCAGAGCTGGAGTCTGTCAGTCCAAAAGTCTGTGTGTGCAATGGAACAGTTACCATTGAGCAGTGTGGTTCAGGCTTTAACATCTTTTAGCACTAAAGAGAGTTGTGTTCAGCATTCATACTAAATATAAACAGAAGGCAGAGGGAGGTGTGCACAAAACAAAACAAAACAAAACACAACCTTCAGACAAAAGAATGAGACATTAAAATAAAGATCCAACCCAGTTCCAGTTCTTAGAATAAAACATTGTTCACAGTATTTGCAAGACACATCAAGATGTTTCTAACTTAAACTCAAACTGAATGCTGCTGCTGGTGTCAGACAGAGTTACTCAACAGCAACATTTTAAGAGTTTACAGCTAATCATTTAAGTTTGGAAGCGAGCCGAGTGTTGTTTTGCCAAAATGCTTTAAGAACATCAGATAAAAAAGCAGAAGCGCTTTAGGTATTTTAATTTCAGCATCGCCAATTTGAACCTGCACTCGTCAATACACAAGCACATGCACGCACGCACAAATCAAATGCAGTTGGTGTGATAATTCTGAATGTTTGTCAGTTGCCAACTTGGAGTTCATGTGGTTTTGAGACGCTAACACACCCGCATACCTTATACACACACAAACACCTCTCGTTGCCAACATGCAATGCGAATACACAGTGAGGTAAAACGAGACTAAAAGGCACTCCACTGACAAACATTTACCTGTGCTGTTCAGTCGACTGAGTCTTGCTGAGCCACTTCTTTGCAAGGGATACTGAGACGCCTGCTTCACCAGACCTTGACTGGCAGCTGGAGCCGTCTTTGCTGCTGTTTGACTGGCAACTGCCATCTTTGAGTTGTTGTGGTTGGTGGCTGGGGCCCTCAGACCTGTGGACAGGACACCACATAAATAAAAGCCCATTGCAGACTTTCTCCAGAGTGCTTTATTTTCACTTGGGTCCTGGATGTCGATGCACAAATTATGTTCAATTCAATATTAGAAGTCATCTCAATGCACTTTACATTGTAAGGTTTAAGACCAGAAAGTATAATTGTATAAAGAAAAAACCCAACAATCCCATTTGAGCAAGGATTAGGCAACAGTGGAGAGGAAAAACTCCCTTTGGACTTTGGTACAGTATAGAAACACTTACACTAAACCCTAATTATTAATTAAGCTTTAACTTAATTAATTAGTGCTAATAAATTAAGCAGCTCTCTCATAATGATCATGACAAACTACCGTTGATTTTGAGTATGTGGGCCGTTTCTCACATCTGCAGTTTGGCTACTTTCCTGAACCTGCAATTAATTTGCTCACACTGATGATTTACTTTCCACATAAGTAACCAACATTATACAGCATTTTAAGCATACATTAGGCTACAATATGACCCACTCCAGTATAAATCAATGCTCCTGCAGGTCTGTCCTCAACTCTAGTCAGTGAGTCTGTAGTTTTAGAAGAAGTAAAGCTAGAATAAAAAACAATTACTCTATTCCAAGTTCAATTGGCTAATCCAGATGTTGGACAAAGTTAAATTAGAGTATAGGGCTCAGAGCTCAGGTACAACAGAAGTCTCACAAAGGGCACCAAAATTCTTAGAGACAGCCCTAATTAAAAACTGTAAGTTAATGGGTAAATGTTTTGGTGTGAAGCATCCTAGTCACACAAATTCACCTGTAGCAGTGGTCCTGGCCTGCAGAGAAAGAGCTCTGCTTCTCATGGCAGGAGGCTTTGAAGGAGCAGCGATATTGCTGTTGACACTCGTAACTGCCTCACTGGGAGTGCTGTTACTTGTGGTAGTTGCTGTGCTGGAGCTGGGTGGCCTTGTTGCACCCTGGCTGCCAGCAGTGAGTGTGCATCTGCTGGGTCGCTCATCAGGCTTGGTCCCTGTTGGTGCCGAAACTCCTGCAGATGCTGACGGAAAAAAGTACAGGGAATATTAAAATGCTTAAAAAGCTTTTAAATGTAGCCCAAACCCTCAAAGCTTCATTATAGAATGTCAAAATGTGAATTATATGAGTAATAAAATAACATCCAACAGGTAACAATGTAGCTAAAGATAATAAAGAGACATCAGAGAGAAAGCACGTGAGAATGAGCCTGTAATCACAGACAAATCCTTTCATCATCACTCAACCCAACCTGCTTCCTAACTTCTTTTAAACAGGTAACTGAAAAGTAATCTGTGGTGGTATTTGGAAGGAACCTTATGAACACATAAAAACTCCCTCACAAAAACCAAGTGTTACAGTGTTGTTGTAACGCTGCCCTTTATACAGTTCATAATGGCTGGAACAATACATGTTTTCCCATTTGTCCTCTGTACACCATCACACTGAATTTGAAATAAAACAACCAAGATGTGAATGAAGTCACGACTTTCAGCTTTAATTCAAAGGCACGTGTGACATTTACCATTACAACCATTTTCATATATTCCCTCGTCTATCGGGGTTCATAGTTCAAGTGTATCGTTTGCTATGGAGATATGAATACACTCTTGTTTGGCATGGTTTGAATAAGGTCACATGTCCACCACAACACTGACCAACTTTATTTGTAAACAGCTAATTTAAGAATGATTTACCTGTACTTTCTGTACAGGTGTGATCACATCGGCAAAATACAAGGGAAAAGTTGATCAAATATTAACACTGTTTTGGATAACTCCAACATTAGCTGGTAAATGTTGTAGGTAACAGGTGAGAGGATCATGACTGGGAATAAACAAGAACACCAAAGATTTAGATTGGTCATGGCTCATCACTTTGTGCCAAATGTAATGACAGAATCACCAGTCAATCTAACATTTCTCAACACAGGATTGCAAAGCATTTAGGTCTTTCACCATCTACAGTACAAAATATTGTGAAAAGCTTTAGAGAAATACTGTATATGTATATGTGCTTACAGACCAAGGGTCTGAAATAACTATTCTATGTGAGACCTATGAGGCCTCAGTTAGGATTGCATGAGAAAATATCATGCTACGACACTGTTCAATGTTGCATCATCATGAATAACCTCAGTTCCCAAATGATGAAAAAGTATCATCAATAGCTAAGGTGATATAATACAGGGGCAAACACTGTCCTAACTAACTTACTCTTTCAGTATCACAGCCTTAATATGTTCTTACTGCAAAATACAAGGACATTTCCAACATTCAGATCTTTATGTGTGTTGGTGGGAGATGACAAAATGTCACGCAGATACATTAACTGTTGTACCTGATCTAATTTCATTATGACACACTGACACAGATACTGAAGATGTCAATCCAACACGTGGTTTCACATGGAAACTGAACTTAATATTGAGCTGTGTTTTGTTTGTGTTGTGTGTGAGTTCTGATGTTTTAGCAGAGGCAGTGTCTCATCAGCTGCTGGGAAAACCTAATTTACACTCTGTAAATATGTTCTTTGTAAAAAAAACAAACAAACAAATTTGAGAGTTTTGCTGTCATACCTGCTGCACACAGTGGGAGATTAAGTCAGACATTTTCTAACATAAGGAGAAACTCTTGATTTCCATGAGAGGTGGAGGTGCCTGTGTGGAGCATGTGGGAGGCATGACGTGTCACAGTGGAGCTCACATTCCAACATTACCCAGGTTTTGTACTAGAGGGCCAATGGGATCAAATCAGGGTAAAATTCAGTTCATCTGACTCGGACAGTTCTCATGTGCAGCTCTCTAGAGTACTATCTGGATATGTTCAGGGCTCCAGTGCATGTCTGAAAGCAGCTTTAGTAAACATATGTTACTAGTAAAAGTGTGTCTTCCAGCAAAACAGGTGATAACAATTAATAACATTGAGGAATTTAAGAAGGAGGCTTTAAAAGGTCTTCACGTCCACTTAAGTCTATAAACAACTGTTAGAGTTAGTTGACTAAGGATGGACCAGATACGAATGTGGCCTAGAAGACTTAAATACTGTTGTATTCCAAATCATTACACTCGAAGTTTTATCCTTGAATTTGTAAAATGGCAAAACAGATCTGTGTGGAGGTGTGTTGCTTCTCAATGATACAACTAAATACAGACACTTAACATTACCATGGGAACTAGACATCTCAAATGCAATCCGGTTACCATAACAACTTAGTCGTCTTCATAACTGGCATCTACAGTACTGTACAGTACATTGTTGTGTGAGTGAACAGGAGAATAAAGTATAGTACTTTGAATATTCAAAATTTTGAAACAGAAAAACTAAAGAAAGAAATGTCCGTACTTTAGCACATCACACATTTTGAAATGTAAGAGTTCTGTAGAGTGTAGAGCAGTTCACTAACATCGTTCAAATGCATTTGGTAGGGAACGTTGCTTTAGATGGTGATGACTACTAGACACTATGTTTAATGCTATGACTTTAATTGAAGGGCACAGCTTTATGTGGGTTTACATGTATATATATATTATTGTATACATGTACAGTATGCATTTGTTATGTTTCAGCTGGCTGCAGGACACATTCCCCATTGAAGATAAAGTTAAGCTCAATGTCCCAGTTCCGTCTAGCTACATGTTGAGGTGTCCTTGGACAAGACACTGACGTCATCTACTGCAGCCGTCCACACAACAATTTCCTCAAGGGGATTAATAGAAGTATATCATTGTCATCATTATTATTATTCATTAATGGCAATGCCAAGTAGTCAGTTTAGAGAAAGAATAGTGCTCCTATAGTATACAGAAGCGTTGTGTGAAAAGTTCAGGAACAGTTGTGAAAGCAGTCAGAGTCCTGTCCACAATCACTGTAGTAACGTTCTTCAGGTTCTGTTTATAGCTGCCTGTGCAAGAAACAAAAAACGGGTGAGGCTTTGTGGACAAACTACAGCTGATGGGAAACCTGCCACTGCTGGACACATTACCAAACATTGGCTTTCATCTAAAAAAATAGACAAGAAAATAAAAAGAGCAGAGAAATGTAAGGTACATCCCACAGACAGTTTAAAGAGTTGCAGTAGGGTGGACTTTTTCCTTTTAATGACATCTGCGTTTTAACCCCTGGCCAGATGTGTTCCTTGACCTCCACAGAGAAAGAATTTCTGTGTCACACTTTCTCTCTGTGTCATGTTGACTCCCCAGGATGAGTGGGGGATGACAGTGTTTACCAAAGTGAAAGAGGAACTGACCATATACTTCAGACTGCTTGTGTCGCCACACTCTAAGCAGCTGTTAGCGCTGGAGATAAACTCACACTGGAAACACCAGTGGAAACGGAGGGAAGTTAAATCAGCAGTAAGAGGGAAACCACACCAAAGTAAACCAGTTCTGATGATACAGCGTGTGTAAGAGGAAGTGAGCTTGACTAATTTACACACACACACACACACACACACACACACACACACACACACACACACCACTTTACCTTTGCTTGTGGCTCCATTATTCTCGTTGCTCCCCAGTGTTAAGGAACTGAGGCTTGTGGGTAATCCTTTTACAGGGAGTTTTGACGCAGCTGTTGCAGCAGGTCGCCCGGTTGACCCCAATGCTGGATTTTGATTGGCTGTTGGTTTGGTGATGGCGGTTGTGGCCTGGTCAGTCTGTGCAGATGTTCGATCTGCGGTAGTGCGAGATTTGGGGATACCTGGGTGAGAGAGAAAACACAAAAGGCCGCAAATTAGCTTTATACAACATTACAGTCATAATACTGAAAGTCTAGTGTGTTTCAGAAGCAAGATACAAGACTGTGGGCATTTGTGTTGCGGTTTCACCCTAAATAGCATATGTGAATGTGACAGTTTAATTTTTACATTTTTAACAGTGGATACCAGTCTCTCGCATGACAGCACTTGCAAACCGAAACTGCAGAAGAAAAAGCCCATTTGATGACATTTGACAGAGATTGTAACAGTGATTTGTAACCACCATAACAAAAACGTCCCACTATTAGAGACACAATCAAGCTGTCCTGCAACAGACGGTCCTAAAGAACCCTGATCTCAACATGATGCAATCAGAGACAATAGAAACTAAAAGGCACCAAAATGCACCTTGTGTGATCAGATAACAAGCGAATGACTATCCTCATACATGTGTGCCCAAGGTATCCACACCACGTGTTTCGTTACTGCTTTAACTAACATACAACATAAAGTGGAGATGTGCGCGGGCCAGCTGCCCCAGCATGTCATCGGACCAGTGGTGGGGGGGCTTGCACAAAATAATAATAATAATAACAATTCTACTTTATTGATCCCCTGGGGAAATTGTTGCTTGGACAGCTGCAGTAGATGACAGTGCTAGTGTGGGGTGACTGTCTTGTTGTAGAGATGGATCAGGTGAGTCTTAGTATGATGCTATAGATTAGTCTGCTGGGGGACCTCTCCTAGGCCCCTTTTCTCTTCTTTTGTATATCCTTTCAAATGCCACCATTGCATGTTCTTAACTTTGTGTCTTCTCTCTCCTGTAGTTGTGTTTCCTCCTCTCTGTCTCCCTCTCTCTGTACTTTTCTGCAGGTATCCTTGGTCTCTGAGTCCTATATTTCCAGTGTTTTTGCTGCTTGTTGTTGTTTTTGTTGCCTGCTGTTCTTTTCTCTCTCCTTTTTCCACTCACCCCAAACAATCGAGGCAGATGGCCACCCACCCTGAGTCTGGTTTTGCTGGTGGTTTCTTCCTCTAAAGGGAGTTTTTCCTCTCCACTTGTTGGGTTTTCTATATAATTTCTTGTATAATTATACTCTGTAAAGCCTCAAACCTTGAGATAACTTCTGTTGTGATTTGGCGCTATACAAATAAAACTGAATTAAATTGAATTGAATGGTAGTGAACACAACAAACTTGTCTTTCTCAGTCCTAGATCATTCTCTTCAGCCATCAGCCTTTGCCATCTAAGTGCTTTTGTGCTAAAGCAAGTTCTGATTCTTAACTGACCCACTAATAAAATGAGGACTCATCAGCTTGCCTTTATTTCTGAGAATGGATTTTTATTTTCTATTCAAAGAAGCCGAACATGTCAGCGTACAGTTAAAAAAACCTGAATACATGAATATGTTGGATAATAATGTGTAATGGAAAATCAAAGATTAAAGGAAAAGTTTGTAATGCAATAATCAAGTCAGGACCAAATTCAAAATGGCCCAATGTAGGCGCACACTCAATGGAAAGCATTGATAGAAATCTCAGTGAGAGGTCGAGACATTCATTTTTTCATGTGCATCAGCAAAGAGGACAAGCAAGTTTTTGTCAAGAATGTGACCATTCCCAAGAAGAATAACAGAGTTACAAGCATGCATGCACGCCATGGATATGAGACGAAGGTTTAGAATTTCAGCTTTTAATTGATAGCGTGTACACCTTGACACACAACAGAACATAACACATTTTGTATCAGATGACCCCATTTTTAAGGCAGCAAAGGTACAGTAGTAGAATATGTGACTAAGAGGTGTTTATTCACTAGGTGGATTCTGTGACTTTGTTGAAAATGATATGAGAGTGTTCAAATAAAATAAAAAAAAACTTTAAGAGTATTTATATAGTGCCAAGTGGCAACAAAATATAATGTTTAAGACATTACATAATTGTATATGAAAATATATAAATAAAAAAAACAACTATCCCACTTGAGCAAGCACTAGGTGACAGGTGATTAAGTGATGGGAGAGCTGTGAAGAAAACCCTAAAAGAGCAGTCAGTGACCTCATGAGAATACTCTGTGTTCTTCTCCTAATAATCAGAGCTCAACCCAACATGCAATTTACCTGCTGAAAAGGAAACGGAAGAATGAGTCACCAGCTTCATGGCACCAAATATTAAGCTTTATGTAGTTTTATAACTGTTTATAACTTTTTTAAATTATCTATGTTAACTAACATATTGAGGTTTAAATTTCATAAAATAAAATGTGAAATTTGAAATGTTCATCTCATAGCCATCTTTTAATCATAAACCCATATGTCTTCAGTTTACAACAGAGACAAATTAATTGATCTTGTTGTGTAGAGGCAACTATCTAACTACTATGTTGCTCAGAAAAGGTCACAATTGCCTGTATAAACTCACCTCAAGCAGTCATAACATGATTGATACAACCTGATCATTAACATGTGGTGAGTTAAGCTTCTGGGTTGTTATGTGTGATAGTCAGTATACAAGCATAAAGTTTTTGTCATGCATTAATTTGCATCTTTCCAGTATAATAACTTTTCCTCTCCTCACACAACCGACATGATGCAAGAAGTCTTCTCTCATTTAACCAGTCAAAAAATTCACTTTGTATGACACACAGAGACGAACAAACATGCAGACCAGAAACAACTGACATTCCCTTGAGAGAAGAAAGGGAGGAGAAAAACAAAGCATGGAGGAACAGAGAAAAAGAAGGAAATATATCATTAAAGAGAAAAATGAAACCCATGTGTTCTTTAACTTCCTGCAGACAAACAGGGACAAATTAAATTTAATTAGTTTGCACAAACAGTGCAAGTTCCCATACAGTTTGCATATCCAGCTATACTTCATGAGTCTGAATGCAGTCACAGGTTAATGACAAGTACACAAAAAGTTCTGCTCTGATGCAACACTACAGTGGACACGCGCTAACACGAATAGAACCTACTTCACCGGCTGGACACACACAGACAGACAATAAGAGTAGCCTGCATGTCTCTGTGAGCAACTTGTTTAATGTATAAGACAAAGTATGGGCAGTGTGTGACAGGGCTCGCAAAACACAGTATGTGCTTGTAAGTGGTGTAGTGGTATGTGGAAGGCATTTTAACTCGCAGCTCTGTAGTGTCAGCCTGCTCATTTCCTGAGTCTGCTGCAGAGACGAAGATTTTTTTTTTTTTTTTTTACACAAACACACACACTCGCACACACGTCTGCATGCCTACCAAAGAAAGAAGTGGAGAAGTGCTCTGTCTTGCAGTGCTGACACACAGTCCATGCATGCTGTTGTGTGTTTATATTTCAGCCTACATTAAGTTAATGTGCCTGTACTGAATTAGTTCATGTTCCTCCATACATACATACAGAAACCATGTTAACTCACCCTGGGTTTGATTTTGAGCTGTTCTCACTCTTATTGGAGAGCCAACACCAGCATTCTGTCCACTTTCTCCCAACACGGAACCATCCATCTGGGCCTGCCTGGGCCCCGGGCTCCCCAGTGTTGAACATTCAGCTGAAGACACTGGTCCAACCTTGTGCTCTCTGGTACCTTTCCCATGCTGCCTGGCATTGGGCCCCAGCTTAGACACTTTCTGTAAGAAGAACTGACGTTTAGTCACGGCATCCCAGCCCAGGGGTCCCAGCTCAGAGCTGCGCACTGAGACCATGGTGTTAGCCATTCCCCACTCAGAGCCAGAAATGTGGACTGGGGGTAGAGAAGGAGCAGAAGGGAGGAGAGTGCACGTTAAGACAGAGGGGGAGGAGGAAACGAGAGAGAGAGAGAAGGAAGGAGAGGGAGGAGGGAAAATTGGGAGTGTGCTGAAACCACAAGTTAAAAAAAGTTGCTATTGTGGTGTACATTCCCCTTGAGAATCCAGGGTCTGACTAGGCCAATTTTTTTCTGTCCTCCACCCCTCCATGTTTTTCCCCCCTTTGATTCTGAAATGCCAGAACTCAAGTGAGTTTGTGAATAATGCTCTGGTATGTGTTTCATTACTTACAAAAGGAAATACTAAACTTATAGAACCTGTTCTTAGACATCATTGCTCAGATATTTCCCCTAACAACGCAGTCCGAGGGGAAATGAGGAAAAAGTTGGTGTGTTCAACAATCCATTTTTGTTTTGTGAAGTGAGGCAAAGACATATGAAGAGATACATTCCCTGATGTGCTTTCATCCAAAAAGCTTTCCACCTCCTCACTAAAAATCAGAGCAACAGACACAGAGTATATTCGGAGAAGCCTCCCCGACTTTTCAGCTGAGCCAAAAAAGCTGAGCCTGTGGATTACTCTAGCATACCAATACACACCAAATCATGTGTTGACATGCTAGCTGGCAGCTCATTTGAGCACAACTCTAATTTGAACGTTATTCCACACATGCAACACTATTTAGGAGTTAAAGTAGGTCTTCAAAAGATCCAATTTACAGAGCTACAGGTAATGGGAATATTAGATGGTGTGCTTAACCAATAAGTACAGGACAAACTATGTGTGGATTGCAACTACAATAAAAATATGACCTTGTCTGACCTTAGTCACAACTTTTAAGTATAAAGGCTGAGGCACAAAAACTCGAAAAGTAGATTTGCTGCAAACAACTTGTGCAAACCCTGAGGCTGCCTATGAGAGAATACGCTGGGGCAGGTTTTAAACATGTCACTGGTTTACTAGATCAAAAACACATACCAGAGACAGAGCACATGTACCGTACTGCAATGTACCACTCCCTCATGTAAAACACAGGGTACAATTTAAGCACTTGGGATTTTTTTTTTTATTCCAGTGTATGCAAAACATGCTGAACAACAACACATCCGAGAACATCAAATACATAGTCAGACTGTTAATTTTAAACAAATGAATGAACATGAATTATACTGACATGCTAAAATTGTCATTCAGTGGCACCATTGCGAAAGGAGGGGTGGCACACGTAAGTGTAAAAGTAACTGATCTCTCATCTCAAAATCTTAACTTTTATACTACAAACTTTTCTTCACATACTGTAAAGCATACCATGTCCATCTGCGCTGCAAAATCCAATTGCAGAAGTTACCTATGCACTCAGCATAGCCCTGGGCAACTGCAGTGTGATGTCACAGCAGGTACTGTTTAAAGACCCCCTCCTCTGATGAGGGAAGTTTAAAACTTTACACAACTTTGAAAAAAAGCCAAGAAAGAATTTACACTAAGCAAAAGAAGGCCTCTTGTCAGTCTCATCCACCCAAGAGCTCCTTTTATGTTTTGATATTAACCATCAGTGTCAACTGAAGATCAGAGATGCTTAGTTTAAATCATCTGGAGCATCTCACAGTACTCACCCTGCGTTGATCTTTTGGTTTTTCCACGACCACATGTGTTGTTAAAGCCTCTCGAGTAGCCTCCTTTGCAGAGTTGTCACTTGGATGTGCTGTCTTTACACTCTCAGTTTCTCCACATTTATCGGGCACTTCCCGGACAGGCTTTCTGGGAGCGTCCAAGGATCTTTCCTCAACCATCTCAGACCCCAGAGAGCTGGTTGATGTAGACAGTGTTCGACTAATGACCGGCTGAGCAGAGCCACTGCCCACTGTCTGGCAGTGGGTTTTCAGATTACTGCTCTTTCCTCTGACGGGTTTCAGCACCACAGCCAACTTAACTGGACCGGCAGATGACCTTTGTCTTTTCCCTCCATCCCCAGTCTGCGTGTCCTTCCTAGGGAAAGCTTTCTTTACCGGACTGGATTTGTTCTGCTGCTTAGAAGACAAATATCAAATGTTAGACAAAAATCCGTTTTACAATGTAACCTTCATACACTAATACAATTAGTCTGTGACACTACGTTACCTGGCTAGGGGTTTTAGATGGTGACACAGCTTTAGACTTGACCTTTGGAGATTCAACTTTAACTCTAACATTTTTAAGGTCCACATTGGTAACTCTCTTTGCCTCCATAGCGGATGGTTTGATGAAAGTCGGGTCCAATGTCTTGGTAGCAGTTGAAGTAGCATTGGTTGGTTTGTTTTTTGCTGCTCTGGCTGGCTGGCCAGTGTGAGGTTGAGTGGGTTTGGAGACCACTGCACATCTTTCAGCTCCAACAGCAGGAGAGCTGGCTTCCTTAGAATCATGCGTTTGATTTGACAAAGAATGAGGTGATGATTTTGGGATTATTTCAATATTGTCCTCAGAAGCAGGAGGGTGTGGCTGGCTGTCCACAGATAGATCCAGAGGACAGGCCTCTGATCTGCCATCAGTAGCTACACAAACAGTCAGTGGCCCTACTGCAAATTCACCTGGAATTGTGAGGCTACTCCTGGATTGACTGACTGAGCTTGTTAGGGGCACACTGCTTCTCTGTACACCCATGTCAGAACTCAGAGAGAGAAACAAAGTATCTTCATCACCATCATCATCCTCATCGGCAGGGATTTCTGTAGCATCTGAGTCTGGAGTGGTGGAGCCATGCCTTCTTCCTCTTCCACTGCTGGGGTCATCTTCATTGTCATGGCTATTGTAGCTTGTTGTCAGGGACTGGGCTTGTGTCAAGTCATTATCATTCAATTTGTCTTGGTGGTACTCGCCACTGCTGGCGTCGAGGTAAATGGACACAGAGTTGTCATTAGATTCTGACAGCTCTGTTACTTGCATCTTTTCCACATTATCTTGTTTACCATCTTCCTCAGACGTCCACTTTGAAATTACAACATCTGTCACTTTGTTCATTTCGGTCAACACCGCTGTCATCACGGTGACCTCCAAAATGTCATAGTCCAATGGGCTGTCAGTCCGGCCACCACTGAGGCTACTCAGACTCCGGTGTGACTCTGGAGATGACTCACCCAGGCAGGGGGAGGAGGAGGAGGAGGATGAAGAGGAAATTGGGAAAGCATTCCCATTGTGGTCTCCTGCACTGTGAAGAGAAAGCCTCATGCTGGATCCACCTTTCCCCCTCATGGGAAAGCCTTCACTGGGCTCAGACATGCTCATCTCTTGGCCAGAGGAGCAGTTGCTTTATACTAGTTTGTACTTTCTGCTGATCTGTGATAACCAGGCTTATTTGCCCATTGGACTTTCTGATGTTGTGTTTCCTGGTTGTCAGATTACAATGACCAGTAAAACACTGAACAACTACATTGCAGTTATTCCACAATGGTTCTAAATCATTGTGACCTTGTCAAATACAGAACTGTAATTTTAAAAAGTATCCATTTGAGAGTCTGAGTCTGACCCTCATATGATTTGAAGACAAGATTTCACACTTTCGAGACTCTGCTGTTGAAAACACCTGAAAAGAAAGAAGAAAGGAATTTTAAATGTTTAAGTATGCATCAGGTATTTTGGATAAAACATCAGCATAACTGGGTCCAACATATCCATGGAATCAGTCTCAATTCTAGAGGATTAGACTGTTTCCTTTCAAACACAATATAACAACAATACAGAAAGAAAACTCAATGTTGTGTCATTAACAGAAACAATTCACTTAGAAAAAGGAGCTGAAAACTGGCAAATGTACACATTTCATTATGGTGCCAAATGTTTGTACATTTACTGATTTGTACGACATTCACTTTAGACATTTAGTTGGAAACCTTTTAGTAAACATTTTTAAATTGAACGTTATCTAGTATATACATATTCTGCAATGAACAACATAAGTAATACTAGAATTATTTTAGTATTTACTGCTTTTATCTACTTTGTACTTTTCCATGTTAATCTGCCATTCTGTTTGCTGCTTAAAATCCACTCATGAATCACATCACACACTGATGGTGAAATAGTTGAGAAATGTTGCCCTCTACAGGGTAAAAGCTTACAAGCTATCGGCTGCAACTATAAAATCACACAAACAATTAATTAAGTTTCTGATTGTCTTGTGAAATGAGCGTGATGACCAGTCACAGTAACCCCTCATGGAAATGATGCTCCTCACATGATGGACTGATTTTTAACTGCATCAGTAATGCATCAAGTAACCTACTTGACTGGAACAGGATGCACTCCATCAGACACCAAAGTCTGTCACTAAATTCAGCCAGCTCCATTAAGTGTCTCCAGATTACAGTCTTGATGCTCACATTTTCACTTTTGGTAGAATGATTTTATGAAAAAGAGAGAGACTGACACCTGCTGTACCGCTTGTGTGTATGTGGGTCAGGGACATAAAGAGACGAGCATCTATGTAAAGTAAATGTCGATGATTCTAAGATTCTAAGTCGATCAGGTCATGGTTATCCCAAAATTGCTGTTCAGTATCAACTTGACTTGTTTTAAGTTGTTGAAGACATTTCGCCTTCTATCCTGAAGGCTTCACTTCTATATAAAGACAAGCAGATCCAGGACACTGCTCTATCTCCATTATCCACTAATGACAGCAGGGCCCTGGGGCGACACAGAAAGTTGACTTACTTCCAGGTAGACAGAAAGCCAGGTAGCACATTATTGTGGAGTCAAATGAGCAGATATGTATTTAGGTATTATGTAACGTACACTAAGCAGAGGACAGTATGTCAAATACTGAGAAATCAGGAAACAACACAAAGCGACGGTCCTCTGGCATTTACTGAGTGTCAAGGACCATCAATATTCAAACTCACATCCTAATGATCATTTGACTTTAGTTTACAATGTTTTACAGAGTAATTTCTCAGGTGCTAACATGTCCCTTCATATGTCCAACTTTCTGCCTTTCCTGATTATGGAATGGGTAAATCAATATTCAAGATCTAAATCAATAACCACAATGCAACAAGATTTCCCTGCAGAAACACTGACAGACAGCGAAACAGAGAGACAGAGAGACTGTCCTACATTACATTTAACACTACAGTCTAGCACAGTGAATAGCCCCTTCCTTTGACACGAAGTGTTACTAGTAAAATGGAACTGATTTTCTCTGACGTGAACTCCTAGACTGGCCTCCACCAACCAAATGTCTGATCCATTCCTATCAGAATCATGTTCACCATCGGGCTCAGGGAACCCCACTGTGACTCTGTGAGTTTCAAGTGAATAACAGGGCTAATCCACCCTTTTAATGACTGCTGTTGGGTGGTTGGGCCCTGCTATGCATTAAGACATGCTTGTCTGGCAGGTTATGACCAGAGCTAGATGAAGTGGAAGAGGGAAAGATGATGAGAAAGAGAGTGACACAAGTAAAGACAAAATAAAAGAGGTTAGATAACTCAGCAATTACAAAAGTCTTCCTAATCACCATTTGTCCAATATTAGATTAGAATTTGAATAAATTAACCCATTTGTTGATTTGTGTAACCACTTCCTGCAGTACATTAGCACCAGACTATTACCATGCATTCAAGGCAAAGATAGTTAGCAGATAATCTCAAAAATTCATTCGTAGTGATTTTTTCAATTTTGGCAGTCCTTTGCTGACGCTCAAATTCTGAATGTATTTCCTGAATCTTCATTGATTCAAGAATTGTCTAGATTAATAAAAGCTTGTTAAGTAAATCTTATGGCTCATTTTTATAATCTATGGTCCCAAGTTATTTATTTCTTTTACTTTTAATCATTCACTTTCTGTTTGTATTCTGCTTTTAGATTTTTTTTAAAATGTCCCCCTAATTGATGCCAATCTCCTGTGAGCCTTTACAATATGTCTGAGAGAAGATTTGCTGTCCATGTGTGCGCGAGTGTCCAAAAGACCCCAATAAGAAAGCTCAGAGTGCCCCGTGCCAGTTACAGCTGACTGCACTAGGAGCTACTTGTGCTAACCAACAGTCAGCTCCATTGTTTTCTGTTGATCATTATGAGATTTAGAACCTGATGTAAGTTTCAGTAAAACAAGTGGCAAGTCCTAGTAACGGGTTGTAAAATGAAAATAACAATAAACACTAATGAATGCTCGTGAACAGGATAACTTGTCATTCTTTAGAGATAGAATAAAAGACAGAATAAAATTAGATCTCTGCAGAAGTAAACCAGATTACTGTTTAATACAAAAAAAAGCCGATAACCGTATCATCCCTACTTTAAATGTAAAGGGTTGTTGTCACACAACTACCAATTTAGAATCCTTAGCCATGTATCCATAATTAGTATTGTGACTCCAGTGAATGTAGTAGGCTACGCTGGGCAGAGCATGGCAGAGAAGAACATCAGAGCAGGGCAAAGGGGCTGGTTGGAGATCTGAAATATAAAGTTATATCATGCTACAAGTTAGTTTGAGGGTGGATACCCAAGCTGAACCTGACGGGCCCTGTTGGTGCCCATATGGGAAATTTAAAAGTCATGTTCGGGTGCTGGTAGGGTTCAGTCCCCTGTATCAAACATAGCCTAAAAACACTTCAAGCCAAAAAGTTTGTTTCAGTTTCAGTTGTATATATTTTGAACCCTAATAACAGTTGAAACAAATCTACACGTCTTTACTTTTAACTGTTATTACAAGTACAATGATGATGCAGTTTTTTTTAAATGAAATATGCTTGTCAGGGTCAGTTCAGGTTCAGCAATCACACTTTGGGGCCTGGGTCAAGTTCAGACAGAAATGAGACCCAGTCCAACCTCTAATGGAAATTACATATTGTAGCTCTACGTACTTTTTCTGGTAGTTTTACTTAGGATAGGATACATAGGATTTTGAATTAAGTACTGGTACTTGTTATTTGAGGATTTCAGCACAATACTTGTGCAAACCATTTGGATTTATTGTATTTTGACAGAACTGTGTGTTAGAAGTGTAGACAGAAGTGTTAACCCTAACAACAGTGTGTGTTGTTTGAAAAATGTCCAAAAACCTGGACAAACCTTTTCCAAATGAATGCAGTAGTCTGCAGTAAACAAACATGCACACATTTACAGATTTAATTGTGAGGACATTCGAAGGGATCAACCACCGCCAATTAGTCAAATATTTTCACTAAAGTGGTATAAAATTTAAACTGGTCCTCACTCTGCTGGCTATACATTCAAGAGCACACGGTGTGCTCTTGTATGTACATGGTTAATATTTATCAGTTTTAGCTTAATAAGGACCTTCAGCCTAGTTTCATGTCAGCAAATGTTTATAGATCTTATCAATATCACCAGTAACACTGTTTCTATATAACTGCTGTGGAGAATGAAGCCAAAACAAGCGACAGAAAAGTACAGAATAATAAAAACATTAGGGTATCAGCAAGTTCAGAGCAGAAAGGAGAGACAAATGCCACACTGCACTGTCCACCATTCAAAATATATAACAGAATTCTTTATTTTAGAAAGCAGATTGTCTTAACTGATTTTCACCTTGACTTTACTCTATTAAAGGAATTGAAAAAGTCTATTAATAGAACAACAACAACAGTGGCTTCCACAAGTACAGTTTTGGGTTCTATCCAATGAATGTGAAGTGACACAGTGACAGGGGGATTTAGTAATGGGTGAGCTGAGCACACAGTTAGTGTGTGGACATTCAAAGACATACAGCTTTATTATGAACTCTAGAGCATGCTTGTTTAACATCTGTATTTTCTAATACAGTTCTACAACAGACATCATCTACATTTTAAGTTCAGGAGTTTATTTAAACTACATTCTTGATTTAAGTTCAGATTGATTGTCCTGGATTTGGACTGCCATAAAAGAATCCAGCAGTGATACAATGGGTTTTCCAGTATTGCTTTACTATTACCATTAACAATTATATTTTTTACTTTTTTTTCCTTTTTTTTTAACAAGATTGCAATAATACACACACAAAAAAAGCTTTCAATTTGCTTTATCGTCTACATTATTATAAATTATCAGCCATATTTTCCGTCTTTTGTTAGTTGGTTAGTGGTCTTTTGCTTTGTTCATGTCATGTCCCAAGGATGGGAATAGTTCCAAAAGAAACAAGTTGGATTGAAATGCTTCAGTATGTAAACAATATTCTATGACTGGGATACATATTTTCTTTGTTTACATTGATGGAGATGTACCAAATAATCTCTTTGCAAGGGAGCTGGGCTATGTCACAGTGACCTCACTGCCACCACTAACATGACAACTAACTAACAATGAGCCCAAGCCAAGAGCTGAATTTGAGAGATACAACAAATATTGTTTCAGGATACATAGGTCCTGAAGCTCAGGTGAGGTTTGAACTTGTGACCCTAATGACAGCTAGTGAGCTACTTCACTAATGCAGTCTGTCCTGTTTGCAACAGTAGGACATTATAAACATTAACAGCACTGCAGTGGAAGCTCACATTACACAGGCGTCACAATTCTACTTTATTTTAGCTTATTTAAAACGCCCAGTGTGGAAATTAATTAGATACTGACAGACCAGTGGTTCGCCATTTCACAAAATACCAATCTGCCCATCATATCAGATTTTGAAATAAATGAAAATCCTCTCAAGCTATCACCTGAATTGCTTTGTAACTGAATCATTCTTACTAATTTATAATGTAAAAGAATGCAGCCTGTGTGCTGATGGATTGTTGTTTCAGCCAGACACACAGCCAACCAGGGAGCTTGTTCACAGGCAGGAGGCGGCAGGTTCACCTTTCCTATATACAAGATCTTGGCGTGCATCACCACTGCATCACATTACAACACAGTACCAGTAACAGTCTCAGCACTGCTACATACACATCTGCAGTAACGCAATAGACATATCACCGATTCACACACACAAAGAACTTACATACAGGGCAAGTAGTTGCCATAGAAATAAATATAGTGCTTAGTCATTCTGAGAGTATCAATGTGACTACAGTATGCGTGAGGGACATAACCAGCCAGTGTCTGCCATGTATTTAACCCACACAAATAACCCCTTTTTAAGGTAGACCATTAGGATTTTTGCACCTATAGTCACTGCAGTGGTGTGTGTCCAGGTGAGAGTGTGTGCACATGTGCTTGTCTACATTTGTGTTCAAGCATCTGCGATTCATTCTATGCTGATAGGAACAACCTAAACACTGTGTATGAGGTTGTAGCAGGACACCCAGACATCCAGAACTGATTCTCCCAATGACTGAGATGAGAATCAATAAGGACAGTAGAGGTAGTGAGTTGGACAACTGAACCGAGTTAGTTAGAGACTCTGAGAAACTCTTGCAGCTATATATATATTACTGTCATTGTATTCTGTATTATGACATTTATGATCCACTCATGAGTCATGTTTACAAAGCTGCTGAACAGACTACAGACAGCACCGGGATGCTTATGATTGCTCAGAACAAGAGATCACAGAATAAAAATTGAAAGAAAGATCAATTAGTGTCAGAAGAAACTGTATACAGCACTATGAGACTGGAGAAACAGAGTAATGAGAGCGATCCAAATGTGGAGAACGAGAGCGGGGTGGAACAATGATGGTACTAGAAGCAGAAACCGAGCCTACTGGCTGGCTGCCAGTGTGATCAGGACTTGTCCTGAGGTTACACAGCACAGTGTGGATCGAGTCGTTATTATGTAACCAGCACTGACAATACAGCTATCTTAACAGATCAATACATGAATGTGTGATTGAGACTGGATAGTTTGGTGGTAACATCGCTGCCCTTAATGCGTGAGCTGAGGTTCACATTCCGGCTGTGGCTTTTTTCCAGTATGAGTTCTTAGGCAAGACCTCCTTACACTTATCCTTCTTTGTAAGTTTCCCCAAACTCTGTAAGTCTCTTCAGATAAAAGCGTTAAATGTAAGTGATAATGGATGAAAATGAATTTCTACCAACTATCAATAATATGACAAATCCTACTTTTGTATTGGAGAACTGTTAATCACTGCTTTTTCTCCTTTAAGTTATGCAACTTACAACAGGTCCAGCATTAGCAATGCTTGCAAGGGTGGAATAAAGGGTTTCCTACTACTGAAATACAGGAGCAGTGCACGTGATGTGTCCATACATGGTCAGAAATTGCTCACACAGTCGCACTCACAGTGCATAAAACTAAATTCAAGAACAAAGCAACAATGCATTGGGGGTCTCACTCCATGTCCACTGACACTGTGGAAATGTTTCCATGGGCTTTAAAACATTTTTTGCACTGTACATCAAGTCATGCTGCTCCTGTGAGAGCTCTCTCCGCCTTAGTGTAACCTGTTAGATGTAACGCTGCTTCTTACACCACTGTGCGATTGCGTTTATCCAGACTGAGCCTCCTCTGGGAACAGCGACTCACGGCCTCAATTCTGGCTGCTGAACTTCATCACTGGCAGATTATGTCATCCTGTGATGGTATTGAGCCATCACTTGTTACAGTTGGGTTTCACTAACTGCTGAGCTACAAGCAGATATTGGAATTAGCAAAGCATACGGTTACTATTTGCTAACATTATTCCAGCACCTCATGGGATTCATATTTATATATATATATATATGATCTTGAAATCTATTCATGTACACCTAGGGTTTACTTTAAACAAAATTGTTAACATAACTTCAACATTAAAATGCCTTTAATTTTTGAGAAACACATATGTGTTTGGTATCGAGTCATTTTTCTAATACTGACTGGTTCCATTAGTATTGTAAACATTTAATGTTGGGTCTTTCACTGCATCTCCATTAAACCACATGTAAATTAAAGACAACTGTAGGCCCGCTACATTCAGCTCAGTGAACAATGCTTTGATTGTATGTACACTGTGAAGGGGATTTAGTTACATGTGCAATCATCTCAACAAAGCATCTGGAAACCATCAAACACACCATCATGTTCAGAGGCAAGGCCACATGAATGGTTTGTATCTTTAGTTTGGACACAGTACAACCTTGACATCACATTTTTTAGTCTCTTAATTAAATTTACAACTGCTGCTTTTTAGTCATGATAAAATGTGCAGGTCTGGTCTGTTCAGTTTGTCCTCGACAGGATTTCTTAGAACTAGCATATGCTTGTCTAGGTAAGAGTTTAAAACTGAAATTATAGCATATGACCTCCCAATGCAGTCACTAAGAAACATTTATTACAATGTAGTAAGAGTTACAAAACTATGTACGCAATCATTTAAACTAATTGGTTAGAAAGGCTCTACTAAATAATGTAAATCATTGACTTGTTTCACAGCAGCCAACAACTCAAAGTGCAGAGACCACTTACCACCTATGTCCTAGAAAACACACACACACCTCTGTATAGCTGTAGCCACAGCCTTCACTTCCTCAGGTCTCCTGCTCATCAAGATTCACTGCCGCAAAATCATCCAGCAAAAAATTATGAAAGATCCTTATGCACTGTGCACTGACATGCACTTTGGTGTCTGTTCCTCTCTCATGCTCGGTCCTCCTTTTCCTCCACACATACAAACACGCACACACACCTCTGGCTACACTGCATATTCATGGATTGTACCTTATCCCATAACAGCTGTGTCTCAGTGTGTGTAGGAGCACACAGACGAGGGAAGACTACGCAGGCTGTGACGGTGGTCGAGAGAGAGAGAGCGAGAGAGGAAAAGTGGGAGGGAGGGAGGAGACAAGGAGAGGGAGACGGAGGGCTACACCTCCCTTTTTGGTTCTGAAACACAAGCATGCTTCTCAGTGCTGCAGTGTATGTTTGTGTGTGTGTTTGTACACACATGTCTTTCTGTGCCTGCGTAGACAACATTATTTTACAGGTTTGATCAGGATTTAAGTAAAAGTACAGGTAAGGTATTTAGTTAGGATGGTTATGGTTAAAGGGATAAGAAAAGAATTACGTCAGTGTGCTCCCTCACAACTTTCGTATGGCCAATGTGTGCGTGAGTGTTTCTACCAGGTAACTTTATCCTTGGGGCCACCCTCCACCACTAAAAAAGAAGGAGGGGTTGGTTCTGACTGCTCCAAGTGGGTTGGCTGTTGCTAAGCAGTGCAGCCCCCTCCCTGTTAGTGGTGGCAGGAGTCTGAGGGAAAACAGACTTGGAGAAAGGTTCAATGAGACCCATGTAATGATGGAGTGAGGGCAGGAGGAGAAGCAAAGAAACACCAGTAAGACTACTGAAAAGTGGTTCATGGCTGTGGTTGTCTAATAACCAAATATTTGGGCTGGCAAGGCCAGCATAAAACAACTAACAGTTTTGTTTTATAGACATGCATATATTCTCATTACATACTCACTTTGAATATCTATATTCACACAAGAACACACTGTTTCCGTTGTTATTCAGTCAACCTCGAAACATGTGAGAGAGTCAGGAGACAGAAGGAAAAATCATTAAAAAAAATAAAGGTCCTGTTGCACTGGCTTTCTGCAATTACAAAGCTGATGCCTGCACATTGTTGAAAATTACCAGTGACAAATGATGTTTGTAAACCAAATGCATTTTATTAAAGTTCCAACATTTTTGGAAATTGGCTATGTCGTTTTTTTTTTTGAGTATTGATCTTGTGTAGGTCTTCAATCTCTGCAGTCTTTCGAACTTTACCTGTGCAATATCATTAACAATCAACCTGACGCTCCCCTCATCAATACACTCTCTGGACAATAATAAATGTTGTGACAATACAGAAGTTTATTGAAACGATGTCACTAGCAATGTGTGTCGTAATCAAAGCTAAAGGCAGTCCAACTAAATATTAGCATGTGACTGTTTTTGGGACAGACAGTGCATTTATGGACATGCTGCTTTGTTTCTGTTAGAAATGCTAGTTTAATGTTGACTCAGCTAGACAACTAGTTATAACCTGTTATCATCACAGCTTCCTCAGTTTTGGCCTGGGTTGTGTCTAACGCAACATAGCTCAATGTGGTGAGGACCTGACTGTAAAAGTAAAAAAGATTCTGAGGCTTAATAAAACACCATAAGTAGCTACTGGTCATAAGATGAAACACATCTGCAACAGTGGATCCTGTCAGTAACGGAAGGTGCAGTGGAATGTGAAGTCTGTGAAGACTGTTTCACAGTGCAGTGGGAATTAATCAACACACAATAATCTGATTAATTTTGATCTTATAAAACTTTCTTGGAGAAGACAAGTTGAGGCTTATATGGTCATGTGGCCTGGATTTTTAAGCTCTTGAAACATGCAAAGACTCAGGACAATATGAAGTCCCTTCAGAAAATATTCACTTTATACTCACAGAAAAATGCTAATTATTACAAAATGAAAACATAGTTTGAAATAATCTTTTACCAAACTAGATAAAAATCTAGTTTCTGTTATAAGTATTCATGATCTTTAATCACTAATTACAGTTTCTTGGCCAAGTCTCTCCAGGTTTCTCAGGAAGTTTATCTCATTCTTCCAAGTATATATTCAGACTTTTTACTATGGCTCCAAGGTTAACCTTGTTTTCCTTTATAATTTCTTAAGATGAGTCTAGAACCTGACTAGAGCATACGAAATTAAACTGACTGGACACAATGTGCATGTAAGGGTCCCACAATTCACACCACATTAATGTACAAAAACCAAGATATGAACGGAACCTCCACAATAAAGTTTTGTGATGAGGCACAGATTAGGACAAGGATAACCTTTGAACAAGCAGTTTTCAACCGACTTTCTTTTCAGAACAACCTTCTTTATTTCAACTAGTCTGGCTTCGACAGTGGTCACTATACAGAAACGGCATCTGGATGTTGCCCAGTCTTTTGTCTTAATCCAGACTGGACTATAGTAATTCACTACTGAAAGAATGTCTCAATACCTGCTTAAAAACCTTCTAGTTCATCCAAAATGCTGCAGCCAGGGTTCTGACTGGAATTAGAAGGAGAGATCATATTTCTTCTACATTAGCGTCTCTCCTTTTGCTTTCTGTAAAATAATAGAATTTAAAATCCTTCTCCTCACATATATGGCACTTAATAATAAAGTGCCAACAACTAGTTTCATTGCAATCGTCTGCTAATCGCTTTGACAGTTAATTGTTAATCAGAAAATAGCACAAATTCAGCATATTTGTTCAGCTTGCCTTTGTTTACTGAGTTTACAGCCATGAATGACAAAGAAAAGCATATTTGCTACATATTTTTAACAATTTATTTGATTAATAAGCTCAAAAATATTTTTATGTTCTTTAAGTATAAGTCATTTTAATAATGTTCATGAAACAAAAGTCAGAGCCAAACCCCACAAAAAAGATTAGCATAGTTAGGTAATATGTTAATATTACCATTATAATATAAACATTATACAATTTGTTTTATAGAAATACAATTATATTTTATTTTCCTAGTTTTTACAAAACACATTGTTATTACATGTTACTTTAAAGCAAACAGTGATACATGATAATTCATGCATGAAAGGGTTAATGGGTAGAAAGGGTAGGAGAGTACATAACTTTAAGTATAACATGTTTCTGCATGTGTGTGCTACTTTACAACACTTTCTATACATGTGGAAACTCCCAAGATTAGCTATGGAGCAGGTGATGAAGCACAGGCATCACTTATGTGATGACTTAAATATCTGGCCAGTTTTCATTATAACAATAAGACAGTGACATATTTGTACATGTTAAGATAATACAATGTCTTAGCCACTAGTCTTTGTGGAAACTAAAATAGATATTCTAATCAACTTCTGACAGTCTGACACATGATGTGTGAAGGAAAAAGCCTGTGTGTGTGTTTGTGTGTGTGTGTGTGTGTGTAGCTGTCATGATAAACACAGTGGTTAAGAGAACTGTCTCCAGTGGCTGCTCTCAGACAGAAATTCTTCTCTCAGATTCCATTCTCATGTCATGCACAGCATAGCTCAGGCAAACTCATGAAGAAATCAACAAATTCAACTGAAGGAACTTTCCCCAAACAAGACTAAAGCTGTGTAATAAGAGGATTCATGTGCAGGGTGGAAGCTATTTCTCCCCTTCACACTCTACAGTAGTTTGACTGAGAAGGATGTCAACTGTCATCATCTAATGGTGGTTAACATGCATGTTTTGCAATGAAAATAGAAACAAGCTGTTGTCAGAATCAAAAAATAAATAAATACAATTAAATTTAAAAAATAAACTGCAGCCAAAGATGGAGTAATGTGTGGGGGTGTGAGTGGTGTTGTACTCAGTGACATGGTTTAATATCTGCTACAAGTTTTCCACCTTGAAAATCCATCATACATGCAGTAATAGACTTGGATTGCCTGAACATTAACTATTTCTGCAGCTCTAAAAAGCTCACTCAGATTGTATTCTTTGTTGTAGCAATGCATATCTTGCAGTTTGAAAAAAATAATTTAAACTCTTCAATAATCAGTGGTTGAAAGTAGTTCCATTTTTACTATGCTGCATTTGACATGTGACAACACTTTTGTACACTACCATTTAAGTTTGGAGTCAATAAAAAAGAATTCACTGCTTTTGAAAGGCACATCAATATGCAGTAACAGAACGGGCATTCATTTTTTTAATGTCTCACTTTGTTGCGCATTTGCTCTTTTATACCAACTAAAGTGTAAGTTTGGGAATGGAAGACATTAAATTAAGTTAATGATTTTTCTGAAATCCGATTTTTAAGTGGTTTCGATTTCAACAGAAAGACTTGAGGCACGTGGAACAAATTTGAACTACACTTGTATATATGTTTTATCAACAGCATTAACAGTGTTTAAATATATTTAATACCCAATTTGATTTAAAATAGATTTTCGAGCATGTACCGAGTACTTTAATAAGAATGAAGAATTTGAAGTATAGTGGAGTGTTACAAGTACTTGCACTTTTACTTAAGCATTTATTATGTTGAACATAACATAACATAATATAACAGAATCTTGTAGATAACATGTAGTCAACATATGACTCACATTCATAGAAATTGGGGATTTGTAGAACAGAAGGTCTCTTGTGAAACACAGTGTACATCTGACCACTGAATCACCCTGCTTCATTCTAATTAACAGTCAGCAGTGTGGTAAATTATACATCACTGTTGTGGAGGTTTAGGTTAGAGAATACATAATATCAAAGTGGAAATTGTAATTCTGGTAATCAGCCCCATCAATCACAACAGGTTATAATGTTAATCCCAATGACAATGAAGTTTGTCC
Source organism: Anabas testudineus (assembly GCF_900324465.2). NCBI lineage: Eukaryota > Metazoa > Chordata > Actinopteri > Anabantiformes > Anabantidae > Anabas > Anabas testudineus. Next base: position 25,711,541 of record NC_046610.1, read on the forward strand.
AGAGGAAAGCTCTTTCAATTACCTCATAGACTCACGCCAATGGTGACATGCTCACAGCCACATGAGCAAACACTGCTTCATCTGGGCGCTATGACACTCTGATATGACACTCTTGAAGAAGGAGTGGTTAAGATTAGACCTGCAGAAACTTGGCACCCGATAAATTTAGCTCTTGTAAAAAGTACTCAACTATTATTTAGTTGAGTACTTTTTTACTTTTTAGTTTATCAGCCACAATACAAAATATCAATGGCAGATACACTGTTTGTTTTTGTTTTTTTGCATATCTGCAGTAGTGTGAATGGACAAACAAAAAATGGTATTGTTGCTAACAATTTAAGGAGAACAGTACACTTTTGAACAAGTGTTATTTACAGTGATAATAAATGAGGTTTTGATTGAAAAAATAATTGATTTGTGTATCATGCTAGTGTCAGCTTAAGATACATACTGCACCTTAAAAACATCCAACTATTCACATTTGAAAACATTCTAAACTTCATAATGTTAGTTGAAATGTATTCTGTACTTACAGTAATCCACCTTAGGTGTCCATTTAAAATCAGTGTAGTGGAAAGAAATTGATTTCAAGTTGCTTATCTGCCAAAAACATATGAGGACAGAGTCTACAAGTGAAGAACTACACCAGCAGATTACAGTAGCTTGTATTGGTCAGCATCACAAAAAATGCCAACCAGATGAATTAACAACTTCCTTTATTCATTTTAACAATGGACGATGCCACATTCATGAAGGTAAGATTTATTGCACTAGAATACACTTCTTCTAGCTGGTTGTACCTAATAAATGAGCAATCCTGGAATAGCACTACTTTTTGATTTGCTTTTTCCATAAATGAGAACATGAACATCCTTGACTCAACTTGATGAGTCCAAAGTCCAAAAAAGACAGACAAAAAGTTATTTCTCCACAGTTACAGTGGTTGTGCAACTGGTACTGATTAACAGCCCTCTCAAACACAAGCCTTTACTAACATGATTTTATTCTATGGCATATAAATTACTTTACAAAAAACATAGCAGCAAGAGACAGTATTAGGTAGGGAGGACTGGCAAAAAATGAAGTAGTAGAGGTGTATGTGTCCTTGTCTTTCTCAGAGAGAGAGAGAGAGAGAGAACTCTACCAAGCTAAGGAGAAGCACTGCGTTTAATCCTGGACAGCCCTGCAGCATGATGCAGAGGACAACCTGTTATGTAACAGTCAGAGTGCTGCTGCAGCAGAAATGTCCATTACACCGGCAAATATCACTGCATGGACATTAGCAAGCAAGAAAGACACACACACACACACACACACACACACACACACACACACACACTTACAACACAATTCCTATGTAATCCATGAATGCAAAGGTAGACCACCATGCACATGGCTGCACTTGTTAAATGTCCACACCTGCTAACTAGCATCATAGTACAGTAAACACACAGGTATACACACACATACATATACACACACACACACACACACACACACACACACACACACACACAGATCTTTTCCATTAAAGGACTTAGGTGTTGTTTAAAGCATCTTGTTTACATAACTGCTGGTTTAATTATTTATTCAAAATGAAAGTATATATAGTCTATAGATTAAAGATCCAGTTGTCAGTGTAACAGTAAATCCATTATTCAAAGCTCTAAATGAAGTAACATGACAGAATCCCCCCATCACTTACAGTGACCCTCACTGTAAATGTAACTGATGTAAACAACTGGTTTCATCTAACTCTGCCTCACTGGCCTCTGACTGACTCATGTAGTTTTCTACTAGTAGCTACTGGTTGTGTGTTATAGTTCATTTTAAATCATGTCTAGCTTTTGGGTGACATGTATCCTGAACGTGCCATGAACCTGTTAGTTAGTTGAAACAGTGGTTGGTTATAAATTAATGTGAATCTCAACATTTGGATGCGTTTCACGGTAAAAGAGCATTTCACTGTGACACGGCTGAAGCAGGTTAACCTGTGGTTAGCTAGCAGGGTACATGGAAGTCAGACAGCGTCACTCAGGTAAACAGGACTAAAGTGTGGCTTCAACTTCCTTTTACCGTCCTCAGTGGCTCGGTACAGCTTTCTCTCAGCAGCCTGCGGTTCTTTGCTCTCACCTGGACTCACGTCGACCACACAGCACGACTCCATCCCGTGTCCAGCGTGGGTTTAGCAAACGGACCCGTGCTGCTGCTTCGGCTCGGATGTGCCGTGGACTCGTCCCTCTTCGGATCCGCTCTGTTCGCCTGCGGCGCCGGGGAGCCCACACACGGGCACGCCTGCTTCCCCGGAGTTGTGGACACACGAACGGTGTCTCTGAAGTTGTGAAGCTCCAACTACAGTATGTGTCCGCACAACGACGAGGTCCAACTGAAATCTGTCCGCACGACGACATGCGCACCCACACACCTGCGGGTGAACCGGGACTGAATGATCAGCAGCCTCCGTCCTACACACGGTGAAGGTGGCAGAGGTCCATGGAGTTATTCAGCATACTGCAGTGGAACTACTGACGTTAGCAACATCAGTAGAAATGTGTGGAGGATGCACGACAGCTGACAGTTCTCCTTATTGGGAAAAGTTCACCGTTTATAGTAGCATAGTAAAGTAGTTTTCTGATATATATTAATGCAGTATAATTTGCATTTACGTTATGTATTGTTCATTTTATTGTGTGACAGATGGATTTTGAATTACTGTTGTTTCCATAGGGTCACAATCTGTTGAATTGGATTTCCTCTGTCTCTGTGATTGTTTGTTTTTTGTTGCTGCTGTGATGGTGGAGGAGTCAGCTGTTCAGTGAGAGACAATGGAGACAGGTCGTCTTTATAAGATCTTCTCCTTCTAACTAACCCGAAGAACAAGAGCGTGATGGAAAGTGTTCCTGCAGGTTCATCTTCACCTTCCCAGCTGGTGCAAACATGTCTAACACTACCATCTAGTGACCACAGTTTGCACATTTCCATTGTATGCTACTTAAATGCAATTTAGAGGTCAGTATGTGTTTACACGGCTACATTTATGTGATTAAAAAATGTTTTTTCAAATTGAAAAATATAAAACGAAATCTGACCTTTTTTGTTAGTTTGTTTTTACCAGGAAAAACAGATTCAAAGCACCGTTTGATGCATTTGATGGTGTTATTTGTGCATTCGCAGTTGCAGGTAATTCATGAAGTGAATGAGTGCAGTTCGCTTTGGTTAGGACTAGGGTTCAAATTTCCATTTCCATACTAGAGTGGACAGACCCTTCACTTTCCCTTCCCAGTAGAAAAGTTTTATTTTGAAGGATACACCCGGATGCTCTACGTTAATGAACGCTATTGGGTTTTATTTTGAAAGTACAGCGACAGGCGTGGCTGTTCATCGTAGCTAACTTGACAGTGCTGAGGAACAGTAATGTATTAGAGGCAGCTCGGTACCGTTACCGTCAACCACGGGCACCGTTAGTATGTCCTCTCTTCCAGTTTAACATTAGCTAAACTAACGTGGGACACGAAGGGAAGGAAATAATGGAACACACTCCAGGTCAGTGGAAGGAGCAACGGCCGCGGAGAACTCAGGTGGTTTACTGACATGAAAGAGGGAATTTAGCCGCTGACGGTAAAATCCACAAAGCACGTCGCTCCGTTCCTCCTCCGTCTCCACCATTTTGGTTGTCAGTGATGGAGCACATCCGGACGCCCAAGGTAATGTTAACAACACAGACATCTCTCCGGCAGTGACTAGGCTCTTTCTGTCTCTCGTCTTTGTTCCTGCGCTCCTGGTGCGCCCTTTCGTTGACGCTGTTTTTTCAATGACACGCAAACGTTCGGCTCATTCCCGTCTTGTCTTCTTCGTCTCCGTCCATCGCTCAAACTCACCTCCCCGTTACACCACACAGCGTCGTCCGTGTCCGAGGCAGCCCGAGCTGCTGGCTGCTCTCTGTGGGACACAGCCTGCAGGAACGCATCATTGGACGACACTCGAAAATCGGGGAATGATGTGCTATTAGCATGTCACCCTCTGTCACTACACGGTTCAATCACCTCCTGCCAGTTCATTATCTGCTTAGACAACAGTCATTTAGTGTATCCACTGGAAGCTGACATTGTGTGTCCGATAATGGGGGAGCCAAAACACACCTGGCACACCTGCGTGCGCTCAGGTGCTCTTGCTTCCTGAATGATTTTATTACTTATGTAGTTATGGAATATACTCCCGATACTTTGCCCTTGCACATCTGCCCAAGCATGACTTAGGATTGTAACCATCAACAGCAACAGTCTGCCAAAGGCCAACAGGCCTCATGTTGACAACACCCCCCTCATTCCAAAATCACCAGAGTTGGACTGTGCGTACATAGGACAGAATGAAGTGTATGTTGCATGTTCAGTATGCAGAAATGTGTAGTTATATATGCAATACAGTAACACACCCAACAGCTTATACACCTTTTGTTTCACACAACTATCCCTCAAATGGATATAATTCCTAAATCTGTTGAGTCATGCTCAGTGACACTGTTAGCTGTTATTACAGTGAGTGTACAAACATGTCTTTTCTTGTCTTCCTCATTTTATCTGTGTGTTTCCTTCTGTGGTATTTTACACTCGTGTACTTGCCACCTGTCAGGTGGAAAATGTGTGTCTTCTGGACAGGTCGTCAGGCCAGAGAAAGGTCAGCATCGGGACTCTCTACCTCTCTGCCACGCACACCATCTTCGTAGAGAACAACCCCGAGACACGCAAGGAGACATGGGTAAGCTGGAAGCATACTTACTGTACCTTTCACGGTAATGTGTATTTCTCTTCATCCATTATCTCATCACTGCCTGACTGAAATCTAGTATAGCTTCATCTTCCTTGCTTCACCTACTCACACCTAAAGTTGTTCTTTAGATAGACTGTTCATATACGTCTCAATAACCTTTTATGTGCTGCCAGTAGCAAGTAGTTTGACAGTTTAGGAGTTTAACACTTAAACTCATATCATCACATGTCCTACTTGGCACAAAAATATAGTAAGTAGTTTCTTCAAACAAGATGTCAGATTTTATTGTTCTAATAATGTGAATAACGACTAAATGAGGATCATTTGATCTTTTCATCCTTTGACTACAGAAGAAGGTCTAGATAAAGAATGCAGTGTACAACATCAAGCTGCGACATGCAAATTATTACTTTAGATGTTTGAGTTCAAAGTCAGGAAATGTTTCTGTTAACTAGGTACAAAGTTATCTTCATTATAAGATCACCACTCAAACCAAAAATGAATCAAATTCAGTACCGACAGGAGAAGCACATAAGTTAAATCACTTAAAGAAATAACACTGTCATAGTTCCTCAGCAGTAACCTTTGGCCTTGCAGCTGAAATATGTTTTATGACTCATTCCACATGCAACCTCCTCTGTGGGTGATATGGCATCCGCAGCAGTCAGTTTGTTCATATGTGCACTAGCCCCACTCTTAAAGAGGAAAAAGAAATGTTTATGTCAGGGTTCCCTCCCACCCACCAATGAGCTAGTTAACAACAAAGAGGTCCATTAGCATGTTCAATTCAGAAATTAAATGACATACTTCAACTGGGGCACACCTGAGGTGTTGAATCTCCTCCAATGGGAAGCATGAATTGGCTCGGAGGTCAACTTCACTAATTTTAAGAAGTTGGTTCCTGTGGTTCTAGTTTGGCCAATACATAGATATAAATGGTGCTAAGATATGCCTTCCTAATATAAAAAATGTGTTTTGTTTGCAGTTCAGATGTTATCTAGATAAAGAAGTTGTAAAGATGGTATACTTGCACAATATCACATCATCTCAACCAAAAAAACATCTCCAAATGGTGAGTTTTTTCACAAGAAGCAACGAGATGTTTTAACACAGGGATGACAGAGCAAAGTCTTTTTAACTTTATTGCGGTAAAAAAAAAATTTATAAAAAAAAAGATTGTCTACTATCCTTTTGAGAAGAGCTGGCATGACCTTATCGCTGTTATTACTGTGTGTAATAGACACATTAAGGCCCCCTTTCAAATCTCGTGCAGGAGGTAGATGAGCAGTCTGCCTCCCACTGGACTGCACTAGATAATAGAGGGGTGTCAAATTTCACAAAGCAGGCACCAGGAATAGACGATTAGCAGAAACAAAGAAGACTGATTTTAATTAGCTCATGTTAAAAAAGAAACTGCTGCTAAGGCAACCACCCACTTCTTCTTCTTTTACTTCTTGTGAGTAAAGCCCAAGAGTTTCCCCAAAATCTTTCTCAATAATTTAGATCACAAGATTGATTACACAATAATATGACACGTGTTGGACATAATGCTAGTTTTTGTATTTTCTGCAGTGCTGATTGAGAGTACTGACTTACTCCACATACTTACAGTTGAAAACCTCACTGATTATTGACCAGATCAATGAAGGAATTGTGTGTGTGTGCGCGTGCGTGTGTGTGTGTGCATGTTCGGATTTCGCATTGTGCACCTTTTAAGATTGCTGTCCGTGTGTGTGTGTTTTAGGTGTTGCACAGCATGGTAAGCAGTGTGGAGAGGCCACCAACCACACCCGCAGGAAGTCAGCTAATCCTGCGCTGTAAGGATTTTCGGGTCTTCCAGATCCTTATCCCTCAAGAGAGAGACTGTTTGGATGTCCACACCTCACTAGTCAGGTTGTCACGTCCAGGTGCATGAGTATTTTTGGTTATTTCTGTGTAAGTGGGTAAATGTGTGTGTGTGTGTGTGTGTGTGTTTGAATAACGTAACACATAAACTGGAGGTATGTCTCTTCAATATATGGTATTCTAAGGTCTGCTCTGCCTTCTCCTTTCACAGAGAAGTACACTGAGCTTTACTGCCTGTCCTTCAATCCCAATGTGAACAAGGAGGAGAGAGAAGAGTCCTGGAGGTTCATAGACCTCACAGCAGACTACAAGAGGATGGGAGTTCCTAACAACCTGTGGGTGACTACAGCTGCCAACAGTGAATACAGGGTCAGTCTGATTGGGGTGTGTGTGTAATGTGAAATGCAGGATGATGGTATTAGAGATGGAACGTACTCCTTACATAAACTCTACCCCTGATAAAGCCATTATTCCAATATACTCTGTGGTGTGTTGTTGTTGACCTACAGTTTTTTCCTTGCTAAGTGCACTGAATATGCCTTTTACTCAGGACATAGACAAGGTCATAGATAAAATAGCTCAGCATTCCCTTCAGCCCAGCTACTTATCAGGAGGCTGTCTCCTAGAGAGTCAGGTGGGCTCTTTACAGATCTTAGCATGCAGCTCTGCATAGACTGTCTAGAGCTCTTTGGTGGCTGTACAGGAAAGTAAACCAATTCCTTGTTTCATTCATTGAAGGTTTGTAATGTTTTTTACAGTTTTGACATATTCTTGAGAGAAACAGTGAGAGATTCAGTCAGGTTTCTGGGACTTCAATAGATAAAGTACCTCCTAGGCTGATAGTATCTCAGGTGTAGTTAGCAAGGCACAATTGTGTCACTGGTTTTGTGACTTTTATGTCATTCAATTATATATTTAAGACAAACAAAATCTATATGTTTTATTGTCTCTAAGTGATTGCAAGCGTCACACTTCTTCTTTTGAATGATTCCCAATAACACTTATGGGTGTGTATAGTTAAGTGTGTACCAATTTAATTCTACCAAGCAGAGTCTCTTCTGTTCCTTAACAGTGACTTCCAATCTCACTTTCTACTCGATCTGATTTAATTGCCTTCCATAACATCTGCCACTATATCTTAACTTTGTTACAAATGAAGGATTTCACTTCTGTTTTACTTAACATTTAGCAAGTTGATTTACTACTTCATTTCCTTAAACTTAGACTGCATCACGTGTTCAATATGAACAATATGAACAATTTCATTGAAACTGAAGGGTCATCATATTAGACTCTATCACAATAATAGCTGGGACAGTGGCCTTTATAATGCTTTGCCTATGATCAGAAGACTGACATCACATTCATTCTCTCAGGTGTGCGATACATACCCCTCAGAGCTGTTTGTCCCAAAGTCGGCCACACCTGCAATCATTGTGGGCAGCTCACGCTTCAGGAGTCGGGGGCGATTTCCTGCTCTGTCCTACTTCCACCAGGACACACTGGTCAGTGTGATGCACACACACAGACACACACAGAAAGATGATGAAGTTACAGTAACAATGTTTTACTGTCCTTTAGGCAGCGGTGTGTCGATGTAGTCAGCCGCTGTCAGGTTTTAGTGGACGCTGTCAAGAGGATGAGATGATGCTTCAGGCCATAATGAAGTCCAACCCTGGTAGTGATTACATCTACGTGGTGGATACCAGACCCAAGGTAACACAGAGCCACAAATTTACCACTCTTAATATACAACGAGCAGAAATACCCACTTATACTGTATCTGCGTGTACAGCTGAATGCCATGGCAAATCGAGCAGCTGGTAAAGGATACGAGAACGAGGACCACTACACCAACATCAAACTGCAGTTCATTGGCATTGAAAACATCCATGTCATGAGAAGCAGCCAGCAGAAAATAACAGACAGTAAGAAGAGTGCGTGTGTGTGTGTGTGTGTCTGTGTGTGTGTCTGTGTTTGAGCAACTAATATAAAGTTATGAGGTAAGGCAGTGAAAAAAGAGCAGTAAAGTTATCTTGTAGAGTTGCAATCAGTAAATACTTCCTCTGATAATTGTTGTTTTCCTGTATGTGTGTGTGTGTGTGTGTGTGTGTGTGTGTGTGTGTGTGTGTGTGTGTGTGTGTGTGTGTGTGTGTGTGTGTGTGTGTGTGTGTGTGTTAATTACTTTTGCTGCTTCTGTCTAGTGGGTGAAATGCGATCTCCTTCCATGACGGACTTCCTGTGGGGTCTGGAGAACTCTGGTTGGCTCAAGCACATTAAAGCTGTACTGGACGCTGGGGTCTTCATAGCCCGGGTGTGTACACAGTCAGAGAGAAACACACAGACAGGCACACACACAGGCACACTCCCACAGCAACCACAAACATTTGAGTAACTGAAACTGTCTGATTGGAATCTAGAGTAGAACTCATAGAGCGCAGTCACGAGGAAGATGTAAGTACAACATATAACAGTGCAGCTAAAGTTGGAGCTAATTTTAACAGGTGGTAAATCCATAATAATACATCAGTATTCATTAGATGATTATATATTTTTGAATATAAAAATGTTTGACTTTTGGCTCTTCATAGTAACCACTAAGCTGTATACTAAATGCAGTACAACATTTCATTCTTATGTGTAATGGAGTAAATGGAAAAAGTAAAGTAAAATGGAAATACTACACACAATTTTAACTGCGCCAAATACAGTACTGCAAATGCATCAAGTTTAATATTAATAATAATTATTATTATAATAATACTTAATTTGCTTACTGACTCATTACTCTTAATGCTTGTGAGAAAGGCCAGTGAGACATGTGGCACTTTAATAGTAAAGATAAGACAGTGGCATAAAGCCTGTGAACGAATGAGACCATCACTAAGTGGAGTATCAACCTCTTCAGACCTCTGCTGGTTCACTTGAACTGTCCCTTTCGTTTACAAAGTATGAGGAAAATGACAAGAACCCAGAGCCAGATTCATTTGTTTTCAAATGTCATTTTGCCAAACCAGAAGTCTATTACCATAACATAGAGATACTACAGAAAACTATAAGTTTCTGTACAAGTTGTTAACAAAGGTGGAACATTTTGTATCCGTTTGAATTTACATAGAATTCAAATAATTAATTATACAATTTGAAAGATTGCTTTATGGCACAAATTGTTCCTGGAGAAGAGTAACAAAAACGGGTAGAAGCTGACAAATATTTAAATACAGTGGCAAGAAAAAATATGTGAACCCTGTGAACCCCAATTTCATTGTTTTCTGCATTCATTTGTCATAAATTCTGATAGTATACTCTATTAAATATAATGTGCCTCAAATAATAACCCCCCAAAAATTCTCATCTCATGTCTTTATACAGAACAACCATAAAAACCTCAAAGTGCTGTGGGGTTGACACCGCCTTGGCAGCAATAACAGGCCCAATTCACTTTTCTTTACGATTGGGATGATGTTTTCATGATGATATGCAGTGACCTTTTTACGCCAGATGTAGTGCTGTGTGTTCTTTCCAAATAGTTTAATATTAGTTTTATCAGTCCATAAAACATTCTGTCAATACTGCTGTGCAGTGTCAATGTGCTCTTTGTTAAACTTCAGAAATCAATCAGCAATGTTCTTTTAAGTAAGCAGCAGCTTCCTTTGTGGTGTCCTGCCATAGACACCCTGCTTGTTCAATGTTTTACTTACAGTAGACTCTTGAACACAGATGTTAGCCAGTTCCAATGATGCCTTCAAATCTTTGACTGTCAATCTGGGTTGTTTCTTTACCTCATTGATGAGTGTTAAGCTCTTGGGGTCATTTTGACTGGCCGTCCACCTCTTGGTAGAGTAGCCACAGTCCCAACGTGTCTCTGTTTGTAGATTGTTTGCCTAACTGTAGCTGATGAAAAAATCTTTGCCATCTTTTTGTAAGTCTTACCAGCTGTAAATCATCAATTCTTGATTATACATCCTCTGACAGCTCCTTTTGGCGAGGCATGGCTCACATAGATTCTTGTATGAAGTAAACTTAAAAATGTTTGAGTGTTTTTTGTCAGTCAAAGTAGCTCTAGTCCACATCTCCAAACTAACTTTTCTTAACTTAACGCCTGACTCCAATTAGCTTTTTAAAGATCATTATTAAAAGGGTTGATGTACTTTTTCTACCCTACTGTAAAGATATGAAAGATCAGAAGTTCTATTGTGACATTATTTTAGGCAGAGTTTATTTGTTAATACTCTTGACTTAGATGATGATCAGATCACATTTTATGACAAAATAATGCAGAAATCCATAAAAATTCTAAAAGGTTTGCATACTTTATGTGAAAGGTAAAATGTTGTGTACTGTAGTTCCAGAGCAGTAAAAACAGAATATATAGCCCTCTCTCTGTCTCTCTCTCTCCAGGCTGTGGCTGATGAAGGCATCAGTGTGGTGGTTCACTGTTCCGATGGTTGGGATAGGACAGCACAGGCCTGCTCTGTAGCCAGTATACTGCTGGACCCATACTACAGAACCATCAAAGGACTCATGGTAACACAGACACAGTGATCTTTTATTCTAAAACACACCACGACAAGCTCTTATTTACTCCTCTTTATCTCCTCTCTCTTTTAGGTATTAATAGAGAGAGACTGGGTTTCCTTTGGACACAAGTTCTCCCACAGGTCAGTAACTGGGTCTGCAGACTAATTAGGATGACACAAAAACATTTGTATATATTTTTTTAAAGACAGGCTCCCACTTTTGTAGACTCATAAATCCCATTTGAGAAAAGTTACTTCTAAAATGCAAGAAAGAATTTAAAACACTGAAGTCAAGTGTTGATTGGTTGAACCTTTATCTGAGTATAAAGAAAAGATTTTCACAACATAATAGTATTTTGAAAATATAAGCAAATTTAAAGTTTCTTTTCTTTCTTGCATGTTTTAACATTGTGGTAAATCACCTTTCTTTTTTAAATTCATTTTAATTATTTGAGACCTGAAGATATTTATTGTTGTAGTTTTGAAATATTCTTGTTGAACTGATTGATTCATTCCTCACAAAGTTTGGCACAAAGTGATGAACCATGACTGGGCCTTTGGCGGCATGATCCACTTACCTGTTTCTAATAAACCTGTTAATCTGGAATTCTCCAGCACAGTGTTAATTAAATACACTGCCTATCCAAAAAAAAAAAAGTCGCACTCTGATATAACGTTGGGCCGCCTTTAGCTTTGATTACAGCATGCATTTGCTGTGGCAAAATTTCGATAAGCTTCGGCACTGTCTCAACATTTATTTCCGTCCAGAGTTGCATTCATTTTTCGCCTAGCTTTTGTATTGATCATGGGAGAGTCGGACCGCCATGTAAAGTCTTCTCCAGCACATCCCAAACATTCTCAATAGGGTTAAGGTCTGGATTCTGGGGTGGCCAATCCATGTGTGAAAATGATGTGTCATACTCCCTTAACTACTCTTTTACAATTTGAGCCTGATGAATCCTGGTATTGTCATCTTGGAATATGTCTGTGACATCAGGGAAGAAAAAAAATCCATTGATATAATAACCTGGTCATTCAGTATATTCAGGTAGTCAGCTGACCTCATTCTTTGGACACATAACGTATCTGAACCTTGATCTGACCAACTGCAGCAACCCCAGATCATAGCACTGCCCCCACAGGCTTGTACAGTAGACACTAGTTGGTTGGTCTTTTTTACCCTGAAGAGTCAAACCAGGTGTAGTGAGATTAACAGTAAAGAGAGATCTCTCTCCCTGCAGGTATGCCCACCTGGATGGAGATCCAAAAGAGGTGTCCCCTGTCATTGATCAGTTTTTGGAGTGTGTGTGGCAGCTTTCAGAACAGTTCCCTTGTGCCTTTGAGTTCAACGAACGCTTCCTTATCGCCATACACACTCATGTATACTCGTGTCAGTACGGGACCTTCTTGGGCAACTGTCAGAAGGAACGCAGGCATATGAGGTAGGCTGACACTGTGTTTGTCTTCTATGTGATTCCTGTACTTCAACAACCAGCACTAGTCTGTGCAGAGCCTCAGTACAGTATCAAACATTTGTTGACAGTGCTGTATGTATTGTTTGCAGGCTTCATGAGAGGGCTCACTCTCTGTGGCCTCAGCTATGGAAGGACAGAGCTGAGTACACCAACCCTGTTTATAAGGCCGAGCTGAGCCAGAGTCAGGGCATCCTGAGACCTAACACCACCCCCTACTGCTTCAAGTGAGTCACTGCAGCAGACAAATCCACTGACACACTAACACATTGTTATACCCTAAAGTACAAGTAGCAAGTGGGAACAGAGTGCTGGTAGCTTAATGCAAAACATGTAAAATGATAAAAAAATATCTGTCTTGGGCGCAGAATGTGGAAGGGTCTCTACAACCACATTGAGAAATCAATGCCAGCCCGCCAGTCGCCTGCCGACTTCCTGTCAGCCGTGAGAGAAGAGTCCCAACAGCTGGAGCAGGAACTGACCAATCACCAGGAGGTACCACCAGGAGGAACCGCCCACCACCACCTGAGCTCCAGACAAGGCATACAACACAACACACACCCCGTTATGACACCGCTATTACCCAGATGCAACGTTGATTGCTGCAGAATTACTCTGAGAGTCTCTGTGGTGCTGATTTGAATATGAAAGTCCAAATTGACATACATTTGATACATTAATATACATTTAGTCACTTACAAGTGAGGTACGAAGCAAAATATCTAAACCAGGGAGACAAACTTTAATGTAAAGTGCTCTAGAGGGAATTGTTTCCGTTGCATGAGGTGGAATTGCAAGAGAAAGTTGTGGAAGAGTTCTTTGTACACCTGGTTTTTAGGAGTGGGAGTGAGGCAGCTGAGTGTGCAAAAGTGGGTAGCTGGTTCCACCCTCGTAGAACCACTGAGCTGAAAAGTTTAGACTGTGATCCTTTGAGGTTAGATAAGGGGACCACAAGACGTTGCTTGCTGGCAGGGCACAGTGGACAGGAAGAATTGTAAAACCTGTGTGAGGGAGTTCAGGTAGGTAGGTGCTGTTCAGTTGACCACTTTGTAGGCAAGGGTCAGGGCTTTGAACCTTGAACCTGATGCTTGCAGCTACAGGATTAAAATGTTTACATTAAGTCCTGCTCCTTTTTACTATTTTAAACCACAAAAATTCTACATAACATAATTTCAACCCAAGCCATTGGGTGCTGGCAGGTTGTGTTGGGTTTGGATCAGGTATCTAGCGTTCTCTAGTCTAGGTCGGACATGTAATGTACATGACTGTCTTTGACCCAGCAGAGGGCACTATCACATAAAAGAAGTTGCTCTAACTGAGTTGTGGAGGCAGTCGTACGGTTAGTCAAATTTGAGGTACTTATTTCCATTTTATGTTACTTTTACTCTACTACAGTTCAGGGATCAGTTTTATTTATTAGTTACTTTACTTACAACTTCTCATAATTAAAAGTAGTAGTAGTAGTAGTAGTAGTAGTAGTAGTAGTAGTAGTAGTGTCATATTGCTTTAGGAAGGTCCTTGCAGTTTGACTTGAGTGTTGAGTTTGTGTACTTTTACCACCCCCTGAGTGCAACATGCAGTCCCTTCTGAAAGTACTAGAATGACATGGTTAATTTGGGTTTAAGATTAAATGATGGCTACAGGATGGTAGTTCAGTATTTCAGCTTATATTTAATGCTTTGGACACCTTGATATATTAAACAACATAGAACATTTTCTTTTTTATTAGATAACCCACATTTGTAGTGAGCAGAATTGGAATGTGACTGACAAGTTTTTCTTGTTACCCAGGTGTGTACTGTAAGAATGATTTTTAAATAGTAACTGGGTTAAAACACTACTCTTTCTTTAAGCCCTGGGTTTTATCTGTGAAGAAAGTATTTGTTGTTAAAAAAGACTAGAGATGTGTCTATGGGATAAAAGCAGACCATTTTAAAATCTGACCAAGAAGAATCTGACAGAAGTATTGAGAGTTGTGAATAAAAATCTCAAAACAATAGGACATGACTTTATCTACCAAAAACAAGAAGCCATTTCGCATGATGTGTTTGATGATTTGGCCGATCACCAGACCTGAACCCAGCTGAACATGTATATAACCTACTTCAGAGGAGACTGAAGGCAGAAACTCCCCATTTGCATTACTGCAAATAAGGGACGTAAAACCATATATTATGTTTGATCCACTTTAATTTACTTTCAAACTCTGTTCCAATACGTTTGCTCACTTCAAATGAATTAATCTAATACTGTGGTTGTTATCTTCTGTCATTTGTACATCAAAGAATAGCTGAAGTTCTGAACTTTCGTCTCATATCCACTGTTGGATCTTAAACCCAAATGTCCTTGGAGCAAAGCAAAACCAACTAAATTAGCCTTTGTCAGTCCATTGACATCCCAACTGGTTTGGAGCCAGCTGCCCAATATCCAATTTGAAACTTCCAGTGTCCCTTTAAAAAAACAAAAACAACACAAATTCATACAGACATAAATTATTATTACAATTAAAGTCTTTTTGTAGCAAAAAGGAGCTGATACAAATTTAAAAGCACTGAATCGCTCATTTTTTTTCCTTCAAAATTCAATGTCTGTAATATTTGTGACTCGTCATAATAGAATTTTAAATCAAAACCAGTTTTTCTTGATCACATTTGAAGGGAAATTTGATTTAACTTGAGATTGTCTGTAGTCACTGGTGTTCAGCTATCCGCATTCTCCACCTCCGAACCCATCCAGTGAACTCAGTGAGACACGGGTTTGTTAGAATAAAATAAAAGGGAAGCCATTTTAATTAAAGTAAGTGTATATCATCTTGTCTTACCCCTCCAGAGGATAACAGCCCTGACCGGGAAACCAATCATGTGGGAGAAGATTGAGGTTTCAAGGAAGAGGACTAGCCGCCTGCGGCTGAGACACTGCGGGCCGGACCCGCCCTCCACTTACACTCACTCTATTACCAGCCCTGCACACAACAACAGTCACACACTCTCCTTTAAAACAGCCAATCAGGAGGCTCAGACCAAGGAGCCTGCTCTTACCTTGCCGTTGAGACCACATACCCATCTCAAAGGCCATGACCCAGGTGACCTCTCCACCTGCAGCGACCTGGAGTCGGGAGTGGCCGACCTCAGCAGCCGTTCATCAAGCGGCGGGGACTACAGCAAGGACCCAGACTTGGAATGAGGCTGTTTGGACTGCTGCCTGACTGGGGAAAAGGGAGTCCTGCCACATGGCTGGAAGGTGAAAGAGGGAATTATTACTCTGTAAATTCTTCATAATATTTATTCAAACACCAGGAGAGCAGAGGAAGACTGATGTAGTGGTTTCTGTGTGACTGACAGCTGGATTTTATTTGTAGTTTTCTAGTAGACAACTGTAATTTGCCTCATTCCTTCTCAGTGTAAAGACAGTCACAGTGAATTAGGAGAAACCTCACTAGCTGTTTTTGACAAAGGCACTCAAACAGTCTTTTGTTTTAAAATTCATATTTTATTGCACTTGGCCAGATGGGCTAGTTTTTGAAAACATGGATGTTTTTTTTTAGTTGGGCTCAACTACTGACAGTTGTATTTTCTTTCAGAAATGCACTAGAACTATTGTGAGATGGACAAATGGAACATGAAAAGCAAGCTGAAGTAAGGCCGAGCTTGCAGCCTAAATGAGGAGAGAACCTGATGGAACTCTGACACACACTTCACTTGTGTCCCTATTCATAATGTTCACTTCTTCCTACAAATCTATCACGTCACTTAGTTTATTGATATGCAGTCTTCCTTCTTCACTGGAACATCATGTGCATCATCATAGTAGTAATGATGTTTTCTCAGCATACTGTATGTGTTCCACAGTCTTGACCAGGTTAAGTGTGAAGGGCCAATGGTTTAGTACCATGACTCACACAGATATTGTTTCTCTAGAACATCCTGTAAATTGTTTGTGTAGAGAGTTTCTGAACTCTTTAGAATGACCTAAATCGTAATCAGATTTTCACACAAACCCCAAAACATAGATTTTATCTATACAAGTACAATTTTAAATATCTTTGTGTGGCAACAGTGTATGAACCCATGTGCTCCCCTCCACCTCTTGCAGTAATACCTTCAACTAAATGTGTCTGTTTATCAGTCCTGCACATCAGCTTAGAGGGATTTTAGCCCATTCCTCCTCCAAGAACAGCTTCAACTCAGGGATGTTGTTTGGCTTCCTGCATGAGCTTTTTTCCAGCTTGGTGAGGATCAACAACTCTTCTTATAGGAAGAACTGTCCTTTGTTCAAGCTGTGACTCACTTTTACAAAGCTGTACTGTCAGAATCAGGCTTTGAAAGTGAAGATCCAGGTTTCTCTTCTTTAAATAAGGCAGGACCTCCTGAACTCGCACCTGATTGTTATCCCTTCAATTGAATCACCTGATTTTCCAAACTATCTGACATTCCTAGAGGTTCACGTGCTTTTGACACACACAGATCCGTCAGATTGGTTCATTTTAATGTGTAGTTATTTTTCATTTGGGTTCCCTTTTAGGACTTGTGTAAGAATCTGATGACTCTATCCATCCCTTTAAAGTGTGAAGTGCTGATGAGAGTTGCTGCTATGGAAATTGGACAATGTGATTATAAGTAGTGGAAACACTGGAAACCTGACACTGAAGTCTTAAATTAGTTCTTTCTTTGAGTTCTTCCTTTACTTGAACTTCTCCAAAACCATATTACGTAGAACATAAGTAGAACAATGATTTCAGATCAAATACATGAACCTAGTTCAAAGTAGAAACCATAAAAATGTGGACTCCCAAATTCCCCATTACTTTTTATGTGCAATATATTATATTATAGCTATCTCTTGTATTGTTTGTTTTGAGGGGTGTAACAGTTCTTAAACTGGGAGTGAAACTGAGACACGCAGGTCTGTGGCTCCGCTGCATACCCACCCAACCCACTGCCTGCCAGCGGGAGACATCCCACCTCCTTGGTGGTGAAGTCTCCTGCATATTGATAATCTCTGACTGGGCAAATTCAAAACAAATCGTGGAAACGACATTTTATGCCTCTGTGCACTGTATAACTGTATTCTACTAGACCCTGCTGGTCACACTCTTATTAACAAGATATTCATGGAATCCAATAAAGCTTGTTAGATGATTGATGTCACAACAGGTGCAGAACCCTCTGAACCCTCCACATTCCCACAGATGGACTACAAACAAGCAGAACTCAAATGTCTGATCAATCAAAACGTCAAAATGTCTCTCTAAATATTCTCCATGTTTTACCAGGCTTACAGTTTCTGGCTGTGAACTTGTTTTACTGTATTGGGAGCTGACTGTGGCTCCATGCTGGAGGACAGAAGAAAGTAAGTGACCAAATATTGTAGCATTCAAGTTGTAATCCCCTTTTTAAACCATGGATTTTAAGACGTGAAGCTTTAGGTTTCTGTTCCAAAGATTATTGGAGCCCACATACAGACAAAAACGGTTATTAAAAAAAAGAAAAAATCCAACACAATGAAAACACATAGTGTGTGACTCTATGAACTGGACCTGTCTGGATCCCCTCTCCCTCCCAACTTGTACATTTCACTGTAGCCCGTGCTGTATCTGTGTGCAATTTTCTGTATCTACTAATAATCTATCAATAAATGTTCAAGGTGAACTGCAACTTACTGGGTCTTAAAAGTCTTTTAATGGGAGACCACTGAACGTCCACAGAGCTTTGCCTGGAACATTCAACACAAAAAAGGTTTTGAGCATGTGAGATGTCATCAGCCTGATGCTTACAGTGGTTTTGTCAAGTATTAAGACCTCTTCACTTTTTGCCCACTTATATGTGCTTTAAATGCTAGAATATAAAGGAATAAATTAGCAGTTGTGTTGACCGCTTCGATTGTCTTAGGGTATGTGTCAATAGAATATATATATATATATATTGGGGTTTATGTTTGGGCTTTGGTTGGACAGTTGGACTTGCTGTCACCCACACGCTTCACTGTATGGATACCATTAGCAGGTGATGGCCAGGTTCTCCTGTCTCTGGAGACAGAGACAACCTTTTCCCAGTATGGTTAGTGTGTGTATAGTGAAGGAGTCTGTACACAGAGACGATGTTTAGAGCTCAGTTCTATGTCTTGCAGACATAGAACCCCCCCCGAGTTACAA
Source organism: Anabas testudineus (assembly GCF_900324465.2). Lineage (NCBI taxonomy): Eukaryota > Metazoa > Chordata > Actinopteri > Anabantiformes > Anabantidae > Anabas > Anabas testudineus. The sequence goes on from NC_046610.1 coordinate 25,730,296, forward strand.
AGATCCAAATCTCAGTGAAAATTGTTCCCTTATTTTTTTCTCACACTGAAAATTAGGAACATCACACTTTTCAGAAATGTCACTCGAGTACCACAAAGGCCATTATATTAACATTTTATACATGTTTTGTAAAGTGACCATTAGAACATTATCTAAAAATGCTTATTTTACAGTATAACACGACAGAACAATTAGTCAACAACAACAGGAGGTGATATGTGTCCTGGTCCAAGTTTGTCGAGCAACACCAGAGCAGTGATATTCAACAGGAAGGAAGGAAAGAAAAAAAACAAGACATCAATGCTCCAGCAATGTGCTTGTTACATTAACTGTAACATGTGACCACCGGGCTTTTTCCTCAGCACTTCCACCGACTGCAGCACACGACACAGCTGCATGTAAAAGAGATCCTGAGAAAGCTGCTCAGAGGCACAGTGCAGCCATGTAAAAGCAGATCCAGAGTCAGATGCTACTGACAGGCAGCATGCCAAATGACAAATCCAGGCTACATTTCTAAACATAATAGGACACAAGTGAATGATTACAAGCTAGGGTCTTATTTTGAAAAGGTCCCATCCTTTTTAAACCTTTCTTTTATGTACTGCATTCAACTGCAACTAAAACACCCAGAACCCTCTCTTCTCATTTGTTCTTCTTTTCCATCACTGCATACATTTGTTATCATACGTGTAATTAAACCTCAAGATAAGATCACTTCATCACCGACGAGCGAGGTCTGTGTTACAAGTCCCACGTCTCTGTCTTGTCCAGTTCACATGAATGTACAGTAACGTCGCTGCTTCCCTCTCATGAGAAGAAAAGCTGTTGACACAGTTGTTTTGTCTCCTCTGGACATGAGACTTCGTGTCCGATGGTCCGAGGGTCGCAGTAGATCTCATAGTCGTTTCCTCCCTGTTGCAGGAACACAGAGTGTAACATGAATGTTAAGAAATCCCAATGTGCCTGTAAAGGTTTCTGTTGTCGCTGCCATGTGCTCTGGAACGAGGCTCAGGAGGAACATGTTTCTGAATGAGGATGGTAATCGGCTAGTGCGGCCGCTTGTCGGCTCACCTGCTGTGATGGCTGAGCTACAGTGACCTGAGCTGGCACTCACATGCCTGATTCTACTCTAAATTGAACTTTTTTTGAAACCACATCGAGCAGCACCAGCCAAATCCCAAAATGAAAAAAAAAAAAAAAAAAACCACTAGTAATGAGACAGGAAGAAAATGTTTTAGAGAAAGAAAAAGTGCAACAGAAATGTAGAAGAAAAAACGACATTACTCCCTCTCCAGTAATTCTGTGTACACTCAGAAGCTCTAGTAACTTGTGTATTGACACATAGTATACAAACAAAAACATACTGAAATGTTTTATTAGTTTATGACTTCTTAGCATGCTGTGAACACTTGAACTAAAACCCTAACCCTCACATCCTGTTATTAAACCAGATTCAACTTAACACGTGCGCTTTTTAAAATAGCTTTTCACAACAGTGTCATAGTAGCAGTGCACACTGTGTTGTACTCTATATAGAACATTGAGTATATTTTAATAGTAGCCCACTCAAAGTTCTGTGTTGGTATCTGCACTAACTAAACTACTACTACTTACTACAAAGTAGTACTGCAGCGACTAAGTGGGATAATTGCTTCAACTGTAGCCAGTGCAAGGAATTCTGGGACTGTTGTGTCAGTTCAGGCTGTTCTGTTCAGTAAGCTGTGCTGTGTTGTGTCATCCCAGGTATGTTGCGTACTATTAGTTGGAGCAGTTGCCAGTGGGTGTGAATGCTACTAAAGCTGCCTGCTTGTTGTGTGGTGTGTGGGCCAACAAAGGTGTTGTTCCTCTGTGTCAGGCATGCTGCTACAAACAAGCCCATACAACGTTGTTCCACTTCAGAATCTAAAAATACACTTAATATGCTTAGTGCAAAAGGAGTTGTTTCAAAATAGCAACCTTGTAGCATACTAATCATTAGTTTGGTAACGCTACAGCTTGTATATTTAACATCCTGTTTTCACCAGGGCAGCCTTCTTTGCATATAGCGTGCTATCAAAAACAACCCTTTCAGTGCCTTCAAGTGTGGAATCCTGACAGGGTTGTCTGTCTGGTCTTTCTACTACTGCTTGTACCTGGCTGTTCTATTGATATTCTACTGTTCAAAGAATTGACATGCAAGTTTGAAAGCCAGCAGGCCTCACTGTGCCGTTTACCAGCACTTAGCATACTCACAGGTTTGGTCTTGTCTCCAAAGAAGTGAATGGTTGAGTAGTTGTCCTGCTCAACAATCCCCAGACAGTACCTCTTATCCCAGCCATCAGGAAACACATCAAAACTGATCTGCCCCCCTGCAGAGAGAAAATGAGATTATGCAGAGAATTTACATCACATTGAGAGAGAAAATAGCCATAAGTGGCATCATGCCTGTGCGAGGCTGAGGATAGACTCAGATCTACAGCTACAAACAAAACCCATAAGCACTAGACATTAGCCAGAGGTTGAATCAGGTACTGCTACTGCTTTTAAAAACAGATTCACTTTAGTTTACATGCAGTTGAGTAACCAGGTCACTCAGAGAAACCAGGTTCGTCTGGTAATTGGGAAATGAGGTTAGCCAGTCAATGGAAATCTGCAAATACATGCAGCACTTTACTTGTGTATTGAAAGAACTAAAAAAAACAACAACAACAAGTTGTAATGAGAGAGATTTAGACTTGACCTTTTCTTTCATTCTGCTTTCCACTCTGCTACTTGCCCTGCCTGCACTTGTACACCTGTAAAAAGCTGATTTGAAACCCAGTTACACATACAGGTGGCAAAGAACTCTACCTAGGAAAATCAGGTCCCCCTACTCAGACTCCAGAAACCAGGTTTCTCATTTACACTGAAAAAGTAAGAATCGGTTTATTGGAGAAAGTTGATTGTGACCTTGTAATGTAAGTGTTTTTAAAACGGCAGTGATTAAGTAATGTTAACTTACCGATTGAGAATGAGAGTCCCCTTCCTTTAAACTCTTCTTTCAATACAGACACAAACTTCTCTCGGATTTTCTCTTTCTGTTGAGAGAAAAAAGAGAATCACAGCTCTGCAGGTGGTGATTTTAAATATTGTATGAATCACTTCACATGAAGCACATTCAGTTAGGTGGCAGTGTAATTAATGTCACGTTAAATAGAAAGATATTATTTTCCACATTCTAGAACAAACTCGCTGTTCAGCTACTCACATAGTGGCGGAAAGTACAATTACTCAAGTACAAGTACAATTTGGAACTATTTCATGTTTTCTGCTACTCAGAATATTCTACTATACTACATTTTTTTAATAACTTACTAGTTATATTTTTCAATTAAAGACAAATAAAATACAGTTTAGGTTTCAATTCTTATACTTATTATTGTCATTATGGGATTATATTTATTCCAGAGAGAAATCCACAGGCTGCAGTTACAACTCTTCCCCTATGGTGATTAATAAACTATATAAATATATATGTTGTATACGTGTAACTATTTACGTACTACTAATGCATACATACAGTCCTGCCTAATCCTAGTCCTAAAACTAGACAAGGGGAACCCACTGCAAGAGCTGCCACTGTGGAAAATCATCCAAACTTTAATATTTGTGTATGATGTAGATGTATGTGAACTTGTGCTTTCAGTAAATGGTGTGACCCACTTCTACAGTCAGAACTTCAACTGAACATTTCAACATGTTTTGCAGTCCCGCACATTCATGGGGAGTCCATTGCAAAACAAAACAAAAAAAAAAAAAAGACTGAAACTGACATCGTACAATACAATACAATCATGATAAAAGTGTTACTGTTGCCTAAGTATATGTCCCACAACAAGAGTCAGCATTTGTTTCTAAATGCTTCCCACCACTACTCTCCTGTGTTTTGAACCCTGTTAAGTTCCAGACAAATATCTGGCTCTCTAATTGCTAATCGGCTCAACTCAAGTCAAAGTCATTTCTGTGAGAATTAGTGTGTACTACCTGATCTAGTTCATAGAACTCTTTCCTCTCTTCCTGTGTACAGCTGCGTCCAATAGGGGAGACGTTCAACATGCCGTTACGGAACTCAATAAATGTCCCCCTGCAAAGCAACACACATTGCAATTCAGTCTACATACAGCTGAACCACATCATTACTAGTGATGGGTCAAACAATACTGAAGCACAGAGAGCGAAACACTGTACCAGTGCTTGTATTGCTTTAGGAAAAAAGGAATCAAGTGACCGACACAGCTGCTGTATCGTGTGGCGGTGAGGCCCAAAACTGTGTTTATCCGGGAGCCAGTCATTAGCATTTGTGCTTAATGAAAAGGTGTAAATCTGCCTTCTCCCTCACATACAAGTACACAAACATGTTTATTTCCTAAGTGACTTTAATGGCTTGTATTATTTTGCTTATATTCAAATTAAATAGAATATACGTTTCTCTTTCATTCAGTTAGCACTTTATTATCAGCTCTAATGTTAACGGGACCATTCATCACTCAATACTAAAGGTTATTATTCTAAGCTTTCCAATGCTATGCTGCTTATTCGGTTTCTGGTAAATGTACATGACCTTTATAGATACAGAAATAAAAAACTTCAAACCCAAACAACTAGTAAACATCAATGATGTCACGATGACTGGTGTTTGTCCATACCTCTTCTTAGGAAGTTTAATCTTGGCTAAATAGCTGAGACAGAAGTTGATAAACTCTTGCAGCAGTTCTTCTCCCATGTGTGCCTGGATGGACTGACAACAACAGACAAAAAAGTAAACACCCACATAAACAGCTATGGATTGGATCACTATTGCTCTTATAAGCAATCTGCCTCTGGGATTAATCATGTTTTCTGGATTTTGAATCTTACCTGAACAGAGTGTAACTTTCCATTTTTATAGGCCACAAGACCGTTCTCAGCAAACACATAGTCCACTTTCTGGATCACTGGCCACAAAAACAAACAGAGTTACTAATATATCACTGGACTATATACACTGTACAGTAGACCAGACCAGTACGTGTCTCACCGTCATCTCCCAGCTGCTCTTTGATCTTGTTGAGGTCTGAGCCCCCTACCACTCCAACGCGAACCCGAGTCTTCAGCTCCTCCAGGAACTCAGCCATGTCTGTAGTCACACGCTAAAAACACACAACAGACAAACACCTTACATTTACACACACAACAGAACAAACTACTGAAACAACAGGACCAAGATGACAACTGATGGACTAATGACCACTGTGATGTGTTACTTTAAATGTACTGTAGTACAGTTTCAATAAATTAGTAGCATACTAGTTACTAATACTTGTTTAGTACTTCTTTGTGTCATTTTTCACTTTTCTAAGTTTGTTTGAAGTTTACAGCACAAATTTGAAATGAGTTTATATAAAAATGTTTCCTTTTAGAAAGTTGAGTCTCTAATTTGTGACTGCTTACTAAAATAAACTGGTTGATTTCTGAACAGAACAAATAAAATGAACATTGATGATTTTTCTAATTCAGTTCTCAGAAGTTGGTTTTTGAAGTGATTCTCTCCTTGAACATGCACGAGTTTCACACCACCACAATTAAAACAACTTTGACAGCGGTGGTACATTGTATGCCATCAAATCTAACGATGTCTTTGAATGCTTAGCGTGACGACAGCGTCTCTGTCAGCATTAGACTGATCAAAGAGTCCTGGTCAACTTGAACATGTCCTGCACAGCTATGCTAACCTCACGCTGTCAAAGTCCACTGTCCTGCACCCTTTTCGCTCCGTCGGACACTTCCTGTTAAAGCAACAAGCGACGTGTCCATCGCCCATGGGTTGCAGTGTTCACTAACACTTATTGATTACTGTACGCTTTTATATGTTTTTATTCTACAATTATTCGGCCTGTACTGTAGCTAGCTCTCACATCGCTTAAGCTAATATTGCAAAATGTTTCTAAGGAGCACAAAGCAGCTCGGAAAACGTCCAACGAGGACCCGGATGTTACACTGACGAGTCCGGGTGGGAATGAATGAAGTCAGCTGGAACATTAGTGTCTCTCACACACACACACACACACACACACACACACACACACACACACACACACACACACACACACACACACACACACACACACACACACACACACACACACACACACACCTGTCTCGCGGCCGTGAGCGTGCCGTCGACATCAAAGAGGCAGAGCGTGCTCGTGTCCACGGCGGCTTCACTCATCTCTGCTCCCAGCTCGCACGAGGTCCCGGTCAGTGAGGACTCGGTGTGTCCGCGCTCTGCTTCCCTCTGCTCGCACTTTGCTCTCTACAATGTCTCTGAGCTGTGACAGAGAAAGAAGAGGGACAACTTGAACTGCTGCTGACGTGACGTGAGACACACAGCCAGTCGGCCGAGCTGCTGGTTTTTTTTTGTCAGAGAATCACGTGATCGACGACAACCGAGGCCTCGTTGAAGAATCACGTGACCCTGAGCTCGAACACTCCGGTTATTTTCTAATGGGCTCTAAAGACTGTTTACTGTTGGATATGAAGATCGTAGAAGACATTCATTTTTACCGTGGAGCGAATATATTTCTACATGTATTGCATGTCAGAAGGGATTCTGTTAAAGCTATTAAAGCGTACTAGAACTTGTTTATGCAACATCGCCCTCATTTTTCTAGTCATTTCATGCAGCGGCAGTGCAAACATACCCTCTTACAAATACACGTTTTTAGTATAAGAAAAAGCATAAGCTCTCAAAAAAGTTAAAGTACCAAACATTAAAGTACTCTTTGCGCAGAATATCTAATTTGACATTAGTGAATCTGAAGTGATATGTTGTTACTATTATCATCATCATTATTATTGCTGAACATAAATAGAATAGAATTCTGTACAATAAAAAGTTTACAGTTGTTTTTATCTTGTTTCTCTCGTATATATTATTTTTTTTACATACACTGAGTTATCCATCAAGTGTGGTTTGATTCTGGTCTTCAGTTTGTATTTGTATTCTGTCAAAATACCAACGCATACTACAATCACTTGTCGCTAAAGCCTATTGTATCATATTTTGCAGGGTAAGCTATACCCGGAAGTTACATTTTCTTTCGGCCAGTGTAAAATCAATTGAGCAGTTTAATTTTTGACTTGACCTAACATGGTAGTTTAGGTTGTTTCTTTGTGCCACAGCTTGTTGAATAAAACGTTATCGAAACGATCCCATAATTGTTCTGCTGCTGTCACTCCCGTTTGAGAAAAACGGTTAAAACGTACACGGGCCGCCGACCACACATCAACAGATGAACTATATTTTGATTTGGAGCAAACAAAGGACTTTTCGCGCCGTATGTTTAAAAGCCCAGTTCCACCAATCAGCGCACCCCAGTCGCATATAAACGTGCTGACTTTAGATCACATGCTGCAGCCAATCACAACAGCGTACGTGACTTGTGTCCTACTTTCAAATTTAAATGCTTCAAGTAAACCAATCCGCTGGTAGCGGGGAGGAGTTTTGGAAGTAGTTTTAGTCAAGTTAGATCGGCATCGCACACAGGGACAAAACAGTTGCGCTTTCTTCCTCATTCACTCGTTAACAACTTGTCTTGCAGCAAACAGGTAAGGCGCAGGCCTATTTTGTAATTGTTATTAACTAACTTTGTTTGTTTTGTTTCTCCTATGTTTTTCGTGGTTGTCTACTAAAGTATGTACGACATTTCCGTTACCGTGCAAGGTTACTACCGAAAGTATTGGTCAATAAATAATTTAATCTTAAAAGTCTTTTTTTTTTTTTTTTAACCTTAACCTCACAGTATCTTATACGTCTTTCGAAGAAACGGTTATTTTTTGATTATTTAGAATTACAGCGGGTGAAGTTTAGGCTTCCGTTCGCTGTTGTGAAACAGTTTGCTGCTTGTGCTTAACGTTAGTGCGCAACATGCAATGGAAACGCCATTTGGTTTTGTAGCTTAGCTTGCTACAAGGCGGTAGCGCAAACATTTTCTTTTCAGTTTGAGTTACATTGGCATCTGGTTTATAAATCCCTCTAGTGGTTAGCAGCACCGTGGTTAAAGGCAGGCCAGTTGTCGTGTGAAGGTGAAGTGTTTGCTATTAAATTACTTGGGTGGAGAAGTTTTTGGCGCAGTTTAGTTTAGGCGGGAAGATACAAAATGGAGTCTCGTCTTTTTGTCCCAGCGAGGCAGAAATCCGATTAGAGCCTTAAAACACCCTTGGACGTCTGTATGTCCTGTTTGTGCTGCCGTAACGTTACTCGAACGGCAAAATATACTTGCATAGTTCGACATAGCGGGGCAAAAAGTTATACATACTTCTGGAGTAGGCCCGTGATTTGCATTTAGTATGCCGCATTACAAGATTCGTTTAACAGCGTAGTGTGGTGTTTGTTTCTTTCGATTAATGTGTTTTCCGCCATTGTTCTAGATTAAACGCAGCCATGACAAAGGACCCGAATAAGCCCAGAGGAAAAACCTCCTCCTATGCTTTCTTTGTCGCGACCTGCCGCGAGGAGCACAAGAAGAAACACCCAGGGACCAGTGTGAACTTTGCAGAGTTTTCCAAGAAATGTTCAGAGAGATGGAAGGTAGGTCTTTACATTTAATTTGTATATTGTTAGTGGTCTAGCGTTAAATGTGTATATTAACTTAACTAATTTAGTGTTTAGTATAGAAATATACATTAAGGTTTTTTTTTTTCTTTTTTGGGGGGCTGCACAACACAGGAAACAAAGTCACACAAATGGTGCCCCACCCTGTTTTAGAGTATTTTAATATAACTTGATACCAGTTTATTGTGTTTACAGTTTTGTGCAGGAAAATGAAGCATGCAGTCTGTGATGGGTTGTGTTAATGAGCCCTTTGGTTTCTATTTTGTAGACCATGTCAGCAAAGGAGAAGTCAAAGTTTGAGGAGATGGCTAAGAATGATAAGGTTAGATATGACCGGGAAATGAAAACCTACATCCCTCCAAAGGGTGCCAAGAAGGGCAAGAAGAAGAAGGACCCCAATGCCCCAAAGAGGCCACCGTAAGTTAACACAAGTCTTGAAACTCCCATGTATATTCTGGTGTTTTCTTAAATTAATCCAATATTCTATCCCACCCCCCAGCTCTGCTTTCTTCGTGTTCTGCTCTGACCACCGTCCCAGAATCAAGGAGGAGAATCCTGGTATCTCCATTGGAGACATTGCCAAGAAGCTCGGCGAGTTGTGGGCAACACAGGGCTCTAAAGACAAGGCTCCCTATGAGGCCAAGGCTGCCAAACTGAAGGAAAAATATGAGAAGGTATATATTGGCTACAAATTAAGTATATTTGCAAAATTTTCACAAGAACAACTTTTGGGATAAAAGATGTAACAATGATGTTGTGGAAAGTGGTTGGTACATAAAGGCTTTGTTTTCCCTCTTTAAGGATGTCGCTGCCTACAGAGCCAAAGGTGGTTCAGGGAAGAGCGATGCTGGTAAGAAGAGCGGTCCAGGCAGGCCCTCTGCCAAGAAAGCAGAGCCAGCTGATGATGACGACGATGAGGACGAGGAAGACGATGACGAGGAGGATGATGATGATGAGGATGATGATGATGACTAGGCGGTTTATGTTAAAGGATGTGAAGTTTGCATTGCATTGTTCAGCTTAACTTTGTGTGTGGATGGTTCCAAAAGTATAGCCTGCTGTCCCTGTTGGTCTGCCTCTGTAGGAAACCAGACCTTTATTCCTCTTCTAATTCAGGGATTTAGATTTTTGTCACTTAGTCCCATATGATTTTATATACATTTTTTTTTTCCTGCTGAATTTGGGTTTCTTATGTCTTAGATCCTCATCTAAACTACAGCCAGATTAAAATTTCCTGTGATAATACAATGGAAAAACTCCTTTTACAGGCAGTGGACAGCAGCAAATCAGTAAAGTTTTAAAAAAAACAAACTTTTTTTTTTTTTCCCTTGAAGCACTGCTTATGTTTTGTTTAGTGGTGCTGTTTCTTCACTGTCATTTTATTACCAGGATTTATCTGTAGTTTGATTTAAAATGTTTGCAACCATTTTAATGTGGAACTTTCATGTAGAACGAATTTTCTTTTTGTAATAAAATTTTGTATATTACTTGGGCTCTGTGGACTCTTTAAAATCTACAGTACATCTTCTAATTGTACTTGATCTCGCACTGAACTACACTGTTCACTGATTCATTCTTTATTTATTCTAAAGCATCAACAAACCTAGCTTTTTAGAATGCAAATGATGCATGTTTTTAAGTCTAATGACCTTGACTAGTCTTGCAGCAAATAATAGGATGTCTGCAGTTGTTTATGGTGAAGCTCAGTTTAAGGAAAACCTTAATTGCTCTTCAGAGCAAATTGCACTGACTTATATTTGTACATTTAGTCATTTGAAAAAGTGTTTTAGCTAAAGCGGCTTCCAAGTGAGGTAAAAGACAGTAAATTGTCACATTACTGAAAACCAGAGCTTTAAGTCACATGAGAAAGTGTTTGCTACAATAATAGACATTTTGGCTTTAGTTCCTTAGCCTGATGTTTTTGTCTTGTTTTATTGGCATTGCTTTTTCCTAAGCTATGCATGTATTATGAATAACAAGTCATGTAACGCTAGTTGGTTTGCCTGACATGGTTTTGTATCATGTACTATTGAGAATTATTTGCCTTAATCTTGAGTTATTCTACTTTAAGGTAGCATTCATCTTTATTCTTTCAGCAAAGACGTGTTATATTTAATTAGATTACACATCTAACATTTAAATATTAATTTTGATCCTCATGCAGTATTTGTAAAACACAGACTGAAATGAACTGTCTCTAACCAGCTTCTGTGTTCTAGGTACTGACAGTTGGAGTGTTGTGGTCTGTCCAGTCAGGACACACATGACCAAAGTCGGTATTATTGACATCTCAGACAGCCAATAGGGGATCGAAAGATCATTCTCCTGGACCAATCACTGTCGCGGTTACGGCACGCTGCTCACGCGGAGAGCGGCGAGCGGGCGCATTTCAGCACCTGGGAGCTGTCCGTCGAGTGCGAGTCATCCGACCACCGAGGGTAAGAGGCACCACACAGACAGACAGAGACAGACAGACAGACAGAGACAGACAGACAGACAGAGACAGACAGACAGACAGACAGACAGAGACAGACAGACAGACAGAGACAGACAGACAGACAGACAGACAGAGACAGACAGACAGACAGAGACAGACAGACAGAGACAGACAGACAGACAGACAGAGACAGAGACAGACAGACAGAGACAGAGCCGCTGTTTGCGCGGTCAGAGACAGCAACAGAACCGCACACAGAACCGAGCTGCACGGAGCTGTGCTCCCTCCAGTCTGCCACTCAGACACCTGCGACACTCCAGCGTCTCAGTAACGTCTCATTAGTTTGTGCTGCTGAAACCTGTTGATACATCAAATTCTTGAAATAAAGAATCCGGAATCCGCTAAACCGTCGCTTGTTTAGCTGCTGGTGGGAGCAGTTGGGAATGAAAATAGCTAGCAGTCAACACAAGTAGCTTACAAACATGATTAGCCAATTCATGTTGATGTTCAGACGAACGTCTGTATATTTGTATGTTCATTTGATTACCATGGCTCTGTTTGAAACGTGCTGTTTGTATATTAATGACTGTCGTCGAGCCTGTACCGACGACGAGTGAGCGCTGATTTGCATGCTGAAAAAATACGTCCGGCAACTGGCTTAAAACAGCTCATTTATTAGTGTAAATAACGTCAGGTCTAGAAAATGCAATTGAAACGTTGCTTAGTGTCATATATAGGCCCAACATCAGCTACCAACGCTCACGTTTGTGCCATATTTCCCCTGCGCTTGTGTTACCGTACACACGCATTTCCCCTGAAAATGACCAGAATCGTGCTCATGCCCGAGGAGGAGGAGGAGGAGGAGGAGGAGACCTGTGTCGTACCCAGAGGTGGACACCACTACACCGCTGTGTTCACTGGATATGTGTGAAACAGTCCGCTGCATAATTTAAACTGTGTCATTGTCATCGTATGTGATGTGTGACTGTTAGCTAACCAAGTCTATAGAGAATCCACACAGTGTAAAGCTGAGATGCATTTAAAGGTCTCCTGGGACCACGTTTAGTTTTAATGGACGTTTACTGCTGACACATCAAAGCAGGAAATGCTATCATTTAGCAGTAATCAAGGCTGCATGTCCTGACCTGGATCCAGCTGATCCAGGTCAGTAGATGGAGAGGCTTCCTTGCACCCTTTAAATATGATTAAATGTAAACACAATGTAAGCACACAGTGTGCTTGAAGAAATGCCATTTTTCCTGTCATCAACCAGCCACACACTTTTTAAGGTGATGACTGTGCATGTATGTATAAGAGGGTATTAACTGTAACAGACTGTTTCACTCATTCATTATTAAGTACCTTGCTTGACAAAGAGGTTGTACCTGTTCTAATATGTTAGAAAATGACTCGATAGAATGTGCAGTAATGTTAGCCGCTGTGTGATGCTGTACATGGTTACTCTGAGTTAAATGCTAACGTCGGCCTTGTCCTGTTTGTGCACTAACAATGGTAACCACATGCTACAATGCAAGTATGTTTACTATGTGTACAGTGGTTTAGTTAGCATGTTCGCATGTTTGCCTGATGCAGTCCATACCCCCACAAGGGAATCCACATTCACACACACACACACATATATATATATATATATATAAGGTCATGCCTTGATCCGTTAAGGTGCTGGGAAAGTCTAATTCTCATTCAGCTGCTCCACCTGTTAATTACATCCCTATAAGTTTTACATATCTAAAAAGCAATGCATGATAACCTCATTACCGTTATATCTGTAAATCCATCTCTGCCCTCTGGATAATTCTGGCAACCTGAACAATGAACTGATAGAACCAGTGTGATACATGGTGATTCTGACTCTCGTGGAGGTTACTGGTATGATGAGGAGAAGATTGGTTGGGCAATACTAGGGCAGAATTGCAGCATAGATATTAAAAAAGGTGAAATGGCATTCTGTGATTAACAGGCCCGCAGTGGAACACAGTGTCGCTGGAGACATCATTCTCATGTTTTTGACCCCGATTTTAATGAATACTGCCCAGTAGTTAGCGCCAGGAACACTAGAGAAATCCCTTTCTTAAACAAGGTCTATCACAAAAAGAAATGTTGACATTTTGAACAAATTGAGCACAGTGACTTAAACATTTCAAACATTGTAATAAAATATAAAGAAAAATATTTTCCTAACATGTAATATTTTAACTGCACTGTTGATTCTGTTGACTGTTATCATCCATTGATAAAATGCTGTTACCAGTATTCTAACTCTATGGTGTTCTTGAAGAGTGCTTGAATTTCATTTGTGTTGTGAAAGTAGGTATGATAAACCAAATTTAGTAGCATTTAAATATGGTGTTTGCTCAGTGCAGACATTAAGGTGAGGAGAGTCAGTCTGTTAGAGCTTCCAATATATTACAGACATTAAAACAACATAGTAGTGCCATCCTGTATGTGTAGCTGGGGATCAATGAAGTATATAAAAAAATAAATAAGTCAAGAGGTGCAGTCAATGTCATATTTCTTACACTGACAGCAGGATTTTAGCTTTCTACATTTACAGAAGGTAAAAAATGTGGTGCATGTTAGATGCCAAAAAACATCCTATGTTGCTCCTTCAAAGTGACGTGCAGTCATTACTGTGACATCTGCACATCATTTCTGTTGACATGATCACATCATTATGTAATTATGTAAAAACAGGATGAAGGTTAGATTTACATGTAAATTAGCCAATTTACACCTTACAGGAAGAGGTTACTGGGTAACTGGTCAACAGGGTTTTGAACGTTACCTTTGATAGGAAGTCGCAGGCTTCCCACACTCCCTATTTCACTTCTTATCTCCATTTAGATGAAATGGTTTACAGATACTGAGCTTTTATATTAAAAGCAAGCAGAGCATTTAGCTTAAAGGTCTTTCTGCTGATTGATGAAATTCAGAATGATGTGATTTTCTACATGTGTACACATAGAAACAAATATTTGTTAATGTTTTCATTTTTCAGAGCACCTTTAGTTTAGACACACTCTGCAAAAGCTTAAGTTTAATAATTACTTTACCTGTAGATGCTTTGGATTTAAAAGTGGACAGTGTCACCATTCAGACATACCACTAGCTGAATCACTTACTCCTTTGCAGTAACACTATCAATCAGTTGATCAGATAAGCAGCAACAGCCAATCACATCACACATTGGTTCAAATCCTCTGCGCGTGGTTCTTCTGTTTAATCATCTAATCCCCTCTAACCTGTGGATCTGCACTATGTTAGTATGTGACTGTGTAGCGGTATAAACCGTTACATACACTGCCTGCCAAAAAAAAGGCACACACATTAATATTTAGTTACCTTGTTTCTACCCTGGAACATGGTAAATCTGGACTCATCAGACCACATGCCCTTTTTCCATTGCTCCAGAGTCTAATCTCTATGCTCCTATTATTAACTATTTTTCTCATTGGCCTCACTGTCAAATGATACACTGTTTTTAATAATGCGTTGGACAGTTCTTAACCTAATTTTAGTAGTTTAATTAATCTCGTTAAATGTTGTTTTTTATTGATTCATGCCAATAATTTGACCCTTCTGAAACAGATTAACATTGTTTCCACAACCACAGGGTGTGTCTTCAGACATGGATGTTTAAGAAATGAACATACTACTGGCCGACTAAAGGAAGCTACTCACTGCATCAGTTAGTGTTAAATAACTTGTTGCCAGCTGAAACAAAATCATCAAATCAATTATCCAATGAGAGAATCGTACCCATTTGCTTAGTTAAGTTCAGTTGATAACTTTTTTTTGATGGGCAATGTAAATTCTGAAGTACTGCAATAAATATTGGTGACAGAGGAGTTAATTTGATGCAGTTTGAGGAGTGTGTCTTTATATAAAATATATAATTAGTGTCCTGCATGTGTTTGTGTGTCTGTAGGTGAGGATGGCTAAGGTGAAGCAGGTGGGCTTGCTGGCAGCAGGCTGTCAGCCCTGGAATAAAGATGTGTGTGCCGCTAGTGGAGACCGCTTCGCCTATTGTGCTACTTTGGCTATTTACATCTATCAGGTGATGAACACGTATGTGCTTATGCATTAGAGAATTTTTGTTCAACGTATCATAAGGACATAATCACAGCTGTTTATTTGTATTTTTAATTTCTTGTCCTTTCTCTTAATCATCAATGTTGTAGTTGGACCAGCAGTACAACGAATTTAAGTTGCGATCCATCATGTCAGAACACAAGAAGACCATAACAGCTATCAGTTGGTGTCCAGATAATCGGGATCTATTTGCATCAGCATCAGCTGACAACCTGCTTATCGTATGGAACGTAGCAGAGCAAAAGGCTATAGCGAGACTGGACAATACTAAAGGTACATGGTTGAAGAACACTGGCATGGTGGAGTGTTTAATGTTAGGTTTTTGCAATATCTTGCCATCTTTAAAGTATCACAACATCTCCTCTGCATTCCCAGGTGTCCCTGCTTCTGTGAGTTGGTGCTGGAACTCAGCTGATGGAGTGGCTTTTGTCTCCCAGCGTGGGCCGCTGTATATCTGGGTCTACGGCGGTCCCGACCCGGGGGTCACTGTGCACAAAGAAGCCCACTCCTTCCTGTCCGATATATGTCTATTCAGATGGCACCCTACCAAGAAGGGCAAACTGGTGTTTGGACACACAGATGGAAGTTTGTCTATTTTTCAACCAGGTATGGATAAATACATGGAGGGGTAAAGCAAAATTTGCAGCTGACATATTGTGTGTCATCTTTTTACCTGCAGTTCACTGTATACGTGTCTGACTCTGCACTTGATTTTCACTGACCTTGTTCTGTCTTTCCCCTTTTTAGGGAGTAAAAGCCAAAAGCACGTGTTGCGTCCAGAGTCATTAGAGGGGACTGACGAAGAGGACCCAGTTAGTGCTCTGGAATGGGACCCTTTGTCAACTGACTATTTACTGGGTTAGATTCAATTTATTAACAGTAAAATAGTTTTGTTAAGTGAATTAATCATAGTAATGCAGCTTTCTTAGGACAGTCACTGCTAATGTTGTTGTTGTTGTTGAAAAAAACAATCAATTTCAGTTACTAAAAGTAACTATCAGTAAAATGAATCTCTGACTGATTGAAGGGTGTTTCTATGACTGTAGTTGCACACAGATACTAAATGATGAACACGTTCTTTCTCGTAGTGTCTAACCTCCATAATGGCATCAGGCTGGTGGACAGTGAGGCCTTGGCTTGTATCACATCCTTCTGCTTCCCCTCAGCTGCTGCATCAGTTCAGTGTTTGGCCTGGGTCCCCTCTGCACCAGGCATGTTCATCACTGGAGGTAAGGAATGTTTTTTTTCTGTGTCATTAGTGGATGATCTGGGTTCCCTCCAGCATCTATATGTTTATGCTACCGGTTGGCCTTAAAGTACAACATCCAACATACAAGCCAGTTACTATGTGTAACATGTTGGCAGTTGTTGGAGTTTTATCTCTCTCTCTCTCTCTTGATAGACTTGATAGATACATGCTTGTTAATGAGTATGTTTGGCTACAGTAATACTGTAATACTGATTAATTGTGGATTTATATGTATATATATTCTTCATCAATGTGTTTTCATTGGTGTGTGATCAGCTAAAAATAAGAATTGATGTATTTCTTTACATTACATTTCTTTTATATTTCACTTCTGCTGAGGCTGCTGCTCTGATAGCTCCTCTTCTTAACCTGGCCCTGAACGTTCCATCACCTCTGCCTCTCTACTCTCTTTCTATCTCTTACAACTCATTAAAGTTACTGTGGACTGGACTGTCTTGCCTTTGACTCTGCAAAACAATAAATAATGCATGACATGATAAAAATTTGTATCATGCTGATGCTGTCCTGTAATCAGGCTAAAGGCTCCTAAAATTCACTAAGTATCCAATGTAATGTGTCATCATAGGCTCCCCCCTGTCAACCCCTGGAATGGTAGGGGTGTGAGGTGTTCACATCAAAATCTGTTTAGTGGCCAGTGAAAATGATCAGCACACTACAAAGTAGACTTTTGAAATCTTTTCTCCGATTTGTCTTTGTGTGTATCTCAGACTCCCAGGTTGGAGTGTTGAGGGTATGGAATGTGTCTCGCTCCACTCCTCTGGACAGTTTTAAACTGAAAAAGACCGGCTTTCATGCTTTACATGTCCTCAACTCTCCTCTTGCCAAGAAAGGTAACATGTAGAACAAATGTTTTGTTTTGGTTGTCATGCAACTCTCATCAATGACAAGTGCTACACCCTGTTGCTGCACTGAGAAGAAATATGTCAGAATTCATTCTTACAAGTGCATGTTTTACACATAATTCATACATTCATCTTTGTGACATCTATGTGTGTGTCAGTTATCAAAGCAGAACAGTAGAGACTGACAAAGGTTTGACTGCTAATTTCAAAGACGCCGATAAAGTTTTTATATCTTTATTGTTTGGATGTAAAGCTGTCTCTTAAAGGCTGAGCTTCACTTAATTCAGCAGCTCTCAGTCAATGAAATATGTAAGGTTAAGACGGCCGGTTAAAAAATTAAGATGTCCAAAATATCACAGTAATCTTCTTTTTGACTTTCTCCACTCTCTCTCCAAGCACCAAGTTTCTGTTCTCCCAGCAAAAGCCAGTACACCAGTTCCACTAGTGAAGCCGTACCTCCACCAACACTGTCACAGAACCACTCGTTCTCTCTGCCTCCTGGCCATGCTGTGTGTTGTTTCATGGATGGAGGGGTGGGACTCTATGACATGGGTGCCAAAAAGTGGGACTTCCTACGAGACTTGGTATTTTACTTTTACCAGGATGCATGTGACCAATGAAAAGCTGTGTTCTTGGCTTATGGTGTCTTATAGTATACTTTCTCTTTGTTTTTGTGTTGGTTGCAGGGTCATGTAGAGACCATCTTTGACTGTAAGTTTAAGCCAGATGATCCCAACCTGCTGGCCACGGCTAGTTTTGATGGAACCATTAAAATTTGGGACACAAATACACTAACAGCTGTCTACACCTCTCCGGGAAATGAGGGAGTGGTCTACTCCCTGTCCTGGGCTCCAGGTACATTATTCTAACCTCTACACGCAGACACACACAAACATGCACATACTCAGTAAAATGTCTGCCATCAGAAAAAAACGAGTGATTGACTAGAATGCAATGATGACTTATGTGATAGAACAGATATGACAATAGTGATTTTTACCTTATGTCTTGTTTTGTTTTTAAAGCTGTGTATTATTAATGTATGTATTATTAATGAAATATTATTTACTAAAACTTAAATATTATTCTACTTTCCACTGGTTGAATAATAACATTTTAATTAAGGGCATCAACTGTTTTTCACATGAAAGTTGTTGACCTTCCTGTCTGTGTATGTTTTGAAGGAGACCTCAATTGCATCGCAGGGGCAACGTCTCGAAATGGAGCGTTCATCTGGGATGTCAGGAAAGGGAAGATCATCACACGCTTTAATGAGGTTTCCTTGATTACAGTGCAAAATTATTTAAAAACTATGTATCATTAAGACATTACATTACAAGAGTATAACATAAAAAGTATAAATGAATTTATTAATTGTGAAATTACAGATGGTATGATGATATCTCTTTCTTTTTCCAGCATGGTAAGAATGGTATATTCTGTATATCTTGGAGCCATAAGGATTCGAAGAGGATTGCTACCTGTAGTGGAGACGGCTTCTGGTAAGAGCTCATCTTCCTTATCTTGATTCTGTGAAGAGTTTGTTATTAACTATTCATATTTTGAGCACTATATTTACAGATATAACATGAATTTGTATTGTGTTGACAACAGTATAATTCGGACCATTGACGGTAAAATCCTCCATAAGTACAAACATCCTGCTGCTGTGTTTGGTTGTGACTGGAGCCAAAACAACAAGTAAGACATCAATGTATCTTTCACCTCATATTTAAAATAAATTATTCATAAACTCATATTATTATTAAATTATTACTGTTATTACTATTAGAACTGCAGCAACTACAGAGGAAAAAATTTGATGAGCCACACAATGAAGCTGTAGTAAAGAGTAGTGGAAGCCAGGCTTAGGAAGAAGGTGGAGATTTGTGAGCAGCAGTATGGTTTCATGCCCCGTAAGAGCACCACTGATGCCATTTTTGCTTTGAGAATGTTGATGGAAAAGTACAGAGATGGTCAGAAGGAGCTGCATTGTGTCTCTGTAGATTTAGAGAAGGCGTATGACAGGGTGCCGAGGGAGGAGCTGTGGTACTGTATGAGGTCGTCGGGAGTGGCAGAGAAGTACGTCAGACTAGTTCAGGACATGTATGAGAGAAGTATGACGGTGGTGAGATGTGCTGTAGGTCAGACAGAGGAGTTCAAGGTGGAGGTGGGACTACACCAAGGATCAGCTTTGAGTCCCTTCTTGTTTGCTATGCTGATGGACAGGCTGACAGATGAGGTCAGACAGGAATCTCCCTGGACAATGATGTTTGCGGATGACATTGTGATTTGCAGTGAGAGTAGAGAGCAGGTGGAGGAACAGCTGGAGAGGTGGAGGTTTGCTCTAGAAAGAAGAGGCATGAAGGTCAGTCGTAGTAAGACAGAATACATGTGTCTGAACGAGAGGGATCAAGGTAGAAATGTTAGGTTACAGGGGGCTGAGGTGAAGAAGGTGCAGGAGTTTAAGTACTTGGGGTCAACAGTTCAGTGTGATGGGGAGTGTGGAAAAGAGGTGAAGAGGCGAGTGCAGGCAGGTTGGAGCAGATGGAGGAAAGTATCAGGAGTGTTGTGTGACAAAAGAGTGTCAGCAAGGCTCAAAGGAAAGGTGTACAAGACAGTGGTGAGACCAGCTCTGCTCTATGGGTTAGAGACGGTAGCAGTGAGAAAGAGACAAGAGGCTGAGATGGAGGTAGCAGAGATGAAGATGTTGAGGTTCTCCTTAGGAGTGACCAGGTTAGACAGAATAAGGAACGAGTACCTCAGAGGGACGGCTCACGTTGCCTGTGTTAGCGACAAAGTCAGAGAGGCCAGACTGAGATGGTTTGGACATGTGCAGAGGAGGGATAGTGAATATATTGGTAGAAGGATGTTGGAGATGGAGCTGCCAGGCAGGAGGGCAAGAGGACGACCAAGAAAGAGATATATGGATGTGTTAATAGAGGACATGAGGTTGGCTGGTGTGAGGGTAGAAGATGCCCACGATAGAGTTAGGTGGAGAAGGATGATTTGCTGTGGTGACCCCTGATGGGAAAAGCCGAAACAGAAGAAGACTATTATTGTTAGTAGTGGTAGTAATTGTTGCTGCACTTTTACAAAATAGTATTAGATAAACAAATTTACAAAATAGTATGAGATAAACATATAGCATATAACAAAAGCAACAATGTACAAAATAACAAAACATAAACTGGTAAAATGTAACAAAGCTGTCGTGGTGAGGGGAGAATAGCGAGGAAATACAGAGATAGAACCACAGGATAGAAGGAGTGGTATCAATATACATAAACTGAACAGGTGGTGAGAAGCAAAATGAATGTCAACTAATTTTCTCTTTCGCTCTGTCTTTGCAGGGATATGATAGCAACAGGCTGTGAAGATAAAAATGTTCGTGTGTACTACCTGGCCACCAGCTCTGATCAGCCTCTGAAGGTCTTTACTGGGCACTTAGCTAAGGTTTTCCATGTTCGCTGGTCTCCACTTAGAGAGGGAATACTGTGTTCTGGATCAGATGATGGGTGAGTAGAGACCTAGGTGTGCTGCAGACTGCACAGAATGTGTCTCTGGGATTAGGTGAACATTTAATAAGAATCAGGACCAATTGAACAAAGGTACAAAAACAAGAAGAAGGACTCAAGACTCAAAATAAACATCATAAATCTATCATAATTCATTTATATAATATTGTAAATGTGTGAATTACAAAACATAGCCATATGATTTTTCTTGTGTGTCTGTCTGTGCAGGACTGTTCGTATATGGGACTACACACAGGATGCATGTATCAATGTGTTGAGTGGTCATACAGCTCCGGTCAGAGGATTAATGTGGAACACTGAGGTTCCATACCTACTTATTTCAGGTAATGTCACAGAAAGCACTGGTTGACTAAATTCCAACCTAAATTCTTTTTTTTATGATCAGCATGTTATCAGCATCTACAAAGTTTAGCTACTTGCTTTATTATTTGTCAGATTATATCAGAAGTAGACCCCATACACCAGCAGCAGCAGCAGCAGCAGTGAACCATATGTTTCTACACACTCACTCTTTAAATAATTAATCAAATAACCAGCAACCACCTGTTTATGCCAGTGTGAATTTATATTTTTGGCCTTTCATGGACATGACACTGTCACTATTTTGTAATTCAAACAGCAGAACACGCTGATGGTGGGTTTCAATTGGCATTGTATTATTATAACTGAGAGTATAACACAGACAAGCAAGAAGCCAACAAGAAACTTTGATGGTCGTCAGTATCGGCTGCTGATATGAAAGAGGACGAAGAGTCCAGATTAAAAATACTTAGGTAAAGTTGATAATTTATTAGTTCAGCTCTCAATACATGTGAAATCTGACAGAGAACTGCCAGACAGACAGTCAGATAATACAGACAGTTATATGTGATATTAAAGGTGCTGTGAGCAAAGATGGCTCGTCAATTCCATCTTGTGGCAGCTGTACGAAACTACAACATCACAGCCTTTAAAATCATCTATATCACTACTGCATATTGTAAATATGATAATGTTTATGTTTATGTTTTACAATAACAACAACAACAATACTACTACTACTACTAATAGTAATAATAATAATGCACACTAATGAAACAGCACCATACCAGTTTATATAGAGGACAGATTGCCCCAAATAGCATGGTGCTTAAACCAGCAATAAACTAACCAGTACTACCCTACCAACTGACTACAGGACAATGTTGGTTTGTACTGAAGATAAGATCATTTTTTACATTATTGCTCTTTATGCTCTGTTGTAGCTGCAAATGTAAAGAAAGCATAAAGTTCTGTATGGTGTTATGTTTCGTAGTAATAGGTTAATAGTGTGTAGTGAGTGTGCTATCAGAATCAGTTAATGTAGTAAAATGTTGTGTTGTTTTGCAGGTTCTTGGGATTACACAATCAGAGTGTGGGACACAAGAGATGGCACATGTCTAGATACAGTCTATGACCATGGAGCTGATGTCTATGGTAACATTTCCTTCTGTGTAGCCAGCCTGCACACAACTGACACATTGCATCACTAAGCTGTAATAAAAGTTTGACAATGCATGCTTTCTGACATAGCATTTTGAACTTGTGCTATTACATGTTGGTTAATCCATTTACCAAACTGTGTGTATGTCTGTAGGTTTAACTTGTCATCACAGTCGTCCATTCACCATGGCCAGCTGTAGCAGAGACAGTACGGTGAGGCTGTGGTCTCTGACTCCCCTTATCTCTCCACTGCTGCTTAACATCATCACTGACCAGCCTTGGGAAAAGATCATAGGAAACACAGGTAAGAACATCTCTGACGCACTCTCTTTTATGGTGTCCACCTCTACTGTACATTTTCATTTAACCATAGGAGTGTGTTTGTGTCTCTGCAGACACAGCTATGGTTCCTGGCTCACCTCCACTGCTCTGCGGTAAAGTGTCTCGTGATATCAAACAGGAGCTAGACAAACTAAGCTTTGACATTAAGGCCAAGAAACTACGCTGGTTCTCTGAATGCTTTTCGGTAATTACTTTTTAAATGCTCCTTTATCACTGGTGATGTTATGTGATAACATATCAAAGCTAGGAACCGCTTAGGAAGACTTCAATAATCGTCAAACAACAATAAAACTAAAGGATTTTACTTTTGGAAACCTCTACAAGGGACTTGGTTTTTCACAATTTCTTGATAACTCATACCTGCCTAGCTAATGTGTATTCCATACACTATTTTTAAAATGTAAAAAGGAAAAACGTTTTGCTTCATCTAGCATTTGCAGCTTTGTGAGGCTATAGCAGGGTCCCTTTTTACACCCTCCCTTTTATTATGTGAAGATTATTTCCTTTCTTCTCTGAAAAGGACATTTTCATACTGTTCCAATTTTCTGTTTTTGCTTAGACTGAACTCAGAGACTTTTTTATATTTAAGTGTGTTAGTAACATTCATTTTCAATTCACTTTGTATTAACAAACCGTATTTGTGTGCACTTTATCACATACCAGCCTCCAGGAGGCAGCAGCAACCTGTGGGACCTGTTGTCAGTCATTAACGGCCAAGACGACTCCCTGCTACCAGCCAGCTACAGCAAAGGAGTGATGCACATGAAGCACCTGCTCAAGTTTAAAACAGTAAGTCACTAACGAGTCCCTAAGTCACAGTGGGAAATTCATCATGTGTGCAAAAACCTAGAGAGACTACACAGTAACTGAGCCAAATGAGCACAGTTTCTAACAGGCAGCCAGTCAAATGAGTGAGTGGACAGACCCACAGGTGTGTTATGGATTTACTTCAGTAAATATGGTGGTTCATTTGATATTTTACAGTGAAGAAAGAACAGAAAACCTGAAGGAATGAGATAGAGGGAGTAAGACATGCATACATCGAATGTAGCCCTTATAATAAATGTTTAACTACAGTTCACACTGTTTGCAAAACATATTTGAATAGAAACGTCACCCTGATAATTTCTGCAGCATGAACAGGCTTATCCTTTTTATTGTCTTTGATTGTGTCCTTCAGTCTGAAGCCCAGGAGCTTACCATAGTCAAGATGTCTAAATTTGGAGGAGGTATCGGAGCACCCAGTAAAGAGGAGAGGCTAAAAGAAGCAGCTGACATCCACCTGAGACTGGGACAGATTCAACGATACTGTGAATTAATGGTGGAGCTGGGACAGGTACATGTATATGTGTTTGTGTACTTGTGTGCTTATGTGCTTAAATCATTGAACATGTGTTTTAATCATTGGCTGGCTCCACTGTAGTCCATCCCAGCAGTCATCAAAGGGCTGATGTTAAATATCTCTTTTTCAGTGGGAAAAAGCTTTATCTGTAGCACCAGGAGTTTCCATGAAGTACTGGAAGAAACTCATGCAGAGGTCAGTTGTTTATTTCATATTTCTAACTAAGCAGTCATGTTTTTTCCCCACATTCCACATTTGTTTTTCAGTCTAACTGTGTTAAAATGATGGTTTGATAACTGTCTGCATCAGTCTTACTGGTTAGTTTCACCATGCTAACACTGTGCACTTATGATGCTGCATTAATATTGCACTAACTTCTAAACAGAGTTGATTCAGAGGTGTGTTGAATCACCATTTGTTTTCCTGATGTAAAACAATGTGGTAAACCTAGGCTTCACCAGTATCAACCATACAGCTGAATTAAAACTTCCCTTGACACAGTACTAAAATGTAATTATATACTACTTCTGACATATGCTAGTATTTATTAGTATATATCGCTTGTGCTGATTAGATTTTTAGTTTTTATCAAATTCCACTTAAATGTGTTGTGTGCCTTGCATACTCTAAAGACGGTTTAAAGGGAGAGTAAAGAGAGAGCAAAAGGTGTTTATGCTTTATAGCACACAAAGTAATATTAAGAACAATCTGAACATGCCTATGTTGCAGGCGAGCTGACCAACTAATGGCTGAGGATAATGATGATGCCATACCATACTGCATCGCCACAGGAGACATAAAAAAACTTGTAACTTTCTTCACTGGCAGAGGACAACTGCTAGAAGCCTTACTAATAGCACAGGTACGGAGACAGAAGGGGCAGAGGGACTGATGCAGTGTTGAGCTGACAGTAACATCAGTGTTTTTATGGATGGATGGAAGATGCATGAGGAGGAGGGGTGGATAAATACTGGAAATAATGGGACCATCAGTGAGGAAATACGTGAACAATAGTTTTCTTGGTTGTGATTACATTAATCAGAAATTATACAAATAATATTGTTTCCTGTTTCCAGGGAGCATGTGAAGGGAACATCCGTGTACCTCAAAGCTCCCCTGTTAATCATACTAATGATGTAGATAACAGACAACAATACCAGAGGTAAAGGCACCACACACACTGAAGGCTTTATTCTAGTGTAGTAGGCTCTGTTTTTGATTTACATTTATAGGCGTAGGTTAAACTGATACTGATACTGATACTTGAAACCACCACTGGACCAAAACAGGCACAATAGATACAAAGGTGGCAGACTTACAAACATCTACAACACTACTCTACTACTAATGGAAGTACCACTCACTTATTCTTTACCTGGGTGGAAGTTCATGCTCAAGTTTTCCAATTAGAGAACTTACTGTATAAGAGAAGTATGTCAAAAAGTATTGAACTTGATGCTGTTGATGACATTAATGTACAAGTCCATTCCAGATTATTCTCATGTGTCTCATAGACCACAAGGTCTAAATTATATGTTTTACTGTACACATAACAAGGTACAAAACAGAGTTTTGTTAGTATGTGACACCCACAAATATGAGGCAGAACTCTGGGGTCTATAATATTATGCAGATGGTAGCAACTGTGATAGTCATCAGAGAAGTTACAAGAACATTTTAGATCAGAAGCTCATTTGAAAATAGACATTCCTGACTAATATCTCTAGGTAACTGGTAAATAAGAAAAAAACTGCAGCACTGCAGCATTAAAACTATTATAACGTTGTACATATAGGAAAAATTCAAGCAAAAAAGCAATTTTGCAGTTTGCTTAGTAAAGAAGAACGTAGGCTCTAGTCAGCTTGGATTCGTGTCAGTTAAAGGTGACCCCAAATAGACACAACTCACTTCTGATCTGTACACATTCCTGTGTGTACAATGTGAAAGAAGATTCCCTTTTGTAGTGTAATTGATCAAACAGTTATACGACAACACGTCCAGAAACACAGTTAGACTCACCATTTAGATGAAGGCTCTGGCTTATTCTTCAATCACAGTCTTGTAGAACAAATGTAGACAAAATGTATCTCTGCTTAGGAATATTCATATCTCCAGAAGATATGTAAGATATGATAAGTAAATGAATTTTGATCACTAACTGTGACTTTATTTGCTCCTTTTATGTCCAGCCTCCTCCATAAGGTATGTAAGGAACTAGCTGAGTGGTACTTCCAGGATGGATGCTCTGTGCTGGCAGCATGCTGTCACCTAGCTGTGGACAACATTAAGGTACACACAGGAGTCTTTGCATCTAACTATCAGAATTGGTTAATCTTCACTCTCCACTGTTTATAGAAATCATTTTAAAATGTGGCTGAAATGTATTTGTTATGTTTTTAGTTGGCCATGTCTAGTTTGATTCGAGGAAATGAGCTGGAGCTGGCTGCATGTGTGGGGACTGTCCTAGGAGAAGCAGCCAATCAGAGCACTGCATACTGCCTTGAACTATTGGCCAGGAAGTACATGACCATGCCTACATGGTATGACTCTATCCAAGCATGTAATCCAAATGCAAATACATGTGCTCATGTTAGAAACAAGAGATCCTTTTTAGGCTGTGGCTGCTTAAAAGATTCACCTTGCACAAAGACAAATATTAGTCTATCCTGTGTTGACATTTAGGGAGCTCTCAGCTGACCTACTGCAGATGATGCCTGACAACTACATTTTACTGGCTAAGCTATGTGCATTTTACCCAGGAAGTGATGCTGAAATCAACCAATTACATGAAAGGGTGAGTAGGTTTGTGTAAGTCATATCTATGACAAGTTTTGGAATAAATGGAATAAATAAATGGAACTCCCTATCTGATGTTATTTTGAACTATTATTATTACTCAGGATGACTGAGGATGACTTTATGTGTTGCTTGTCATTCCAGTGTGGCCTTCCCTCATTAGAAGAGTGTAAGGCCTCGGCAGAAGAAGCCATGAATGAAGGAGATTTGTTTTCAGCCGTTAAATTCCACCTTCTAAGCTCAGAACCTGAGAACGCTCTGCAGATAGGGATAGATCATGTTAAAGGTATTTACAGTTCTGTGTCTCTGTAGCTACTTACCTAACATAACATCTGGATATTGTGAAGACGATGACACATGCAAAAACACAGAGTGAAGCTTTAGAGAGAACACAAGCCATAGTAGATAAAACTAGGTGCAACCACTGGACTGTATCTGATGACATTCATTTGTCAATTGCTTCATTTTTTCACCACACTCAGCGTGTTGCATGTTGAGTTGTTATTATTATTATTTGCTATCTTAATACACTTAAATGAGGTAATATTTCATTTTTTCCAAATTCTGATCTTTCATGTCTTTCAGAACAACCATAAAAACCTTGTAGTGATAGTGGAAAGAGTATGTGAACCCTTGGAATTAATAACTGGTTCACACTCCTTGGCATAATAACCTGACCCAGGCACCTTCTGTAGCTGTGGATCAGACGTGCACATAGTTCAGGAGGAATATTAGCCCATTCTTCCTGCAGAACTGCTTTAGCTCTGTCATATTTTTCGGACTTACCATCTGTGTGGCTTTCTTCTCTTTTAAGCCAGATGTAGTGCTGTGTTCTTTCTAAATAGTTCAATCTTAGTTCCATCAGTCCACAAAACATTTTGTCAATACTGCTGTGCAGTATCAATGTGCTCTTTGTCAAACTTCAGACATCAATCAGCAATGTTCTTGCAGAAAACAATCTCTACTCAACTCTAAAAGCTTTGCATACTTTTTCTTGCCACTGTAAATAGTCACCTCCATCTTTTTGTAGATAAATTTGGCCGTCTATAGTCCTCCCACATATTTGTACATTTTGAAGTATTATTTATGATTGAACACTTTCTTGTGAAGACCTTAAAAATCTGCCCTTAGCTACAATTGATGCTATCAAACAGTAATTATCAATAAAAGCAGCTGCATACATTACTCACAAGGTTTCTTTAACCTCACCAGAGCAGCTGAGTAGATCGGATTGGACGGTGGATAGTGTTCAGCCAATCCTGGATCTCATGAGTTACATCAGAACTGACCGTCTCATCATGGCCAAGCTGACTGAGTAAAAACATTTGTTACTCCGTTATTAGTATTAATATTCATTTAATTTCGTCAGACTTGATTATCCAGGTCTTTGTGCATATGTGCGTGTCTGTGTGTATGTGTGTATGTAGAGTCCGCAGTGAGCTGTTGATCCTGTGTGGTTACATTGGAGGACTGCTTGCCATTCGAAGACATTACTCCAGCATAGTACCTGCACTCTACGAATACACCAGGTAGCTAACACATAGCTATAAAGAAACACTAATGTACTACATAGGTGATCTGTGGTAATGGTTTAACTTAGTATTACTCAGCTATTGCAGTGATCTATATGACTAACTTAGTTCTAAAGCAAAAAATATCTTAAACATATACAGTATACAAATATATGATGCAAGACCATAGTGAGCAAAGCTCTAGGATCCAAATAGGTTAGTGCTTTTCAGGATGAGTGGAGTACATTTTTATAAGTTGTTGTGTGTTTTGCACTGACAATTTGATGCCTTATAGAAGATGTATTTAGGATTTGTATACTTGGGTAACTGCTGTAATCTAGTTAAAATTGGATTGAGTTGTATGTAAGTCTACTTTCCACTTTTTCCTGTTTCTCAGTCAGTTGTTGAAGCGGAGGGAGGTGTGTGTTCCTCTGAAGATTGAACAGCTATCTGTGGAGCTGGATGCCTGGAGGGCTTGCACACAAAGTAACAGCAAGTAGGTGAAAACCTAAACCAACATTAGTGGGAGCCATGGTGATAAAATGTTTGAGAAGCTGGTAGTGTGGCTGAGCTTCCTCCTCATCTATCTAGTGGAAATAAAGAGGGATAAAACAAAGAGAAAGAAACACAATCAACTGTTATGTTTTCAACCTCGTCACATCACTACTTTTATGTGTAATGTGTATATATGTGTGTCTGTTCTTCAACAGTCCACCATCAGAGTGTCAAAGACAAGAGTTCAGCTGCCTCGAGAAGAGAATCCAGCCAACAGACTCTGGTAAAATAACATTTCTGTCCCTCGTTCCTTCAGGCATAGATGGAAAAAAGAAGTAAAAAGCAGTAGACAGAATGAAGTAATCTCTTGCTGAGCTCCCTCAATAATGAAAAGGTGTATTTCTTCAGCAAAACCTGTTGATAGTGAATTCATCTTATGTGCAATGATAAAGCACTGAATCATTCCTCACTCCCTCTGTCAGATGCATTAGTCCTGTGTGGAGCTGACTATGTCACAGGCTCCAATCTGCCGAGTCACTCAGATGTTCAGCTGTCCTGTTTCACTGGACACAGAATACAGGTGTGTGTTTGTGAATGATATAAATGTGAGTCCTCACTTTGTGACTTGTCTTATGGTTTCCTTCTTTTTGAATGTGCAGGGTCCGGTGTTTTTGCTGGAAGACAGTAAATCAGCAATCTCTCTTAACGATGCGCTAATGTGGGCAAAAGTCAACCCGTTCTCTCCACTGGGAACAGGACTCCGCATCAACCCCTTCTAACACACACACACACACACAAACACTATATATACAAAGAGGACATTGCAAGGGAGGGGAGTACACGTTGGAAGGAAGGAACAATGAAATGCTTTGTGCTAAGCAGCAAAATTTCTAATTTACTTAACCAACAATCAGTCAATGAACAACAGGTGTGATTGTGTGAGGATCAATCAGTTTCTTACACTCTTGCGGTTTTGGTAGATTTTGAGTCTGGTTAGCTTAGCTGTTATGTAATGAGAATTTAGCCAATCGTGCTTCATTTGTAATGGGGGACTCCTTTAAAATGATAGTGGGTCATTTGGTACGATGCGCTCTTTTGTTCAGCTGACAGAGTGTGAACATGTATATACAGGGTATCAATCTGAAGTGCTTTCTTCAATTGCTTTAAGAACTAAAGATCAAATAAAGCAACTACTGAGTGTTTATATGAGACCTTATTGTGTTTTACTCATAGTCATACTCAGTATCACCAAAAACATCAATGTTACAGTACACAAACTGCTAAATTAACTATAATAACATGACATCACACTATCCTCTTCCTGAAGGCAACACTGACAGAAGATAAGACACCCTGTCTTATCTTCTGTCAGTGTTGCCTTTTCCAACCCTTTGGAAAATGTTTCTTTGTTCGCTTTATTAACACAAATTTCATGAGGAGAATGAAATCAGTCATGTTAAATGCTACATGTGACACAAGAGGTTTAGCTCAGCTTCATTAAATAAATAGAAACAGGGGAAAACAGCTGGTGAAACTGTTTACTTAAGTAGTTGAAGACACAGTATGTAATTCATACTCTCAGAACGGCATCAGGTATGTGTATTACAGCTCCTAGTTCAACAATGTTTGTGTATAGAACATCTGATTTCACAGTGATCTGCCCAAATGAGCTCTACTACTTTTGTTTTTCTCTGCTGCGTGTGTTCATGTCAAAGAGACTGGTTCATGCTGCTTTAAAATGCAGCTTTTAAATTTCAACAGTAGAAGCAGGAGTTGAAAACTAAAAAGCCAGTCCTGAAACCAAACCCTGTGAGTCCTGTTGGCGTGCAGCAAGCGTGTACTTGGCACTGTCCGAATGATTCTGACTTCTTTGAGAGAGTGCTGCTGCTCCTCTCTGTTATTCTTCTACCACAATGTTTAACTGAGGGGAACTCTTGGAAGTGGAATATTTGTACTTGTTCAGGCTGTGTGGTGTGTTAACACTGCACTGACCCAAACAGGAAAAACATCCAAGCGTGTTTGTGTGTTCTTGTACTTGCTACGTAGTGAGGACCAAAAAAGTATTGAGGCCATTTTGGGGAAGGGTGTGTATGTGTGTATTACTCTTCCTGTTTTTTGTTTTTTGTTTTTTCATTTTTTTCCTCTGTTCCTCTGAGTCAAGGGTCTAAGGACATTGGAGCAGTTTGCACAGCCCACTGAATCAACATGTAGGGTCTCTGCTTACCTTTTTTTAAACCTGATGCCTCCCTCCATGGGGCTCAGAATTGCAGCTGAGGCAGATTTCTCAGTCTCTGGCTTTGACACATTGCATCATTGTATGTATGCGTGTAAATACAGAAATCTGAATAAAGCATTCTGCTTCTTCTTCATTGTCCCTTGAGTTGTCATTGTATAAAATCATCCTATAAATTATGTGTGTTAGACTTACACAATGCTGTTACTAATGTACTTGATGAACATTTATTCATTTAGGACAATGCACATTAGTCAACACTAATGTTCATTAAGGTTTGTGTAAATGTGCCAGAACAATTAATTCAATTTACACCCGTAGTTATAACAGAAATTAAAAAATGACAATAAATATTTTATAATCAAACAAATGTAAAACACTGCAGACAAACTCCACAAGAAATCTGATAATGCATCAGTACATGTGTGGGTAGATTAAACCATACTTTAAAGTGAGTTTTAAAATGAGACACAGACCCATACATTTCTTAAATTTGCCATTACTGAATGATATGACAATGTTTACAGTAGTTTAGAGTAGTCTATGAGCTGACAATTTCTGATCTGCAGCAGTTCTGCCTGTGCAGCAGAGGGCAGTGGTGATGCTGCAGAAAAACACTATTGCATTTTGTAGGCATTAACAAAATCAAGTAACAGTAATACAAAATAGAAAGGATAAACAATGAAGATGGGGCTCATGTTAAAGTGAACATTTCCTGAGAATACAACAACTTTACGTCTTTAACATAACTCAGTCAAGTGATTTCCTTGAAGAGACTGACAGGTTCTCGCAGTAACAGTTGAAGTTACATTGTTGTCTTTAAGATTTGCTGTTGCATGGTGCTTTGAGCGTATTGTGACACATTGGCCCATGTCTCATCCATTCATTCATTTTTTTTAAATTAGTCTGAAAGACTGAATAAAACCGTGACTCACAGTTTCATTCAGTCTTATTCAATGACTCAGCAATTCAAGTGGTGTCCTCTTTTTTTTTTTTTTTTTGGTCATACTGAGGGTCATCCCTCATCTAAAACTGAAAGTACATTTTCAGAGCAAAATCTGTACAGTAAATTACTGTGGTTCAAGTGTTCACTTCCATATGACAATAAAACTTTAATACAACACTGTCAAAATACCCCAAGTACAGTCCAGCATTTAAAATGTTACTTAAAGTTACAGATGTAACTTAAAAGTAAAAAACGTAGTAATTTGCACTTCCAACTTCCAAAATCTTGTTGTGGAGATGTACTGTTGACACATCCTGTTAAGTCGGTGTCATTTAACAGTCTGGCAGCCATGCAGACATATTTACTTCTAAAGGTTTTTGAGTGAGGATCACCCTTCTAACCAATCAGAGACTTTCTGTCAGCTTCTAAAAATCACTTTCTGTCTCAGTGATTTCTGCAGCATCTTATTTATTGTAATTTGGTAATGAATGAGCACAGGGTAGATGAACAGCAACTGACAGGTCCAGCAGAGCGCGAAGAGCTGGGTGGAGCGGAGAGGATTCATTTCAAGTGTCAGGCTATTGCTAGTTTCAGTTTCATAATGTAGCTTTGGTAAGGTATGTAATAAAATGAACCTTTTAAAAAGTCAGAGTCAGAGATTGTTCAGTGTAAATACACAGTGATATTTGAAGGTTGGTGTCTCCTGTACAATTGTCTTAGAACAAGTTAGAAGTTGTACAACAACAACAACAACTCCTGTGGCTCAGGAGGTAGGGCAGTCATCTGCCAATCATGGGATTAGTGGTTTGATTGCTGGCTCTCCTATCACATGTCAAAGTGTCCTTGGCAAGATACTGAACCCGAAGGTGCCTCCAGTGAGTCAGGTCAGCTGCTATATTGTGCTGCCATTTATCATTTACAACTCAGACTTCATAACTCGGCCAGGTCTAGAGGTAGCAAGTAGACCCAAATCAGGAAACTGCCACCACCACGTTTCCCAGATAGGATCAGCTGTTTATGCTAGAATTTGTTAGGTCATCAGGAAAAACACCTCCTCTCACAATCTTATAAACAATCTGACTGACAATAAACTGGTGGAGTCCAAACTCTTCAGGAATTCTTTTGTTCTTTTTTAGCCTGGTGAGCATCAACAAGAAATGTCCTTTGTTTGAGTCACTTCTACCTGGTTGTGTTGTTAAGATCAGGCATTGATAGTAAAGAACCAAAACTCTTCTTAAAATAAGACAGGTCCTCCCAGAGCCACACATGATCATCATTACGTTGACAGAAACATCCATCCAGCCATTATCTTGTCCACGTTTGACGGTCTTCGGGGGCTGGAGCCTGGCACAGGGCCTTAGAGAGAGACACTCACACTGACAGCTATGGACAATTTAATTTACCAAACTACGCGTCTCTGGATTGGAGGTTTTATTGGGTTCCATTAATCTCATTTTAGGACTAAAATCCTATTTTAGGTCAGATTCATGCAGAACAGTGAGAATTCTAAAGGCTTCACAAAGCATCACTGTACATGCACAACATGCTGTCATTGATATGGATACAGTTCATTTATTTGTTATTTGAAAATTGTATTCACTCAAAAACTGCATTTTCTATTTAGTCCACTAAGTGGTCCTTATAATAAAAGACCAAAAGTCCCATGTGAAGTTATTCCACTGTAACTCTGAATTGTTTTACACAGATCTGTAAAACCAGCCGTTACAATTCTTATTAAGACAGCAGTTGTATAATCCGTCATATCTGAGGTGGCTGACTGAAAAAGACAGACCTGTACCTTTGGTCTTTCAGGTTTTTATTAGTATGGTCATCATCATCCTATCATTAACATCACGATTAAATTATGAAAATCCAAACATGTCTCTGATACAGTTCTGATATTAACTCCAGCAACAGCCAGACGCCGTCCTTAGCCGTCAGACAGGTTAAAGCGCTTCAGTGTTCATCCAGCAGCAGCATGGAATTATGTGTGCCAAAGCTCAAGCCGACATGGGTTCATAGGTGTGGAAGTGGATTCCCTTGGAGCAGGTAATCTTCATCACTGCACTGTTGAGACTGGTGTCTGTGATTAACCTCATCATGCCCTCTGCTATCAGTGATGGCCTGCAGGTAAACACAGAGGAAAACAGACTCGTAAGATGAGACTGGAAGGGAACAGCACAGTCTAAGTGAGAGGGCAACTGTGGTTTTCTTGTTCAATTTTTAGGATGGGACTTGGCACCAGAAATACATTACTGTCCAGTTTTAGCACATTTAGTTGTGCATTGATAACTTACGTGACCAGGAAGTCACCTGGATTCAATGCTCTCTGACACTAAACAGCTTCCTTCCTGCTGCTTGTCTCTGCACAATTTGAGTTTTCAAAGACCATTTCCACACAGCTATAAATAAACACAGTGTGGTTGATGCACTGTGGAGCACGAACCATCCTGACCGAACCCTCACAGTGAAGTGATGGAGAGCATCACCAGATGCTCTCAAAGCAGTTCTGCACATGTAGTGTGAGGGAATTTGTGTCTCTACTTTGGTTCATTCCCACTCAGGACTGCTCCAAATAAACACTCGTCAAGTTTCCTGAAAGATAAAGTATCGTTTGACAGCCAAGTCTCCTCCGGAGCACTAGTGTGGAAAAAGAATGTAATCAGAGCAGAGACAAAAAAACATCCAACTAGAAGCAGAGGGGCTCCGAATGTTTTCAACGCTACATGTTTTTAGCTGTAGTTGTTTGGAGTCAATATAAATCTGCTCACAAACAGAAAACGACCAAATCTAGCAGCGTAAAGAGAAAGAACATTAGTAGGCACAGAAGCAGATACAGCTCAGCAGTGCTTTGTTCACCGTCTGTAGTGAGGCAGTCTTTAATACTTCCATCTTGTAAACACACAGAGATTAAAACTAGTTGGGTGGTAGTCTGGGAGGTTGTATATTTTGTGCATTTTATGATAGACGATTTTAAATCTATGTAGCTGGGTGGCAAATGAATTTCTACTTCAACCTCCACAGTTTTTAAAGCTGTTCAAATGTGAATTCATGTGCGAGTTTCACTTGTTATTTCTAATTGATTGGTTGATTACAAAGCCACTACAGAGTGATATAGGAATGATGCACTTTGGCTGTGAAGTCAGCATCGTCCTGGTTCCCTCGACAAAAAGCCAGTTCCCATTGGCTTTTAAATACTTAAACAATATAGAATGTACTGCATCACGGGGACTGGAAGGGCTAAAGAGCTAAGAAATCTTTGGGTTTTACACTTTCCATGCTGCCACATTTAGTAGGAGTTAAGTTACTTCCCCACGTGCATTATGGGTGTTTCCTTCCTGTGAAAAAAATAGAAATTAAACAGAAGTCAAGGGTGCTGGTCCAGGACGTCGAGCACTCTGTTTTCAATTATATAGCAAGTTCCATTTAGCAGCCTGCAGGCGTAACCATGCTATTACTGTACTGATTCTAGGAAATAGTCTGACACAGATCTGGACTCTCTTTAAGGGCTATTAACAGTGTGTTGATTTGTGCAGCCTGTTACAGTCCTACGTGGCATTACTGTTATTAGTTTTAGAACGATTTTAAACCCACCAAATTACACAGGAATGTTTGTGTCATTTGTTTTTGTGTCAGTACACCAGCCCACTGTTGCAGTTGTGTGAACATGTCTTACTGTGACTGGAGTTTTCTCTGGGTTCCTGAATGTATGAGACATGTTAGTGGCTGCTAAACAAAACTTTCATTTACAACTGATATCATAATGACACTCTCTGGTATTTACAGTTGTTTATGAACATTAGCTTTAAAGGTTAAACAGTGAAAATTCACTTTTCTGATCCAAACTGAACTATCCAGACATTAATACGCAAACCAAAACTGGAGTTTATGACCAAATACCTGCACAATGTTCCCACCAGCCTCCATGACACCCAACTTTACAAAAGTATACCAGACCACAAAATGCACACTATGACACCTTATTAATTATTTACGCACTTTTTTTTCCACCTTCACCACATAAGCTGCTTCTGTATTGCACAACATCGCGGAAGAAATAATGTTGCACCATCAACACTAAGACTTCACTTTGAAGACCATCATCAAATGAATAACATAGGACAGTGTGTGTGTGAACTCACTGTAAAATTCCAAACTTGTCCATGCAGCGTTTGAAATCATCCTTAAACTTGACAAACTTGCCCATGTTGTCTTCATGTTCCACTGAGTCGAGCAGGGGAGTATCGACGAATGCTGGACACAGGACGTTGATACGAACTCCATAGTCTCCCTGAGATGATGCGTCCTGCAAAGACATGTGAGATGACTTGCTGAGTTTTGAGCTTAATGGACAGAGCATCCAAAAAGGTTTTAAAGGAAACCTATAATGTGTCTTACCGCAATAGCTCTAGTGAAGCCAATGACTCCATGTTTAGTAGCAGTGTAGACAGGCTGATGAGGAGAATGCATGAAGGCTGCAGCATCAACAACAAGGAGCGAGAAGAGAAAAAGAAAACTCTGTGACTCTGTTTTCATGAACGAGCAGAATTAGATTTGGCTGTTGGCAAACACAGCTGCGTCTGCTTCTGAACAGCAACTTCACACTGTACCACTGGAAGCTCAGTTAATCCAGGTTTAATGAGATAAAGTTCAGCTCATGTTTCTCACTGCCGAACTAGAACGCCTCCATCTCCTTTTTATGGTCCCACGTTGAAGAGAAATCGTCCCTTGTTTGAATATAGTTCTTGCTTTGAAATACCTCAAATCACAGTGCACATTAATACAGTTACTCACCAGATGCTTTTCATTTCTGTCATCTCAGATTAAGGCCAAAATTTGCACCAGGGAATATGTGTGTGTGTGTGTGTATGTGTGTGTGTGGCATTTTGGAAAAGGGTGAATTCTTTCACTTTACTACACGTCTTTCAGAGCTTAATGCCTAACCCGGTCATTTGCATAAAAGAGAGAGAGCGAAATAGTGGAAATGTAATTTGAGGGAACAAACAACTAAAAGTTACTGAGTGGTTCCCAAATCGCTGCGTCCAAACAGAACCACAGATTGTGCTCCATGTGTGCAGAGCTCACTGTTCAGCTCACATTCTTTCAAACTGGCTATTTGACAGCAGGCTATAAACTGTAAACACCTAAAAACAGACTGATATTTGACATCGCACATGGACACACACATTCTTTCAACCCAAAATAAAGTGCTCATACTATGCTTGACCAAGTTTGGACAAGTCTGTCTTTGTTATGGGAATGTCAAGTACATGTGCACACACGCACACTGATGTTATCACAAATGAAATAAGTGAAAAATGATTACCACATGTCTGCTGTTAGGGGAGGCTTAACTGTTGTAGTCCCACTACTAGAAACAAAAACATCCTCTGCCAAAATCACATGCAGGTTTACAAATCGGAGTCTTCGGGATATGACTAAATGCTGGCACTGGAATTGTGGTACATTTATTTAACTACAGTATCATTTTGAGGTATTTGGGTATTTGCATTTTACCTTAACTTTGCATATTGCAGATAATCACTGCAAACTATAATTATCTAACACATGATGATGTATTATGATGAAGCAATTCCCCCTTTATCAGCTGCATCATTAGGAGCATTTACACATCAATACATTAAGACAGTTGTATGCAATAATACATATATCTACACAATCAGTTTTATTCAGCGCCCCTTTTGTTGGAATTTTAGGGAGTTTTTCTAATGACTCACATGTGTGAGTCATATTAAAAATCATTCTAAAGTAGGTTTCCTCTATCAATAAAATCAATATTTGGAATACTGTTAGTTTTAATAACTGTAAAACTTGGTGAAGAGTTAGCTGTGGATCCTAGTAAGTCCTGCAGCATTCCAGGCACAGTGTTACACAGCAGTAACAGTGTGTTACAGCACTATAATGAGGCGTTGTGTGTGTACAGTCTAACTAAACAGGAAACAACTCACTTACCTACTCATGTGGTTGACTGACATCTTAAATTAAGAACAGTATTCAACAAATTTCCCCAATTATTTCATGTTATTATCGAGCTTATGTGTGACTGTGTGTATATACCGTATATAGTGTATTCTACGGCTTCATCAGAGTGTTTACAGGCTTGTGTGCATATGATCGAGGGTGTGGTTATGTATGAGACAGAGGTGCAGAATGATCTAGATGTTATGGTGGACGTCTGCCAGCTTGCTGTGGTAGCTCTTTATCATGTTTTTTCACACGTAACACACACAGTCGAAGAAGAGAAGGACTGTTTTCATAAGCCTGGCTTCCAGAGGCTTTCACAAATTCATTTCCATGACATTCTGACATCAATAAATCCCTGTGTGTGCTGTTTCTCACAAAGGAGAATGTTTGGGCAGTAGAAAGACATATGGTTCCAACTACAATTGAAGTGTCAATAAATTCCCTCTAGCTTTTTTTGCAAGTTTGACACATGGATCTCTTTCCTGAAATCCAACCAGAGGTCAACAGAGCTCACTGTGTGCATATTTGGGATTTAGTACAACAATACCTGTAACAGCTAACTTTCCTGGCTAGTCTAGGAAATGTAATACTGCTCAGATGGCTGCAGAGCAGCGAGGTCCCAGATCCTGACTCAGAGTGAATGAAAGCACATTTTTCTTTGCACTGACCTCAGGGTCACTTGTCCTGCACTCCCACAACTTGTCATCCACAGAATTCTGGAGTGTTACACAATTCACATTTACTGAGAAACAGCAGAGGAGATCCCACCCTCCCAATATGTGTGTGTGTGTGTGTGTGTGTGTGGAGAGGTTTGGGGGTTTGTGTTGCAGTGTCGGTGTCATGCAGTTAAACTCGACCTACTATTTTTCCATTAGGCACAGTACCTGGTGCTGTCAATGTTCCAAGCAAACTGAGGTGATGCTGAAAGGTGAAGTGTAAACACCGCAGACCACTGATTGGTCATAGACAAGCTACGTTTACGACAAACCACACTTTAACAGCAAATATTTGAGGTACAGATGAACCAAAAGAAGTGTGTTCAGAGAAAACAGTTACACTTGGTCTCCTCTCCACTAGTCTAATGTCGACATTACTAAAGTCTTATTCAACATTCCTAACTACGGGGAATTTAGAGTCACCAATTCACCTCACATGCATGTGTTTATTCAAGCAGTGTTCATCTCGATACCAAGTTCTTAATAAATAGGAGGTGCACTTGTGTGTGTGTTTGTGTTACCTGCCA
The DNA here is from genome assembly GCF_900324465.2 of Anabas testudineus. Taxonomy (NCBI): domain Eukaryota; kingdom Metazoa; phylum Chordata; class Actinopteri; order Anabantiformes; family Anabantidae; genus Anabas; species Anabas testudineus. The sequence continues at coordinate 25,769,462 of NC_046610.1, forward strand.
TTGAGGACACATTGATGATGGTGCCTCCTTCTTTGCCGTACTCTTTACTCATGTGTTCCAACGCCAAATATGTCCCCTTTATTACAGAAGTCTGTAAAGATGAAGAGACAGCATGGTCACAGTGGATATCTTCACAAAAACAGGAAGTGAAACTGAAACAGAAGAATGTGTGAACCCACTGACAAGTGTAGGTATTTATACTGTGTTGAGTGTAAACTGACTTTACCTAAGCATTGTATTGTCAAACCTCCACTATCTCTACAATAAATGTTGTTTAGATTTACGTGTAGATATTTTTTGTGCTGACGTGGAACGTTGAAGCTGACTGTGACACTGCAGGAGTGGACGGGGGGTCACAGCATAGTGTTTGGGAGTCTCTTATTGAACTCAAGAGCTGTTTTGTCACGGTCTCTTAGGGACAATTGGTGCCATAGCAGGTGTCACTTGCATGCATTGAGGAAAGCAGGGACCTCACTAGGGTTCTTATTCATATTCCCAGATTAGGCAGCTACAGAGACTATAAACTGCATCTGGCCACTTCTGGCTACAGGCCAGCCTGATACAGATGTATCAGTGTAGGAGTGATCAATCTCCATTAAGGAAAAGATTCAACAAGTTTTTGTCTTTTGTTGTGTGAAGCGTTGCATTCACACATGACTTTAAAAAGGTCTATCTCTAGTCTGCAGACTTCCTGACATACAGTCACATATCCCCTTTTCAGATGTGAAAGACTGATCGCGTCCTAATGGGTTGACAAGAGGGCATCATTCTTTGAAGCTGCTTAGAACAACTAAATAAGTAATCCACCACAAGTAGTACAACTTCAAGTGCTTTAGTTAAGTAGAAGTGCAAGGTACTGAATAATATACTGTAAGTACAGAAGTTCAAGCAATCCACCAAGAATGAGAGATCTATCTTTGGCACCAATCACATTGAGTTACTGATAAAAACCAAAGTATTTTAAACTCACCAACGTTGACATTAAAAAACATTAATTTTCACTACCTCTGTCCAGAAACTGCATGATGAACGTGCCATAACTAACAGTACTCATTAAGCGGAGCAATATTCTATCATGTAGTAGTATAATTACAAACATTATGAACCATCATGAATGTTGCAGCCGGTTGACTGTTCCTCCAAATGTCAGTTGATAATATTTTACAGGAATCTGCCTGCAAAGTAGTAAAACTGAAGGACTTGTGTACTGAGTGTACTGTCACAGGCCCGTGCTGCGGTCTTTAGGAGACATTGACATTGGAAGCATTAAACTTTATCAGCAGACCAACAGGTTGTTGACCCACAGTGTGAGTGAAGTCACATTTCAGCAGAGTTTCAGTTTTCCAGACCAATGTAATTACATTTATCTGACAGTACAGAGTAGTTAACCAATAAATGCAAATCATCCTGTAGAATCAAAGCCTGGATTTGATATAGTTTATTTAGATTTAGATCTACATACTTCATGTATTGTATTATTATATTTTCAGCTACTTAACAGAGTTTATCATATAATTATGTTATTTCATCTGAGTGTTTGTTTTGTGTCATAGTGACCTCCTCACTTTTACTGCTGTGGTTTCCTAATATCATGTCCAGATGCAGAAATGAATAAAAAGACGGCTGTTTGCCAGTTCCCTGTCACTCGTAGTACAGCAGCAGTCAGCGCAGAGTGTTGCCACAACAGGAGACTCCATATCTGCTGCAGCTTTGTTGGCCAATTCCAATTCCAGCAGTGACTTGCTGTCAAAATACAGACTGCTGTGTACTGCGTTATCTGAAACAGCTGATTTGTATCAGCTCAGACGTTTTCTATCTCTGCTTCGTTGGTAGTAGATGCTGTCTGACTCGCTGGCGACACTTGTTATCTCTCCCTGCCTCAGGTTTCCATTGACAGTTATGAGCTTCAATTAGAGGCTGAGGAAAGTCAGTGTCAATCTTCTGCTGTGTTTCTGTATTAAAACAGATAAACAACCCATAATTTGAGTCTCAATTAGGACTATTAATGATCTGAAGCTAAGCTTTTCTTTGCTGGGATCCAGTTGGACACGATGACTCGATGATTGGCCCACTGGCAGGAAGTGATTTTGTTGCTGTTAATGTGAAGCTGTTACAGAAGAGTACATTATTTAACAGAATAACCAGTGGGTTGTGATGATGAAGTATTTTTTAGTATTCTCAAATATCAGCCAACTGTTGAATCAGTCTTGATCATATAGTCCAGATAACTGATAACTAACTAGTCTACATACAAACAACCCAGGAACTGAACAACAGTCAGACTCTTTATTTAATTCTGATTATTTAACAAAGACACAAGATCAACAACTTTGCTCCTCTCCTTCAGACTGATAAGAAAAAGATGCCTGACACAAATCTAGGCTTCATGTTCAATTTGGCAGACTAGAAAAACATATGTGAGCAACTCATCATGGAAAAGCCAGTTTAAAATCTTACATCAGACCCCAGAGGTTTGACAGAAGCTGAGTCCAAACGTGTCTGAATACTGTTTCAAAACGTTTCACGTTCCCTTCATTTAAAAAAAAAGTGATTGATTATTAAAAAACAAAGATCAAACATGCTCCACTTGCTGTATAAAGCCTCTACGCGCTGGCTTGTGATGGTTAACTACTCCCACAAGCAAAGTATTGACTCGGTTATGTCTCACAAGTGAGACGCGGTCTGATTCGGATACAAATCCTCAATTTCTATTCAAACTATGTCTTGATGGCCATATCCTTGAGTGCTGTCATTACTTTTATCTTGATCCAACCTCAGTATCAAGGTGCTAGTTTCCTTTCTTTCCTGAAAAGCCCAGTCTGCTAAAAATGATGTGTCTATACAAACTAAACTGCAACAGCAATACATTTTTATTAGGAACCTGAAGTTGGAATCCTGACCCCCAACGCTACTAGAGGTGGGTCCATGTGAGTAGGAGCTCCGACATGTGTGGAACAACAGCAGGACTGAACACTGCAGAAACCCTGAGACAGCCAAGGTTCCAGCTAGAAACGCTGAAATAACACATTCACAGTGTTTCTGAGTTTTATGAATGCAGAATAAAAACATGTTACAATGTTGAACTTAACTATTTAAGGTTTATCCAGCTATTAAGTTAGAACAACTTAACTGAGTTGTGTTCAACTGACATCAACTCAGTTTCATTCAACCCGTTGTTCACGTTTCTTTTCTTTCTTTTTTAGTGAAGTGACATTAACCTTCTTTTAAAACCTGCCCTGTCGTCAAGCTGTGATCTGCTCTATCTGGATTACATTACAATGAAGTCCTCTTTGCTTTGAATGTTCAACCATTCTTTGCATTCCTTGTCATCTTCATCCAGAGTAAATCTCTAGCTTGCTGTTTGTCAGCATAGTTTACTAGGAAAATGTGGAAGGGGACGTTTTTTTATTCTTATACTTGTTATCGGGTGTTATCAGTAACTTAGATTGTGTTGAATCTTACAAAGGCTGCATCTTTGTTTTTCAGAAAGATCCAAAGGAGTTTGGCCAACTATCTGCATTTGTGCCGAGTACCACTTCAGTACAAAGCCGACTATAGTTAAACTAAATTTAACAAATGTTATTCTTGTTGTGTATGAGGAGGGCAGTAACATGTCCAGTCCCTAAGGGAGACACGCTCTTGTTGGCTGGTCACTGAGAGACTTGACAGGACTTTCTGACATGAAGATCAGGGTTTACAGGTGCTACTGGCACTTTGTCATCTTACCAGGTTGACTTGCACGGTCTTCTCCCAGTTCTTTTCATTGTTGATGCCAGCGTTGTTGATAACTATGTCCAGACGACCAAACAGGTCCACGGTGCTCTGGAAGGCATCTGAATGACAGAGGGAAAAAAGTATGGGGATGACTTTGAGGTGGACACAGCAAGTGGCCAGAGTGGAGAGGACAGAGATGGTGGAAGCACACCGCTCACATGTCCAGGTGTTAATTAGACTAATTAATGAATTACTCATCACTCTCACACCAGCTGCTGATGTTTCCCAATCTTTCCTAAAATTCTTTATAAAAACAACGTGTGCTGTTCCAGTGAATCTGTTCACGGCAGCGTTCAAACCAACATGTTCTGTGTGGCGATCGTGTGGCCTCAATGTGCACATGCATCGTGCTCTTGTACAGAATGAGTCACTGGGAAGTTGTTTATCTCCCTGTGTCGGCAGACGAGCTTGGATAAACAGCTGGGGGGAAGAAACCTGAGGTGGTAAAACCTGCCTGTGTCATCACCTGCCTCGTTCCACCCTCAGACACCCCGCAATTAGAAACAAACAGCGCTGCTTTTAATAGTCTCGCCTACTTTACACACCCATCAGAGAGCACAGTGGGAGACACAGTTAGTAGAAAGGCACATGCTAACCGCAGTGCATGCTCGCATTCACATGCTAATGTGAGCTGACGTCACGCTGTGCTGCGTTTCCATTAGCTGTGAGGATCGCTGCCTATCTGATGCAGTTTGGTATGTTGTCAATCAGCAGATCTCACACTCGATCATGCAAAGTGCATGTGCCCAGTCCCAGTATGAAGCTATTTACAACAATGTGATGAGAGGCGTGCAGGTGACGCCCAGCCGCTCCATTCCCAAACATGCATCACGCACTGACTTCACGTTCTCTACAGACACCTGAGCGGGGAAGTGTGTGAAGACGGTTTTCTACTTACTACACACACAAACAAACACGCACTCTATGCCACGGACTCAGCACAGGCTTAACGCGTGCCTCCAAATCGACAGCAGCACTATCACACTGCGAGGAGTAAACTAAACAGCATTCCACAGCCCTTCGCCTGCAGGGATCTAGTTTTTCAAAAGCAGACAATGAAACCTTGTTCCTCACGTTCGCTCCAAGACACACTTATTAACTCACACACACTTTAATTCTGTGCTCCGTCTTTCTCACCTACACAAATCCCAACACACACACACACACACACACACACACACACACACACACACATGCACAGATCAGATCAGAAGTAGGTAAAGTAAAGAGGAGCGGGACAGGCTCCTATGCAGGTATGTTAAACATAACATTGAGAAGAACTACATCAGAACAAGACCGGACTAGACTTGTTGTGGAACAGTGTGTGTGTTACACATGTCACAGATCGTCTGCTGTGACGCGTTAGACCGAACCTGCAGATCCTGCAAACACTGACTGCAGCTGTCGTGTCAGACAACAGTGACTCTCCAGGAACAAGTTCTTGATTCCTGCCAAAAATAGCAGCAAGGTTTTTGCTTTTTGAAGTCACTTCCTCGTGTGTTATGGTAAAAACGCAACCTTCTGTGAAGCACTATGTTCTCGTGTCATATCCAGTGGGAACCGTGATCACTAATTACATAATGCAGCAGCCTGGACAGCTGCCAATAAAAGGAACGTGTTGATGAAAGCATATCTGACTGTTTTCACAGTGTCACTCATCAAGTAGTAAGTGATGTCAGAGGAGGTGCTGTCAGGTGGTACCTCTCAGTTCGTCTCCATTGGACACATCACACTGAATGAAGATGCAGTTGCCCTCTCCGAACTCAGCGTCCAGCTGCGTCTTGCACTCTTCACCCGTGGTCTTGTTCAGGTCGACCACGGTCACCTGGAGGAACAAACGCTGAACTGTTAGACGTCCACAGAGAAGCATAATGTGCAAGCTGCACGTTTGTATCCATCTCTGCAGAAGTGCTACATGACAGAGCGCTTCACAGCTGTGGTTTGGTTGTGGCTGTGTCAGTAGCACAAACAGAGTAATCGAGTTCATCGAGTGCTGCACCACAACCCCTCGTTTCTCAGGGTGTGAAATTTCTTAGCAGCTAATTTGTGTTAATCAAGAACGTGTTTCCTCTGCTCTTTCTCACCTTCGCCATGCATCTTCCTGTCAGATGTCCCCGGTTCAATTTAAAAACATCCCTAAATGATTACTATTAAACACATGGTCAAGCAGGATGAAGTCAAATAGAAGCAGTGCTGGTGTGTAGAACACTGGATGTTCCAACTTAAAGTGCTGAGGTCAAACTGGATCAAACATGAGCGTCTGATGCACAGTCGCACCGAGGAACACATGAGGTCATGTTACAAAAAAGCACGAGCGGTTCAAGTGAAGACATCTGGGAAGTAACAGCAGCTTCCAGCAGTGAAGTGGAGCTGGCCTGAGAAGTACTGACCTTGGCTGAGTTCTGCAGCAGTGACTGGACCACGGCTCTCCCAATGCCCTGAGCCCCCCCAGTCACCAGAGCCACCTTCCCAGTCAGAGACATGATCCCAGCACAGCAGCAAAAGCTCTCTTCTCTTCTCTTCTCTTCTCTTCTCTTCTCTTCTCTTCTTCTCTTCTCTTCTCTTCTCTTCTCTTCTCTTCTCTTCTTCTTCTCTTCTCTTCTCTTCTCTTCTCTTCTCTTCTCTTCTCTTCTCTTCTCTTCTCTTCTCTTCTCTTCTCTCTGTCTTCACCTCCCCCTCCTTCTTCTCTCTCTCTCTCTGTGTCTCTGTCTTCTGTTCTCTCCGTCCCTCTGTGTTGTTGCACCTATCTGCTCTCTGCAACTCAACCATAGGCTTTCACACTGTTGTGTGTGTTGTCAGTCTTTAAGCTGAGCTCTTTTCCCTCCCTTCTTCCCTCCCTCTCTCTCTCTCCGTCTCTCTCTCTCTCTCTCTCTTAGCTTATCAGTTATACAAACACAACATGTGTGTCAGAGAGAGAGAGAGAGAGAGAGAGAGAGAGAGAGAGAGAGAGACAGTTAAAGGCTAAGTAAACTCTGCAGGATAGTAATTACAGGTTTTCTGCAGCTTGTTGTACCTGCCCTCCTGTCTCCTCCTACTTCCTTCACACCTTCTCCTACAATCTTTCAATTATCTTGCTTTTGTTGAACACACACACATACACACACACACACACACACACACACACACACACCATGTAGCTTCACACTATTTGCATTAGAACCTGCGTTTATTGAGATGTTTTTAAAGCCGTGACTGTGTCCATGTCAGGCTGCTGTGTGTCTGACGGCTGTTACACAACATGCAAAGTGCTCAGTAACACATTAAACCACGGTTCAGGCCTCTGCATGTTGAATTAGTTCAGTAAGACAAACCAAAGTTACTATCAGTCATTTTCTGCAGCTTGTGAATATGAAGCTTAAATATGAGAATAGAGTTCATGATCATAATCAGGAGTTATCTTGTTGTCCTTCCTTCATTCTTACCTCCTGAGAGGACGAAGTGTTTAATTCGTGTTTACTCTTTGGCCTAATTAAAAGTGTTAAACTCACGGAGACGAAGAAAAGACTCTTGATGAGACTAAATTCTGTCTCAGGTAACTTTCTCTTTTTAAAGGGACCATTTGAACCCTGAAATCATTCCTCTTGTCCGTACAGAGGCAATTTCATGCTATCATACTTACTTATTTTATTTAATTACACCTTTAAATACATTTTCTGTCCCGTCACCTCCATTGAAAGCACTTTCTATCCACAGCAGGTAGAAACAGGAGGAATGATTACAGCCTGTTAAACCTTTCAGATCATATTCACAAACACTTTCTTAGGGTTGCACCAGTGTGCACTTCCCTAAATCTACACTTCCTCATGTATGAGCAGCGTTCACACAGTGGCTGTGCTACGATGGCCTTTTATGACCTGAACTGTCGCCGACTACAGCGATCAGCAAATATGTGCTCATTGAGCTGATGAGTTACTACTAGTAACTCTACTAACGTGTGGTTTAACCTTTACAACATTGCCCACATGCATTAAGATCTAAGTTGACTGAAGGGTGTTGTCCTGTGGGAGGGCACTGACAGTCGCTCATGCATTTTCCTGTGTTAGACGCAGCTACACAGCTTTCAGCAGTAGCTGGGGGAGTCAATCAACACTTTAGAACGAGCGGGCCCATTCATTAGTTCTTGGTGCATGCTAATGACACGGATTATTCATGGATGAATATGGATAAGAGAAGAAAGTCCAGAATGTCAGGTTGTGTTTAATGGTATTTACAGATGAGCCACATTTAAAGTGAGCAGAAGAATTGAAACATGTGACTGACCCCGGGGGTTGTTCTTACCCAGGTGTGTCCTGAGAAATAGATAGTTTGAAGTAAAACTAGCACTAAATGATTATTCTTGGTTTTACTTGTGATGAGAATAAATCTGAAAACCAGTCCAGAGAGCTGGAAAGTCATTTTGAATCTGAGATAAGAGGGAAACTAAACTAAAAACCATCAAGGGCATTACACAAACACAAACAGCGGACATGGCCGTCCTCAAAAAGAAAGACACCAACAGCGTACTGAACAGCAAACACAGAACGGGGGCAGTCAAGCACATTAACAACAGCTGATGACAGAAGTCTTGTGAGAGCTGTGAAGGAAACCCCCCCCAAAAACAGGCACATCAGCAGCAACCCCCCACCCCCACTGAGCAACAGGCGTACAAAAACATTTTGTCAATCAAAGGAGAAACTAATGGCGAGGAGCAGCATCCTCTAAAACACCGTTGTAAAATATCGAGAAGGTTTTGTCACCAGATGAACTCAACTGAACTTTTATGGGAAGAGGGAGTTAAAGGGAACAGCAAAGTTGGGTTTCACAGTAAAATACCAAATGTCATGTTCTGTAAAAATGACACCACGTTTCTGATCCTGTAGACAAACAGCACAGCTACAGTTCTTTTTCAGTTTCTAATACTAGTTCACAGTAATATGCACTACGTGTTGTAATGTTGCAGTGACCTGGGAGAGGTAGGCATTTCCTGAATCTCCTGGATACTCTAGTTGTGTGTATATGAATATCAGTTGATTATAGACCTGCTTTGATGACACATCGAAGCATCTTCAAGCTCAGAGTTCTACAAGCTCAGTGTTATGTATGTCTTAGGCTGAGAGACATGAGAAGACAAGGCATTAGGAGATTGGAAGACATTAAGAAGTATCTACCAAATTTCTTTTTAACCTTTACCACCAATTACAGCCTCGTTATTTTTTTATGTTGTATGATGTTAAAAGCTTGGCACACCTATCTTTTGGCAGTTTCTCCCATTCTTCTTGCAGTACCTCTCAAGCTACATCAGGTTGGATGGGGAGCGTTGGTACACAGCCATTTTCAGATCCCTTCACAGTTGTTCAATCAAGTTAAGGTCTGGGCTCTGACTGGACTACTCAAGGACATTGACAGAGTTCTCTTAGCCACTCCTGTTATCCTGGCTCTGTTGTCTTGTTGAAAGATGAAATGTCCGTCCTGCACCTTCCACCCACCCAGACCACCTCCTTGGAATTCACACTTAAACATCACAACATGATCATAAATTGATTACATTCACTACAAAGACGTAATCATGGTTTTCAGTTTGGACGTTTTAGGCTCAGTGGCTTCAACGTCTCTGATCTTTACACTGAAAAGGTGTAGCTCTACGTTATCATCACACAGGACGGTACAAGGATTTTGTGAAGATAGCAAAGAAAGGCAGATCACATTTGTCAACATGGCATGGTTTTTTTTATTGTATTGTTAAAAACTTGTCCTGAGTCATTTACAGCATAGAGCAAAACTACTGTAAATACAGTTAATGTCACTTAAATGATAAAGATTCAACATTATGATTTTTTTAAAATGATATTTATTTTTACAATAAATCCATTATTTTAAGGTAGGAGAGTGGACAACAACTTTATGTTGTGTATAATTTCAAACTAACAGGTCAGATGGACTAAGTTAAAAACACAGACCCCAAAGTTCAACCTCCAAAGTGTGAGTGCCGACATCTGATCACGTGAACCTCTGACCTGTTCTGTGTAGGTTAATGAAACATGGCTCCACGTGGTGAGGAACTGTCTGTACAAGTAAGAAACCAGATTGTGAGACATGATAACCAGAGAGAACCCAAAACACAGTTACAGCTTCAGTCAGGAGGAACCATAAGAGTCAATATACAACAGACAGCTGCGAGCGACACGTGTGACAAAGAATGCATGAAGTCAAACTCTGCACACAGCATGAAAGAAGAAAACCACTGTTCACAAAACTCCTAGAATAAAAACTATTGGACAGGATTTGAATTTGACTACATTTGTTATGTGACGGTGACTGGGGAAGCACATCCTCATCCACACCTGCTACTGAAATCTGCCCGAAGTTTAGTATGTGAGGTTGTGCAACCAGCGCATCCAACGCTCTAACACAAGTCATCAGTAGAAGGCCGCGAGTAGAAAATGTAAACACACCCAAACACATCAATTTGATCAAATCTTCTTACAGGTTAATGAGCTTCTATTGTGGGAATTATAAACCACACACACACATCAAAATAATGTGGTGGTGTGAGGTTTCCCACACACTCTAAACAGGTGTAATATAGTCAACGTGCGAGTGAGGGAGCTGCTCATCAAACCCTGTCTATACATGCCCACACACTCAGCCAGTGAACAGGAAAACACTTCAGTGAGTGCACTGTATTCTTTCACTGGACTCACATTAAGGGCCACTTCTGTCCTAACTACATGAACAAAACCCCACACAGACCATTTCCACATGGGTTTGAGAGTTTAAATGAGCTTTACATATTAGAAACATATTAGAAAGGTTGGTTTCCATGTCAGACAAGATGTTAATGGGACATTGCATCAGACTAACAGGCCAAGAATAGCTGCTTGATTAAGTGCATCCACACACAGCGAGAATGAAGAAGGCAGATCTGAGGTTGAACCAGCAGTGGAATTCCAATAGCACTGTTTGATTGAAATCCTTTGGCACAAGTACTGTACGCTGTCCTGAAGGTAAAAATTGGTACAGTGATTTAAACTAAGTCAGCATAGAAACATCTATGACATGAAGGATGTTCGACGCTGTTGGCAACACAGATGTCTTGACAAATGGAAACAGCAAGAAGTTGTTTTCATTACAACTATGCAACTATTTCTGAGTGGAAACGGTGATGTAAACAACACACAGCAACTATGCGGAAAGGCTTCATTTTAACAAGCTGGCTGAAACATCCTTCCAGGAAACACTGGGGAACACTTGCAGCCTCTGAATAGGGAAGATCTTACAGGAACATACCTGCGCTTCTGCATGTTTTAGTTAGGTGCAGTGAAAACCACCCACTACACACACCGAGGCTTTCACTGCACCACCACCACATCACAGACAACTACAGCTGTACAGCTCTAAAACTCAAGTTACGTGACTAGTTTTAATAATAACATACTTTATTGATCCCCTTTGTGAAACTGTTGTTAGGACAGCTGCAGTAGATGATGGAGCTACTGTGTGGTGTCGGTGTCTGACACATAGCCAGGAGGAATCAAACCAGTTACCTTTACCAACTGAACTAACAGAGCTAAAATATGTGGTAAGATATCACGAAAACAGCCTAAATGTTTTCATCAACTACTCATTAGATTTCTCTCATGCTGTTCTGGTTCATGTAAAACAGTTGGAGTGACAAAGCTTCAGGATGTCATGTTAATGTCATGTTAATGTCGTGTTAATGTGTCTCTACTGAAAGAAATGAGAAAAGCATTATTACTTCAGACAATCAACCATTGATTTAAAACACATCACTAGTTGACAAAGCTGTAAAAGTCCTCAAACGTCTGCTGAATCCTGCTTTTCTCAGTGGGTTGCCTGTTTGGAACATCTCAGTGTCTTTAACACTGAATAGAATGTACATCAATAATCCCAAAACTGAAAATACCTGGTGGTTTTATTGTTGTGGTGGACAGTCGCTCAGCATGCAAAATCTGTAATACTGGCCATGATGGACAGGTGCTGAGCCCCGGACAGCTTCAGTTTGTAACAAAGGACCTGTAGCACTAGTCAAAGAGAGGAGTCTAAGTGCGACAGGTATTTTAAATGATAGTGTAAAACTACATTACACTCTGCAACTTAAGCTAAACAGCAGACTTACCAAATCCTGCACACTGGGGTTGAACAGTTTCAAATGTTATTCCTTTGAGACTACTGACATACAGGTGACTGCATAGAATGTGAAGCTAAATCAGAGAAATGTACTCAGCTTTGATAAACATGTAACATGTAGTCCTGGTATAGTTCCTGCTATAGTCAGGCAGAAGAAATGAGTGTGTCAACACTGCACGTTGGCCTCTGAAGAGAAACACTCAAAGAAGGATTTGAGAAACGTTTGGCAGGAAATCATATATTATTTGTAGATAATAAGCTAAAACCTGAAAAATCTATGTGTTCCTTAGTCTTTGGACAGACTCATGTAATAATACAGCACAGCAACGTGCTGCAGATATCTCCACTGTTCCAAACAAACTGTGAATGTTGCAGTATCAGCTAATGTTAACAGCTGACAGGAATTAAAGCTGGAGCCAAACTGTTTCCTAGAAAACACAATAAAACTCAAACAGAAGAGGTTTTCTCTTAGGTTGTCATGTTCTTGAGCAAAACCGTTAACCCCAGCTGCTCCAGCGGAGCTGCTCAGTGGTCAGCATGTCAGACTGTGGCTGTGAACTAATGTGAATGTTATCAGGGTGTTACTGAGAAGGACAGAGAAACTCCCTGATTAAAATAAGTTAAATAAGAAACAAATAAACATGGCTAATACAGAATGGCACACTTACAAAATATAAAGAAGGTAAAGATACCAGAATACACACAAACAGTCTACATAACTGTTACTACAGTGTACTATAAAAAAGACTACGCTCTGGCAGTGAGAATTTAACACCTGTGTTGTAGGTTTTTGGGTGACCTAGCTTTCAACATGTTAACACCCACATAATCACATAAAGGCTACATTTTGAGGGTACTGATGTTTTAGTTTTATACAGAGCTGTCATATGTAACTTATAATATCTGCAAATATCATTAACACAAACATGAATCATCCCTGCATGAATCTGCTGGAGAGAGACACACTTCACTGCACTACATTACACTATGGGTCTGACTGGCTGAGATCCGAGTACGTATTTGCACGTACATTATTAAAAATGTTTGTGGATGTTTTGTAGGTGATCATTAAGAAAACATGCATGATCAACAACAGGTGCAAACATGGTGGAGGCTACCATATTAGAATGAGGGCTGCGTGTGTTTCACTGATGTCTGTCATGGAAAGTTTGGAGAATAACCAGGGTAAACACAAGAAGAGGATAATAAACACAGCAACAACATCTCAATATTACAATAAGAATGTTATGTGGACAGATCACACCTATCAGGAAATCAGCAAGTGCATTTAAACCAGCTTTGTCATCATTCAGTGTGTCCTGGGTGCAGATCATATTGTGGGCCTAATGCACAAACACAAACACATATATAAACGTTGTCTTTTGCGTAGTGCAAGAGTGTGTTTGTCAGAGTGAAGAACTAATCCTTGGATTTTGATGTGCATGTGCCAAATGTTAGGATGTGATGTAAGGGTAGGAGGAATGCATTCCCCATTACTCTGCAGCCCGCAGCTCACCCAACAACTGCTAAATTGGATCATTGTACAGATGACTGATCATTGTATTGTGTCCTAAATTATTCCAGATACAGTGCCTATAAAAAGTATTCACCCCTTGGATGTTTAATACTTTTATTGAAATTAAAAATCAATCATGGTCAATAAAGATTGGCGACTTTGACAAAAACAAATTAAGAAAAATACCTCATTAATGTCAAAGTGAAAACAGGTTTCTACAAAATAATGTCAATTAAATAAAAATATATAAGGTTATATCAGTGTTTACATTAATATTCACCCCCTTCAGGTCAGCATTTAGTAGATGCACCTTTAGCTGCAATCACAGCATGGAGTCTGTGTGGATAGGTCTCAATTAGACTTTCACATCTGGACACTGGAATGTTATGCAATTGTTCTTTGCAAAACTGTTCAAGCTCTGTCAGGCTGCATGGGGATAGGATGTGAACAGCCCTTTTCAAGTCCATTCACAAATTGTCTTTGGGCTTTGACTCTGCATTCACCTTGTTGTCATTAAACTATTTCTTTGTAGCTTTCTCTGTACGCTTCGGGTCTTTGTCTTGCTGGAAAACAAATCCTCTCCCAATCCGTAGTCGTCCTGCTGTATGAATAAAATTGTCCTGCAGGATCGTTCTATATTTTGCTGCATTCATCTTACACTCTACCTTAACACACCTTCCAGGGGTGGCTGCTGAGATGCATCCCCACAGCATGATGCTGCCACCACTGTGTTACACAGTGGGGATTTTGTGTTTGTGGTGATGTGCAGTGTTTGCTGTGCGCTACATTTACATTTAGTCATTTGGCAGATGCTTTTATCCAAAGCGACTTACAAGTGAGGAACAAGGCAAGCAAACAAAATCTAAGTGAAGGAGAAAAAACATCAAAGCAAAGTGCTATCGAAAAAGTGTTTGTTTCATGAGAGTACAAGAGAGTTTTGTTTTTTTTAAATGCAAAGGAAGAGTTCTGTTTTCAGTAGTTTTTGTAATGGTTGGAGCTGTAGAGTTGATCACTCTGTAGGCAAGAGACACAGCTTTGAACTGAATCCTTGCAGCCACAGGAAGCCAATGCAAGGAACTGAAGAGCGGTGTGACATGAGACATTTTTGGTTGATTGAAAATGAGGCGTGCAGCGCATTTTCAAGCGCACAATAGCTATGTGCGCTAAACATAGCATCTTGTCTGATGGCCAAAAAGCACTCATCAGACCACAGAACCCTCTACCACTTGACCATTAATGTAAACACTGATTTCACCTTATATATTTGTATTTAATTGACATTACTTTGTAAAAACCTGTTTTCACTTTGACATTAATGAGGTATTTTTCCAATTTTTATTGACCATGATTGATTTATAATGTCAATAAAAGTATAAAACATCCAAGGGGATGAATATCTTTTATAGGCACTGTATATTAGCATAAGTACTAAACACATTTTGGACGCATTCTAATTTCTCATTTGCATCCTGCGCCTTCAAATAATAGCAGCCTTTAGTGCACAAGCAGACTGCACCTGCTTTTCAAAGGCATTTAATTCAGATGCAAACCTAGCCACTGCAAATCACTTTCAGGCTTATTAAATCACATTGAGTGTGTATTTGCCTCTACAGCTGGGAAACAATGTCTCCATTTGCATATTTAAGAAGTCAAAAGGGCAAAATCTACATTCATTGCACACTATTAGTAGATCAGCTCATTTTTGCAGGTGTTATGAAATTTGCACATTATTTTGTACATGCAAACCTTTAATACATCAGGCCCTATGTTGTATGTTATTATTATTAGAATTTTTTGCACATTAAATCAATTTAAACAGATTTCTTCCAAAACAAAAATAATGATGAATGGAATTTACAGGACATACTGGGACTACTCAGGGACAAAAAAATAATGAACTTCATGTCTCCACTTCATTATGCTGTGACTGATTGTTTTCCTCTCAGTTCAAACACCCACTGGCACATTTTCATCCAAACCTCTTAAATACTTGAGTTAGGAAAAACCTGTGTCTGATATGTAATCATTAGCATGAATGGGGAAGTACCACAGGAGCTGCTATATTAGTCATAGTGCAAACAAGGAATCAGAGTGGTGATATCACAGCACATTAGGTCCTGGGGCCTCACAGTATGATAGCATTAAAAAAACAGCAATGTTCCGTATGTGGGAACAACATTTGAGTTAAAAGCATAGGGGACAAACACTGGCAGCTGAGGTCTAAGACACAAACAGATAAAACAGTGTGTGTGTGTGTGTGTGTGCACGCCTGTGTGTGAATATACTTTTGAGTCTTTTCTCTTTTGGGTCTCTAGTTTGTTGAGGTCCATTGCAGTCTCCCACAGGATTGATTGATGAAAGCACGTCATCAGTCTTTTAAGAGTTTTGTCTTCCCATATCTGGAACATTTTAGAGCCATTAGTCTTTTCCAGCTGTAAGTGGTGCAAGTGGCAGATAGTTTTTTCATGCTTTTGCTTGGTCATTGTCACAGTTTGAAATCTTGAAAATGGACTGATTTTCAGGAAAGGTTGCAGACATGTAACTGGAAACAACAACAACTTGAACGTAGGATGGACATGGACACTTCGTAGTGTTCTTGATGGGAAACTGTTTTCAATAAAAACATAATTCCCCTCCTATAGTAACTTGGCTATTTGATCCTCCCAGGATTGCATTAATTCAGAGCAACATATTTCAACACCTCCTGATTGTGAGGATTATGGTTTTTGGACCCGATTATAATGGCATACACAAGTTCAAACAAAACGGTTTAATGGAAAAATGGAGGAGAAACAATTGGGGCATATAAAGTCGCAAACAAAACACAGCAGATAACTAGGCAAAACAAAGGAGCACAGGAGATGTGGCTCAGCACAAAGTAACAACTCAAGACAAGAACAAAGTATCAACAGAAAACCACTGATAACACAGCAAGGCACAGGTACACAAAGTAACAACTGAAACCAGGGAAGAAGACTGAGGAAAAAATGCAAAGTAACAACTGAAACTAGTAAATCACTAAACAAGAGCAACACCGGAAAGGTCACATGAGAAAATCTTACAAAGAGGCAGGGCCAAGGCAAAGGTAAAGTTCAGGGATAAACAAGGTCATCCTTGAAAGCCAAAATAAAACCATGGAAACTGGAAGGGATGGGAAATCATGACACTGACCATAAAATCAATGTAGCACCTTCATGGGACCGAATCCTTTCCATCTTGATAAATTGGACGAAGAAATTACATATGAGTTGTGAAAATATGCTGTTTACGCACCAGCTCTGGTTGGGATAATACACCATCTTAATTTTTATAACCTCATGACCTTTCTTACTTTTGTTTATTTGTGTAACAGTTGCAGCAGTTACAGCTAACTGTGACCTCACCTGTTGAACCATTCTCTTTTTTGCAAATCTGCGTCATAGACTCAACATTATTATGTAATCTCCATCCAGCACAATGAGAGTGACACAACTGTGTGGGGTTTTGGTGTGCATGTTGTGTGCAGCAAGCAAACAGAGGTGTGAAGCAATTACCTTCATACCTCTGTTATGATTCATAACTACATAAGCTGGAAGTCAGCCAGCAATAACAATTCTGTTACATGTCAACTGAACAGATAAATAAAGACACAGCATTCCGATTGACATATTTTACTTTTAGACCACATATTTTGTGTTTACTAATGCTGCTTTGTGTGTCACACTCATATCAGTGCATTTTCATCTCATCACCTATTCATCAACACATTCTAAATAAATTCTCTGCACTTAGTATTTTTATACTTAAAAGAAATCTTATCACTTTGCCAGTCTGGAGTCTGCACTCTTTGGTTAATGGTTCTTGCTTGATTTACGAGTTGCCCTCAGATTCAAGACAGTTTTGCAAAGTGAAGTCATCCTGTGAGGTTCCCGAGGTCAGGGTGAAGTTGGGGTGAAGGAACAGTAGATATAAAAGTAGTTAATGCAGTGTCCTCATATGAATAGCACTACAAGAGTGTGTGTGTGTGCAACCTGTATATGAACATCGATGCCCTTTCTTTCTCTACTGCTTATGTACATCTTCATGTCTAAGTATTTTATAAAGGACCCAGTAGAATATGTTGAAAAACAGAAAGGCCAAAGGGAAGCCAGCCCTCGAAACCGTGTCAATCTTTTTGGCTCGGTCGATAAATAACTTCCTCATCTCTTCGGTGCTTTTACCCCCTCCACATGCTGCTCCGGGTGGATTCAAGCCAGTGTTTGCTGCGGCTCCCGGGGTGTTCAGAACAGTAACAGCATTGTTGGAGCTGGCCTTCGAGTCCTTGCTGTTGCTGGGAGTGGAGGTCACAGCAGCTGTAGAGGTCAGCCTGCTCTCATGTACTTCCCCTTCCTGTTATAGAGACAAAGAGGGGAGGGGGTGTCACAGATCACATAGGAGAGATAGGCAACTATTCTGCACTTCACTCATTGCATGTTCTTCTGATAGGCCTTTGAGCAAGGCATGGAATAAAGACTTAATTTCTTTTGTTTGGGCATTTCATAACTGCACATACCTGAAAACCCTTAGAGGTATGCAATGTAGAGCATATGTTGTAACTGAGACTGTTTCAGAGGCTTTACTAGCCTGACAAGATGAGACACTTAAGATTAAAGATGTTTAACTGGAATTTGAAGCTGTTTAGTCTTTTTTTTTTTTTTTTTTTTTTACAATCAGTTATGCACCGTTCAATTAAAAAACACCTACACTCTGTGCTTAGTATATAATTTTATTTCTGAAAGCCTTTACATTATATCAAGTTAATAGTTACAGTAGACTTGATGACCTTCACACTACAGGATTGCATTATATCACCACCTACAGGCAAAATGTGTCCTTCTCTTTATAACTGGCCAGTGTCTGATCAGCTCTACACAGTATTAGTGTATCAGATTAGTGTCTGCAGATGATCATCACCTATCAATATAGTGCCCTCCTTTCCATCTAGATCTGCCTGTTAGTCTGTATGTTTCCATCCAGCTTACAAGCCCGAACTACTGTATATTCCTTAAAGCAATAAATACTAGTGTACCCAGTATACCCAGTGTGTAACAGTATTTCAGTACAATTTTCCAAGTTATCTGATGCTGCCAATTTGAAAAATGAGTCAGTGGGAAGGTACACTATAATGACAATGTTATTACAAGCAGTTAGTACCAACTGAAAGCTTATTCAGGCATCCAAAAACATGTTTGAGAGCATAACATGTTCATCGCCTAAAAAACAAAACTGACCAATAAAATAGGTCCTTTGCCAAAAAAAACAACAAAAAACCAACAAACAAACAAAAATAGCAAGATGCTATTTTTTTGTTCCCAATAAACGTTCTTCTCAATACTTGCGTTTTGCCACATTGCCAACATTGTCTCATGCCTGTCCCCTGTGCAGCATGTGTGTGGCAAAGTCGGTTTAGTCTGAGTGTGTGTTAATCCAACTGAACTTTAACCTACACGCCCATCTGGATTCGTATTTTATTAAAATATCCTTCATGCTGTTTTCTGTAACACTATGTTGGAACATTACTTTATCTTTATTGTTGTGTTAGTTAAAATCTTTTCTTTGTTACACCAATTTATTTAGTGGCACTGTGATGGAAAATAACTTATTGAACATCGTTAGGCTGGTTGGATCATGCAAGTAAAACATGCGCATACACACATATACAACCACACACACACACACAGGTGCGCGCAAACCCACACACACACACACACACACACACACACACACACACACACACACACACACACACACACACACACACACACACACACACACACACACACACACACACAAACACACAAACAAACAAATGTACTGTGCCATTACCCTGTGGTTGCTGGTGTACATGTTGACCATAGATCCATACAGAGGGTCTGATGGTTTGAGGCCGTTGTCATTGTTAATACGACGAAGGGACTCAGCTAGCTCCCCTGGATCAACTGCACCTCCACTGTTCTACCAGTCAAAAGCATGCACACCAGTAATCAACAGACAGAAACCAAAATAAAAAAATGTAAAAAATAAATAAAAGCACACAAAACAGGGGTTGGACACCCATTCATTTAGTTAAATGTTTGTGTGTGTATTAAATGTTATTTTTATAAAAAGCTTAGTTCAGTTGCTTTATAGTTCAATTTCAAAATAATATGAAGAAATGCATGTTAAAACACACATTCACAGGGGTTTGTTTGTTAGGGAAAATATCTAGTTAAAATAAAAATGTCCTTTCATAATGTTGTTATGTTATGTATTTATTAATACAGGCTAAAACTTAACATGACTGTCAATGACAACTGTCATTTTTATAGTTGTTGTTTTTGTTAATGTCTCATTGTCTACAAATATATTTTATTTAATAAAAATCAATCTGTTAATATATGTAAAAAACAAACAAAAAAACAAACAAAAAACAGATGCAGTTACAGCCATGCTTTATCATGCACCAATACAGAAGACATGCAGTACACAGAGATGTGGTGTTTCAGGAGACTCTTGACATGCACATTCAGATGTACTAACACTTTAGATTTCCACACATCAGGAATTGTGACCTTTTTCAACACTGTCACAAACACCATCATTTCCTTCCTCACTCTATTCTCCCAAATCCCCTTCTAATGCTGTTCCTTTCAGTTGCACACTGCAGTAACAACATGTCACCACAAGATGACAGCCTCAAGCCAGAGTTACTAACAAAAAGACTGTCCATCCATCTCTGTGTGTCTCTGCATCCCTGTGTGCAAGTATACATAACAGAGGTGTAGTTTTGTTTATGACCTGATCACACTGGATGATGCAGTGGAGACTGTGTTCTTCATTCTGTACCTTGCTTTTGTTCTTGTGGTGGCGTCTGAATCGTAGCAGCTCTTTGTGTTGCCTCGACACAAAGTTGACAGCAGCGTACTCCAACAGTGCGGAGAAGACGAAGAGCAGACACACAGCCATCCAGATGTCTATGGCCTTGACATAGGAGACCTGCAAGCACACACAAATGCTTCTCTAAGTAAGCCGTGTATTTGAAGATCTCCAACCATCAATAACGTTTGGTAAACTAGGTGCAGACACTCCTGCACTTCAAATATGATTGTGTGTTCTCTATGCAGGTACTCGTGAGCTTTAAGATTTATGCTGAAGAAAAAAGGATCACACATATTTATCCTGAAGAAAAGAAGACCAACATTCCATTTAACCCACAATAAAAATAACTGAAAAACAATTTACCTCTCAATCAGTTTTGAGAGAATTTGAGAATTAGGTGTAGACCTGATGATTTCATGAAAAAACATTTGATGGCACAAAAGATTGATGTAATAAAATCTGACAAAAAATAGATCCCTTTACCTACAACTCCTAAAGCTAAACTGGAGACAACTCGTAGTGGAAGCATAGCATGTTAGCAGAGCAGTACCATCGGCTTCAGTCCTTAGTCTGTGCACACTGGAAATGGTTGGCTGCACTAGAAAGTGTAGGTCATCTGTGTTTTGGAAGTGCTGAGAAGCCAGTACACATCACTGTCATCACGCAGGAAAATGGACCTGAAATCTAAATATATGCTCCATATCCTCACTCCATGAACAACTTTATGGTATGAACAATTTCATGATGTGATCAGATTCACTGGACTGTGTAATCTTAGTTGTAAATGTCTAAAGATTCTCAGGCATCTGGGTCATGGTTATGCCAAACTGCTGTTTAGTGGCATCTAGACTGTTTTAAGATGCAAAACATCTTCAGAACCTAAACCAGGCCTGTTGCCACTGAACAGCAATTTTCAGGTAATCTTAGCTCACTGGATGTTGGTCTTACAACATCAGACACCCTCTTCCAGGCATCCTGGTTTTGACATAGACAATCAGTTTCTGACTGATCCCAGTAGTGGTGATAACAAATAACTCAATTTTATCCAGGTCATACACAGTCTCCCTACAGGATTTGAGGTGAGGGATTTTCCAACCCCTTTAATGCCAAGCAGTGTGGAAGTTCTCCAGAGTGAACGGCCGGCAAAACTACTGTATCCAACTTCTATTACCTTAGCTTCTCTAACTGATCCAGTAGGCCCTGGAACTTTGCATGTTGCCTCTTTCATGACAATTTCATTCACAGGAAACACTGACAACCAATGCCTTTAGTACTGGGTCATGACTCCAGCAATAGAAACCCTCTTCAATGTCCTGTGGTAGTATTTATAACCCACAAGGTCAGTCTTGGGGCAGGGGACACAAGTGAAATGATTGGATTACTGGATTTTGTGTTGTAGTTTACATTGGTTTGTATGTGAAGGCCAAGAAAATAACAAAATATGCTATAGCTGTTTTGGCTATAGTTAGGTATGTACAGCACAAGTATAACTTGACTTGATACACGAGTGAAAATATGGGCATGTAGACATGTAAAATATACTATATCAGTTAACTAAGACTAAAGAGAAAACTCTTAAGCTTTTTTTTTCTATTGTAGGTAAGTTACTTTCTGCTTCTCTGCTTTGGTTTCACCTGGAAACATAATGCATCAGACTGTGTCTCTCCCAGCTGTAGAGTTGTGGCAAATAATATTTTAAGTAGGGCCTTTCTCCAGTTACGCTGCAATTAAAGACATTTCCTGGTCTCCTGACGCCATAGAACAACCATGCCATCCAATGTCCATTTCACTAACCATCCTCAGGAGAGATGACCTAAGCTTTGCTGATTAAAAGGTTGACTAGGTCCTGAGGTTTCTAAGACACTAAAGTATCAACCTGCTTCCTAGAACTGAAATAGATGTGACAGTGAGGCTGATGTGGGGCTGTGACACTTAAGATTTGGTTTAGGGGCCTTTTGCACTCCAGTTATGCTACTTCCACTAACATGTTAATGGCAAGGGTAAAGAAAATCACTGAAATTGTGCATCTAGTGATGATGCCCCTGTCCAGCTGTTGCCAAATCAATGCTGTTGACCCAGAAGTCAGTGCATAAGTAGTGCATAATGTGGTGCACCATTTGTAGTGATGATGAATCCTAATTACTCATGCAAGACTTGGTTTTTACAGTCTATTACTTTCTTTGCATCTCAAACTATGTAATGGGATGCCGTAATAGTAATTTTACTAAAAGCAGTGCCATTCACATTTGTTAGTCAGTTTTATTTTTGACAAAAGGTTCACAGGCACTGGCAAAGCAGTAACACAATTTGTGCTTTAAAATGTCCACTTAGAAAACTACGAGTGACATCCCAGATGCAACAGTCATGTTGTCCTATAATCATTAGACATTATTTTTAGGGATGCAGCTGCTGCCCAACATTGTTGTGTACCTATAACTGTGCCACAGAAGTATGTGGTGTCAAATGATATTGCCACATTGCTTTATGAAATAATGACTTATTCAGACATGTTTAACATACTGAAGTGCAAAGCTCTGTTAAGCACTGGAAACATAAGAAACCTTTAAACACACTTGCAGCGTCAGTCATGCTGTTGAGGTGTTTGTGTCCAGCATTGGTGAGAGAGATGGGTGTGCTAATAAGGGTTATATAACAAAGTGCTTCATGTCTGATTTTTTCTCATGCATACAAGATACCAGAACAAGACTAACAGGCTTTTTCTCACACACGCTCTATCAGATGCATGATGTGTATAATTAACACATACTTGCTTGCCCATGCACAACATTCACCCACACAAACACACTCTCTCTGTCCCTTCTTAGTCACCTACACGCTGCACCATGTGTGTATGTTAACTATGTTCGTCTAAATATGTAGCAATATGAATGTTAAGTGAATACTGCACTTAATGTTAAGCACATGACATGTCTTGCTACTCAACAGTATTGGAATCAAAACTAAGCAAAAGCAGCCTTGGGTTAAAACAGCAAAAGGTTCAGTATGTTGCTGAAATGCACAAGTCCATTATCTGCTCAGAGATACAATGTCTCCAAAGAGAAATATTATGTTTTTAAACTTAGCTCTAGTTTAGTTCCTGAAATCCCAAACTCAGAGCATGAATCTAAGAGGGGTTTTCACCTTACATCAGTACTGGTTTATTTAGTGCAGTCTGCTACAGCATATCCCTGCACACTTGATGAGAAGCACAGTCAAACCCACAGAGATAATACAAACAGACAAACTTACACACTAAAAAACACCTATGGGCAAGAGAGGCTATAAGTCCCTTATTCACCTATGCTGCATGTCTTGAAGCACCTGAAGGATACCCACGTGAATGAAAAAAATGCACACAGACCTTAGGCAGTGACGTCCTGGAGCCTGAGCTCTGTGTTGTCATTGTGAGAACAGTGGTGATGCCCAATGCCACTCTGGCTGGAGCAGCGTCCATGTTGATCCAAAAAGAGACCCAGGACAAAATGACAATGAGCAGAGAGGGGATGTACATCTGGATCAGGTAGTAGCCCATCTGACGCTCCAGGTGGAATCGCACCTCAATACAAGTAAATTTACCTACAACACAGTAAATATGCAGTCAAATAGTATTTACTTAATTGTATTACCATACATTATTTCTTTATAACAATTATCAGTAACAAAGCTGGGGCACAGCTATGATCTTACAACTTGATGTTTGTTTGGTGTATTCACTTGATCATTTCTGCACTAGCCAGGCTGTGAATTTTCTGGCTCGATTAAATAACAAGATGGAAGCAGGCATTTTATGCCTATATATATAAAACCATCCCATCAGAAACCTATTGATGATGTCACAGCTAAGGGGCATGACTACAACTTTTGAGTTTCATCGCAGTCTGTTTGATTCTGTTTCTTGACTTGTTCCCAGAAGCACTAACTATGATTGATGAAATGTGGCAACCGTTTCACCGTGTACATGTTACTTGTGTCGTGATGCTTACGGCAGTGTCTGTGTGTATATGTGTGCTACCTGTGTTGTAATGCTTGGTGCAGTATCTGAGGTCTGATTCATCTTTGAGTATGAACTGTGGGAGCGTGAGGCCTTCGGCCACTTGAACAGGTCCATTCGCCTGCCACTCAAAGATCAGGTCGTTCATGGTGTAACCAACTGAAAAAAAGCAAACAACAGGACAAATTCTAAATGAAGAAATATTTGCAACATGAAGATCACAGAATATAATTACTAGAATATAGCAGAAGCAGAACATTCATGATTATCTGACATGGTCATATTTTTTCAATAATTTTATTTGAACAATTAACACTTTACTTGGCTCAATTAATGTTTAATGTTAAAAAATGTTGTGCTGTACAAATTCCCTTAAGCCTGAATGTAAAGAAAACACACTCCACTGTAACGTGGCATGATAATGTCATATGGTGTACCATAACTTTTTTGGAGTATTATTTTATTAGTTATAGCTGCCACAACATAATAAAGCACCACATCAGTTTCTGCATCAAAACTAATCTGTTAGTAACATTTCTGCTGTACTAGAACCATTCTTACAGAGGTCTAAGCTAAATATACAATCGTTGTACTGACGACACATTTGGAAAAAGACTACACTTTCCAGCTACAGACAATGTCCACAGACATGACCGGCTGAGAAGTGAATGCATAGCACATGTGAAAGCATGTGGGAGTATGACATGCAGCAATGGTTCTCAGCTGGACTCAAAACGGATATTGTGGTTCTGTGTCATGTGATGTAACCATTTTGCCACCAGGGCACATTAAGTTGTTTTTTAAAACATAAAGGTGAATAGCTATGACATGTGACGTGTGAGTATTTGCTACGTAAAAATGCATATAGTTAATGCACCTAAGGCGAGTTGGGGAAAGCAGAAACCAGCTGGTATGTGCTGGTACAAAACTAGTGAAAAAGATTTATTCACAGTTCCCAAAGATGTGTGAAAAGTCTATGCATGTTGGGAAATAAAAAAAGGAGGACTGTGCCTACAGCCCTAAACACAAATGTCTATGCTTGACTGTGGTTGTTTTTAAATTATACAACTGCGCCTAGCGGCAACAATGTCTTCAGCCATCAACTCAGAACATGAACAAACCCTGCTGGTCATACCAACTGCATCAATTCAATCTACAGTAATAGTAGTTCTATTTCAACTTTCAGTCTAGTAAAAATCAAACAATAAATAAAGTCAAAAATCCTCCAATATGATTGAATCAAATATCCTCTAAGCACGAGTTTGCACATCATGCTACATCCTGTTTAGCTTGTCTAAATGTAGTGTGTAATCTTGAAATGGTTAGGAGACTTGGATCACGATTTGTTTGTTGGTTGCTTAAAGTCATGTCTGGACCAAGTTCATCTCTATTTGTTTTCTCTGTCAATCTGTCTTTATATCTGGGAGACAGCAACACAGCCATATACTTAAATATAAAAAGAAAGCCTGAGCTATGCATTAAAATATAAAACCAATAAAGACAAACAATCTTTGTTCTTGACTTTCAGTTATCCTCAGATCCAATGATCCTAATGCATTTCTGTTCTGCACCTGTGGTTATACAAGTTGGGCTATCTTTATGAATCCAGAGAGTTTGGAACATTCAGTGGCAAGCACAATGTAGGTGCCTAAGTGTACAGAGGCCAAGCACAGTAGACACATTGCTGAGCCTTGGCATAAACATACAACATAAACAGGAGAAGTCAGAGCATGAATGATGAATAATGAAGCAAGAGTGGTGGAGCGTGGGCTGAGCATGTTAGCTTGCTAATCGATGATGTGTGACCTACATTGTTGGATTGTAGGAACTGATGTGAGACCAATTCAATCACTACCATTCAACATTCAAGTGTGCTCCCAACTAGAAGTGTACTGTCACGAAACCCTTCTGCTGCTTCACTGGTTTCGATTCGAAAACAATGTGTCTGTAATGGTTTCTTTTTGGGTAAATGTTGTGGATTTAGTTGTGATAGTTAGGGTTAGAGTAAAGAGCTAGGTGTGTTAATGCATGTGGATGTAGACCACCTTAGTCGCTGATTCAGGTTTGCTGGTCATGGTTTGGGCTGGACAAAGTGATAAGGTAAGTTGATATTTGTAGTTGTAAGGCAACTGATTTTATTTCAGAAAAGACTGAAAACTGCAAGACAAAACATTGCTGGAAAAAATCAAGAGAGTCTGGGAAATACTTGAAAGCACAAGATGGAGCTAATACCAAAAATGTACCAGGTACTTTGATACACAAGGGTGTATACTCACAGCTCTCCAGCTGCATTATACAGGTCTGAACATCCATAGGGAAGTTTTTTAAATCCATGGGACATGAAAGTGTTAATGTTAGTCTGAAAGCAAAGAAAGAGGAGAACAAGTGAGAAGTGTGTCCAAGACAGTGACAAGGGTTAAAGTAATTTATAAATTTTGTATACATGAATAGTATCAGCATTTATAGTATCTAAGCTTAATTTATATTAAGTAAAGAAGACATCCCAGTATATTGATACTGGGAAGCCCAACATTTCCACAGTATCTGAGATGCAACTGTTCCCTATTTGAATCTTGCTGCCCACCCTGCAACCACAAGACGAGCAGTTTTTTTTTATTTTAATGACACGTCATGCATGCTAAAAGCATTCGGCAAAGACTTAAACACAAACACAAAAACGTGCATAGAACATGACAGAACTAAAATGAATATTTTATGTTCATTGTTCTGCAGTTTTAAAGTAGATAATAACTTTCTAAACGTTCTGGCTTTTGGGGTTTCTTTGTTTACTCTCTTGGGATGCTCTATTTAAGATTAACATTATTTCACTTTGTCACCCTGCACCTAAACAAAACCATCCCCTCTACTTACCTTATAGAGTACAAAACATTTCCATTCTTAAATATCCTGAGCAGTTTGTTGTCTGTAGTGACTTCATGAAAGTGAGCTCCCTTTTCATTGGCAAAAAACAGATCAGGTTTCCATATGGAGTCTAACATAGAGGGGTCCAAGTCCAAGGAGTCATCTGGGTATTCTGAATAGGCGAGCCGGGGATCATTCCACTGCTGACGAAGGAAGATATTCACACGGTAGTCCTGCAGACACAGATAAAGACATATATAACTCACTTATCTGATGAGCCAATTTGCCTCTAGTCCAAGTATCATTTAAGACAGACAATCCCGGTCCTAGAAGGCCACTGTCCTGCTTGTTCTGCAACCAGTCCTGTACTTCCAGCTTCTGATTGGTTGAACACACCGGATCCAGGTAATCAGCAGTGGGTAGGGCAGAGATAACAGGAAAGCTAGCAGGATAGTGGCCATCGAGGACCGGGATTGGACACCCCTGATTTAAGATGAGCATATAGAAAACAACTGTCAAAAACTAAACAATTGTTGTTGTTTTACTACCATGTACTACTACTACTACTTTATATCCAACTAATTATAATTTATTTCGGGGCGGCAGTAGCTCAGGGGGTAGAGCAGTCGCCTACGAACCCCAGGGTGAGTGGTTCGATTCCCGGTTCCTCCAGGCTACTTGCTGAGGTGTCCTTGGACAAGACACCGAAACCCCGTAGTGTAGCGCTGACATACCGTCTAGCAGCTGTCCACCCACAATTTCCCCAAGGGGATCAATAAAGTATTCATTATTATTATTATTACCACAAATTACCACATCTGGCATCATGTGACTCAATAGGAATGTACTGTTACTGTAAATCAACACAGTGCATGGCAAATTGATTAGGTTCATGGAAGCATCAACTTTGATGCACAGTTATCGTAGATACAACAATGATGGTCTAAGAACATGTCAGCAGTGTTAATACCATAATGTACATGATTACACATGGTTCAACTGGATTTTCCATTTCTGCATGCTTGAGCACCACTGTCTCCACATTTGTAGGCAGCTGGCACCATGCCATTACCATCAGCACACACAGCACGCATGGAGGGCATGGAGCATTGGTTTGTCACATGGTCATGCTCCCACACCACTGCTTATGTGCCTCAGGTAAGCAAATTATAATCTAGTTCAAACTGTCCCTGAGGTATCTGTTGGTTTCTAACCCACGAGTGAACAAAGAATTATCAGTGAGATACAGGCATGTTCCTCTAGACTACTGCCTCCTACTACTGTAAATATTCCTTAAAAGCAACAGAAAATCATCACCACCATGTTTTAAAATCAATTTAAATAGTCTTTGAGAATAACAGTAGCACAGCCAATTGGAGAGGAACACAGTATCTCACTAGATAGTGAACTATCCCACTGCCACTATCACTTTACTGAACTGCAAATTCTGCTCCCTAGAAAATTCCCAGATTGCACCGTAAAAAACAGCAACTTTCTCTGTTCTGTATGTTCACTGACTAGAAGTCCGTTACTCTTCCACTTCACTACACAGACAACAGAGCCATAGTTATTGCACAGTGGACACAGATGTGACAAATGAAATTACACAAGGGGAAGTTTGATTTAGGTGAGACAGCAATACTAACTGCTGTAACAGTAATACTTTCTGCCTACACCAGACAAAATGCTATTTTTATTTTATGAGCTGTGTTTTTTCCGCACCTATGATGTGACAAGAGTCCCCCTCATAAGTGTAGTAATATAATATAATCAGCAAGTAAACATGACTAAAAATGCATTCAATGCTAATGTTGTAAAATGTTAATATGTCAGTGCAGTGCATCTAGTGTATTACTGCCTTTTAGTGGATAACATACATAAATATAAAGAAATGTAATGTAAAAAATAAAGCACCACTAAAGCCAACATAGGAATAACATAGGTGGACTGCAGGAAATGGCTAAGATTTTTTCCAACACACTTTAGCTTTAAATGTTTTTTCCAGTATAAACCTGTGACATTATCATTTCTCTCTGTCATATAAACTAAATACTGCTCACACAGAGACAGAGAATGGATTAAAAGGGGATGGAGAGATTGAGTGGACAAATGAAACCGTAACAGTAGTAAATCTGGTAACACTGATAGCGTGTGCAGACCACAGTGAAGCAACCTGGCTTTAAGCCTTATGTGTATGTGTTTGTGCGTGTGTGAGCTCATGTGCATGCATTTGTGTGTTACACAGGATGTTCAAAAATGAACTCTGAATATCTCCTGTCTGTTTTCTCCTCTTTCAGTGATGTAATGGTAAAACAAACCAGGAAGAACTGTGTCACAAGCAATCATCAGCATTACACAGTGGGCAGTTGTGTTATTAGATGTTGTGAGAAAAATCTAGATGTGTTTTACACCATTACCATGAATGTATAATGATAACTGATCCACCCAGTGTATTATTTTTTGTAAAGAAAGTGTAAGAGAAAACAGAACTGTCATATTATTAGTTAATATTATTTTTATTATTAGTCTACAGGAGGAGTCTGTGCATAAGAACTGAATTTTCTTTGTGGTCATGTAGCAGCTTCAGCCACATGCAGTTCTTAAAGATAGTACACTTTCCGCTGTGTAAACAGCTATGGTCAAAACCTGCGTTTTCTCACAAATAAACTCAAGATACAGGGTATACAGGGTATATGCACACAGCCCCTGTGTGCTAGCAGTATGGCTAATATGACACGAACATGGCTGTGAGAGGGATGTTACCACCATTTGATTAATGAACTGCACCTTGCCAGCGACCTGACGGTGAAGTATTTCCACCTCTCAAATCACCACAGAAGACACCATCTGTAGAAATCCAGTGTGTCTGTCTGTACATTTGTCTGTGATAAGTTGGCTTGTAGAAAATCCAACAAATTTCTTTAGGTAATTTGGCAACATGGCAAATTCTTAGCATGTTGGTGTATTGGGGTTATGTCACTCTGTGTTTTATTGGTTACAGGAAAAGAGGAGTGGGTAGATGAATATACAGATGGTCTTAATCCCAATGTGACATATGGCCACTGTATATGTGCACCCTCTCTACAAATCTCTGTATAAACTGGGCATCATGACCTCTGCATTGGTCCCGACCCTCACTCTGAAGCACTCCATTAATCAGACCTTTATCGTAGAGCAACTTGATGGAAGGAAAAGAAAATGGAAAAGACATGACAGCATGCTTGGTTTTCACCAAACAAATGTATATATCAATGATATATCCAGGATATATGCAAAGGGCTGGATGGTGTGTAACAGCAAAAAGAGGAAGATTTATTCTGCTTTCAAGGATCACTCTAGCTCTAGTTAGCTGCAGTTTGAGCTCCAGGAGCTGCTTATCGTAGCTTCAAGTGCCCAACAGTGGAATCATCCACCTGGAGGCAAGTTGGGGATTACAGCCACCCAGTGGTTTTCTTAGGAGGTTAACAAAAACACACAAGAATGAAGCAAGGATGTATCATTTCATTGTTATCATAGAAACCAACAAAACATTATTATTTCTATAATTATTGTACTATGTCTGTCTTAAAACAACAGTCAGGTGCCCATTTGAACACTGAAAGAGTTTTCTTGCTGTAATTGTAGACTGCTAATGCAGACTGGCTGTTATGCCAGTCAGTATACAAAAATGTCTTCAACATACTTGACCCATCTGTTCTGAATTATTCTAATAAGGCCTCCACCATGGCTAATGCAAGTGTGCACTTGGACACTTTAAACGTGTCTTACCTAAAAACTCTTGCAAGTGCAAGCTGCATTCTAAGCATTACTGCTTGTGGCGTTGCCTGCTACAGCATAAAGCATTAAGATAAACCTGACTGCCAGTTGAAATAGCTTTTTTTATATGTCTGTTCGAGTGTGGAGTGAGTAGATGAATAGACAGATGGTGAAAGGAGAATGGTCTTAATCCCAATGTGACATATGGTCCTCTATACAGTATATACACATTTCTCTGTACTGTACTATCTCTCATTATCAACTGTATATCACAATGTCTGCATTCTGATCCTCACGCCCTTTGCCAATTGAATATTACATTCCCTTCAATGGTTGATTTTAGTTTCATCACTAATGGAATTATGCATGGAAGGCAAGACTCTTCCTGAACCATCCCATTTCCTGATACTGGCCTTTCAGTTGTTCCCTCGACAGGAATAAGAGAAGAAACATCTTTAAAAGTCACACGTAACCTACCTGCTAAATGCTCCAGTCAACTAACACTGATTTTGGTAACTCAGTACATACACACACTTTACTGAATTGGATACTATTTAGATACCTTTCACCCACTACTACCACAACATCACAACTCACTACACAAGACCCAAACTAAAAAATTGTACAAACGAAAGTTTGAAAATGAAAACTCATGTACAACGAAGAAACCACACAGGGAAGGAGAGGGTGACACAATCACAATGCCAGCTCAGTGTTGTGTAACACACATATACTGTCATGAAAAATTCATATGGGTCTGATGAATAATACAAGTAAATGAAAGCAATATTGAACATTCTGAAATGTGTCATGGCTGTTCTTGCTTTGCAGGCAAAGTTGTCATTCTATAGTCGTGAGGACAGTTATTGACATAATGCATTCCCTTTCCCATTACCTAACCTTAACCATCACAGCTATGACTCTAAACCTGAACTTTAACCCTAATCCTAACCTAAACCTAATTACTACCTGAAACCCAACGCCTACTGGCCAAAAACCTGGCCAAAATATCAACACTGTTATTGAAGTCAAATTTAAAGACACAAACACACACACACACACACACACACACACACACACACACACACACACACACACACACACACACACACACACACTGCATAAATGGATAAAATCTATCAGAACAACTTCAACAGCTCCCAGTGGTGCACAAAGCACTTAGACCATGCTGCTTGAACAATCCATCCATCTTTAGAGAAGGCTTGACTGCTCTCAATCAGTTCTGCTCTGCTAATAATGCAGGAGACACTGTGTCAGAAAGTGGAATGGTGTTGTAGCACACTGAAGCATCACAAATGTGTTCAATCATTACTGACTCCAGTCATCTACCCCTCCATCCATCCATCCATCCTTCCTATCTGTGGTGTCATTGAGTTTAGGTTAAATAGGCTAATGCACTCCACAATGTATCTGATAAATTTTTCAGATTGAACTACCTATTTTTTGCATTGAGCCAACAAGATTAAATGTTTTAAGAGCAGCCATTTATCAATAGAGCTGTGTTACTCATGTCATCTGTGATATCCAGATCGCTCAAAAATATTATGTTTGGGGACCATGGAAATAAGAGACCCACATCACTGCTGACCTTGCAGTTTGAATAGATAACATGCTGGTTACTGATTACTGGTTGTAACACAGCTGTTTTTAGTGTGATCTTTGTTTCCACAGGCTGAAGAGGGTTTTAACGAATCTCCAGTCCACAGTTTTGTTTTCCAAAAAAGGATATATTCTGTACTGTTCTTGAATGCAACCAGACACCAGAGCTGCAGCTAACAGGTAGCTCACACGACAGCAGCCTGTGCAGAAAGGCAAGTAATAGGTTCCAGGAGAAATATCAGATTTTTATCAAATTTATGGGCCTCAGAGAGTCGTTATTTATATGCAGGAGTCTCCAATGCAAGACACTTGTACCAGTGTTGCAGTGGGTTGGTCAGGTGGTGAGGAATGTTGCAGTTCTGTCTTCCAATACCGTGACACAAGGCCGTGTGGCCATTGCATTTTCAGCCTCGTCTTCATAACAACCCAGTACTACAATCTCCAATTTTTTTGTCCCCCTTGTCAGTGGCACGCCTAATAGGGTGGGACAGCTCTGCAGCTCCCCTAAATCCTGGAGGAGATGGAGTGACTTTTACACATTAAGAAAGCTGATAAAATACTACACTTCTGTGCCTAAAAGTTGCACCAAATGTGGGTCATGAATACAATTTGGGGACATTTTAATCCTGGAAACTTTTCAATTCTTGCAACATCCCATTAACCCAATTAAAACCTGGGATTAATGTATGCACGTATGTATAACTAACATAAATGTACAAAGCAGCTTGTGTGCAGCCAAGACTGACTTCATGTCACTTAAAGTATTTGCTGTCAGACTCACTAAATGTCTTCAGTGCACATCTGCTATTCCTGTCTGCTTGTCTGTCTCTTCTGATTTCTATCTCCCCCTGCCCCCCTCTGTCATTATCTCGACTTGTCAGTGTGATTTCCTGTCTGGTCAACCTTTGAAGCTTTTCTTTCTTCCTCTTGCAAATTACTCAGTCCTCTGGAAGGTGATAATGATATACAGATAAGATATAATTACACATGGACACAGTATATTTGTTTTAAAATATTTCTCCTGGTTTACAATAAACAGGGATGTCCAGCAGTATAGCATGTCAGGGGGTTATTTGCATTTTAAAAGCCCATCCAACTCAAAGCAATGGATTTAATGGAAGTAAATGCTCCTAAACTATAAACTGTAGTCTTTATTTACATGTAATAAGGGGAAGAATTTCCACCCAACACACTAATTATGGAAGTAAACATCAACTTAAATTACAAATGCTGCTGTCAGCGCTCCAAAAGGTTTCTAGTGGTGACTGACCAGATGCATCAAAGCATTCTGCCAGTCAACACTACACAGCCCTGTACAGTAAAATTTTCAAAATGTATTTATTTTACTAAGCATCCTGTCAAGGACAAGTTTGTTTGAAATGATGTCTGTCTGAAACAAGCAGACAACTGTAGAAAGCCTTTTAATATTCCAGTAGCAAGAGTATTACGTTTCTCCTCAGTGCATGAAACATTGCCATGTGTGCCCTGTCTCCGAACAAATTCATTTTTTTGTGGGGGGGGGGGGATTTTCTCAAATGTAGCATATAAATAAAAGCCCCTGTAAGATGGTACATGTACATGAAACTAAAAGGCTTATATTAAACTTTTGGATGAACTTTTGTCTATACCTTGTCTTACTTACCATGGTGGTTTCAGCAATGGAGCCAAAGCTGTTGATGAAAATGTTACAGGAAACGTTGACTGGAGGACCTGCAGAACAAGGCACAGAATGGCCAGATAAATATAATCCAAATAATATAACAAATAAAATAAAATAACAAATTTTATTTTAAAGAGAAACTAAGAAGTAGCATGAGTTATTTTGCATACTTCCGGCCTCACACTTACAATTTTCTTTTTAGTGTTGAACAATTACACATGCAGTGTGCATGACATCCACTTTCTGAAGTGGATGTAAACAGGCTTAATAGACTTTCACAGCATTTGCAGTCAAACCATTTATGTGTGCACTTACATGTGTAAGTAAAATATACATATCACAAATACTACATAAAGTTGGAGATTTGATGATCTGGATTTCAATCAATATTTTAAAATCGGATCAACTTAAATAATGATTAAAATTTGTTAAAGGTGACCCTTGTCTCTCTATTGGCTTTACAATCTGCTCCACACTAACTCCTTCTGTTTCAGACCCTCAAACTAGATTAAAAAAAAACTCCTTCTCAAAAAAACCCTTGAATGGGAAGGCACCCTTTGGTGTCGCTATAGGAATAACGGTGGCTGTGTGCCAAATCTGAGATACAGCTCAGTTATTGTTGTGAAAACCTCATGGTTTGGTTGGTTTAGGCATTTCCTGGAATGTACTGTGTTTCAACGTTCCTGTGTTCACATTTTGTCAACACTATTAACTACCGTTTATGACAATTCCCCATAAGGCTACTTTTATTAAACATAAAGAGGTGATAATAGCGACTGACTCTTACCTTTGAAGTTTGGCCTTATTCTGGCATCATATCCGGATGTCCTCCCCATCAGTTTGTCCAGAAAATCAGAGGGAGACATTGGGGCCTGGAGTGTTCTTGCAGCACTGTCCACCTCCTTACAATGACCCACACTGTCAAAGAAAGAAGCTAGATAACAAGCATCCATTCTGTTACATTATCACAATATTCAATTTAATTCAATTCAATTTTATTTGTAAAATAAAAAATCACAACAGAAGTCATCTCACTCGCACTTTACAGTGTAAGGTTTAAGACCTAACAGAGTATAATTGTATAGAAAATTACATAGAAACAGTCCAATTTGAGCAAGGAATAGGATGTATATAGATTGCTACCCTTATTTGTCCAGTGATGGAAAGCATAATATTGACTCAAGTTGCTGACTGTTTATAAGTTATGAGTTTTGACAGCTTGAATGTTTGCTATTGGAAACACCTGTGACCTAATTCATAAACACCCTGAGGATAAATCTGCAGAGAGACTTTTGAATCTAAAAGTTCAAACCAAGGGGTTCCAGATAGTCACTCTTGACTCAGACCATCAGACACAACAACAAAATTCTAATTCAGTCAAAGGAGCTGCATCACCACGCTCCAAGCTCTTGTTTTTTGAGGACATGCAAATCAATTTTGTCAGTAGAAACCAGGGATGACAATTAATCTGAGTGGTTACTGTTATCTTTTGTCATATCGCTAACCACAGCAGAATGGACAAGGCCTGGGATAACAGTGGTCCCATGTGAATCTGACTTAAATTATTTTAAATCTGACTAAATATTATAGGGGTTCAAATAGCCATAAAATATTCAATGCTAATAAATGTTCAAAAAATGTCAATATTGTGAAACTCACTGGTTTAATACACTGCCCATTCAAAAAAAAGCCACAGTCCTAAAATGTCTCTATTTGTAGATTGTTTGCATAGCCATAGAATGCTGACTTTAGAAAATGTTGGAAATTACTTTGTAACCCTTTCCAGTTTTATGTATCAACAATTTTCGATTGTGGATCCTCTGAAAGCTGCTTTTGGTGAGGCATGGCTCACATATGCATATTTATCATTATATTTGTTAATACTCTTCAGTTTGATGGAGATCAGATCACATTTTATAACAAATTAATGCAAACCACGAAATTCCATACTTCATATACTTTTTCTTGCCACAATAGGACCACTTTAAGTACTGTAAGTTGTGAGTTGGGGCATCCGTGACTCACAAACCCAACAATCCCACTTGAGGAAGTGCTATATAGCAGCATAACTAAGAGATGATTCAGAGCCAGCTCTAACTAAAACCTTTAAAAAAAAAAAAAAAGGTGTTTGAAGCAATGTGTTCCCCAAGTAAGCGATGCAGTTGCACCTGGCCATTTTTGTTATGTAAAAGAAAATGAGATTCATAAGACCAGGCCACCTTCTTAAATTGCACTGTGCTATGACTGTCTCAGCAGGTTTGAAAATCTTCACATCTTGAAATTTGCAGACGATAGCCTGTTGAACAATTAAGAATTGTCTTTGAAATGGTGTTCTGAATCCTTCCTTGAGTTGAATGTAACTAAAACTAAGGATGAGTATTGGTTTTAGGTGTACTGTACTGTACTGTACTGTAATGACACATACTGTGTCTGTCAGCACTGTAATGAATGGCGAACCGGTAGAAACAGTTGAGTTAAATACCTGGGCACCATAATTGACAACAAACTGTTGTTTGAACAAAATACGAACATTCTACATTCAGTCTACAAAGGCTGTCAAAGTTTCACTGGAATGCATGGAGCAATTCTGATTGTTGCACAGTCATACAGTAGTCATGTTGCAAAGATGTTTTACCTTCAATCAGCAAGTTCATATTAGATCAGATCTATCTATCTTTACTAACAGGCTACATACTTTTTAAGGGTTTTACGATAGCTGTGGTCAAACCTTCAGCCAAAAAGCCTACTCTTGACTTAGGGGTTTTAGCCATTATAGACCAATATCCAATCTATCCTTTATCTCTAAAAGTATGGAAAAATTAGTTTCAAACCAATTATGTGACCACCTGCACAGAAATAACAATAATATGAGAAGCTTCTATATCCCAATAACTCTACAGTTAAAAGCCTACAGTTAAAAATGCTGAAGCCAGAGTTCTGACTGGAATTAGGAAGAGGGATCTATATTCTCTCTTTCAACTAGCTCCGTGTTAAATCCAGAATATAATTTAAAATAATTCTCCTCACAATTTAAAGCACTTACTAATCATGCTCCATCATAGACCCTTAGTACCATATATTCTCAGAGTGCAGGTCTATTTGTAATTCCAAATGTTAAATGGGAGGCAGAGCCTTTAGCTATAAAGTTTCTCTCCAGTTGAACCAACTCCAGACACCTTCTCTACATTTAAGACTAGGCTTAAAATATTACACTATAACCTGCTGGGGACCTCCCTTATACACTGAGTTCCTCTTCTCTATCCATCCAAATGCCACCATTGCATGTCATTAACTTTGTATGTACTCTCTCCCGTAGTTCCCCTCTCTGTCCCTTTCTGCAAGTATTTCTGACCTCACTTAATTAAAAAATATGTACACCTGTCTAGCAAAGTTCACAAACTTACATAAACAAAGGCACTCCTAGGCCAGGTGCTGGTGCTGTGGTATTTTTGCTTTTATAACTAAAGCAGGAGAAAATGCAACTATAAATACAACAATACTATAAATATGGCCTATACCAAAATGGCCCTGATTTTAGACAAACATGAACACTGTGTCAATTCTGCCAGTATAAGGTCATATTAATATCCTGATACAGACAGGATTGATGGGAGCATATGCTGCTTAACAATGTCAATCCACAGAAACAGAATGAGGGTGGCAACCATAACTTTGATTTCTATTTCAACCAAGAAAAGAAGTGTTTCATGTCAAGTTCACATCTCTGCAAACAAATCCCTATTGTGATTAGGGAAGAAAATGTGATTTAATATAATATAGACAAGAATTTGTTCTCGTTCTTATGTCTGCCTTCAGCAGTGCCTATGTCCTTTGGAGTGATACAATCTCTCGTCCAGCCCTCAGCCCTGACACAGAAATTTGCCACTGGGAACTGCGTGTTGAGCTGCTTTCTGGGTGCTGCATCACACACACACACACACACACACACACACACACACACACACACACTCTGCTGTCTGTGTGAGTCTACCCATGGATTGTGAATGTGTCTGCTACGAGTGTGAGTCATGCTCAACATTGTGTGTATGTGTGTTTATCTTTTTGAGTCTCTGAGATAAAATTAAATCTTATGTCAATGTTAGGTTACAAATCACATTTAGTTTCACCTCTCACCATTCCTTCAGTGTTATGACAGTCATCATCATGACAGAGTTGGTCTCGCAATGAACAATGTAGATGAACAATTTAGATAAGGCAGGTTTTTTATTTCTAAGGAGTCTACATTGCTTTTGACATCAGTACGTTACTTGTGTGAACCAGCTCATTATGTATAAAAATAAAGCTTTAAACAAGCTGTAGGTGCCACAGGGCTTGTGCTTGACCAATACACCAACACACAGTGACACAAGCCTTCCAGGCAACTGGACAGTATTACCAAGCAGCAGGGACTCTTATGGGTTCAGAAACTGTGACCCAGATACTAAATTTAGATGCTTGTTCCTCTAGTCAAAATTCAGATAAATTTGTAGAGTGTGTATTTGAAAAAGATACCTGGGTGCTTTTCCAGTGGGCTGGATTGGAGATATTTTCTGTGCACTCAAGAATACATGGACAAAGACAATTAGCTATTTGTGTTGCTTCGCTTTCTGAATCAATTGATGACCTGAAACATAATTAGGTTTTTACTGGATTATTTCTGAAGACCTGATGCTCCCCATGTTGGAAAGGGTTACAGAGAACATTCTAAAACATTTGGACTGTAAGACATGGCAACCAATTGCCTTCATGGGGGTGCTCTTACAACAAATGCTCATATAGGTCGTTTGAAAGGGCAGGTACAAACGATATATAAGGCCATTACATTTTGAAGGGTCACTGCAGCTACTCATGGCACAGGTTTGCATACTTTTGCCACACAAATATTTAACAGTGAATCTTTTTCCACAATAACTAATTGAATAAATGTTTTTCTTATTTATTTAATTTTGTTTCATTTATATAGCTGTAGGACCTTAGATTAAGATCTTTTTTATGCAGAAACAGACAGAATTCAAATAAGGTGGCGGCTACACATGAAAATTAGTATTAGTATTAGTATATCCAGATATCACAGCATCTCTATGTAACCATTGTCGTCTTAAAATGAAAGGAAAAATCCCCATATGAAGTTTGGAGTTGTAGCTGTAATGAGGTAAACCCATCTGTGGAGAACCTACAGGATAAAACTGAGTAATGCTACAATCAAACTAAAGGGCCTTAGTCTCATTATTTAATTTAGCATTCGTACCATACTGGAACGCTTTCTTACTTTGCACAGTAACATTAACAGTCACCCTCATGCATAGCTGTCAGCTCAAAGCATCTCAACTCAGCTGTTAAGCTGCTTAAGTTGTTGTAGTGCTCTCCCCGTCTCTTCTTCTTTGCTCCACCCACCTCTTTCTTCCCCTCTCTCCTGCAATCTCTGGTCCCTTTCTCTTTCCCTTCTACTCCACTCCTTTAAAACATGAGACCACAAGGAAGTGATGTAGAAGGACACAGCACAGCATCTAATCCTTATTGATAATGCATGAGTTTTTAATCTAGAACTACTGTCTTTCTTACTAACTAGGCCACTTAAAGAGAGAGCTGAGCATACTATATGTAATGTTTTTTTCCTTTCCCGACTTAATCTGCTGCTGCTGCTGCTACTACTACTGCCACCGCTACTATTACTACTAATGGTAATTTGTTGCGTCTACAGAACTTCAATAAATCACAAATGCCCTAGTTGTTTCTAAATGGATAGATGAAGTGGACACATCATTTGGATTATTGAATAATGTAGTTTTGCATGCTAACCACAAAGTAAGGAGTTCCAAACAGGCTTTGGTTATCTGTTTTTGTTTTTAACTAAACCAGAATGATAGCAAGTTGAGTGTCTGTCAGTCTCATTAGAAATGCTATGTGCGTTAGACCAATATGAGTCAGAGGCACATACCGGTGATAAGAAAAAACTAATGCACTCTTTTTCTCCTGTTCTGTTGAACTTCCGTCAAAAAAAAAAAAACAGACTTTATTCCAGCTTTCACTACACAGTCAGCTGTTCAGCTAGTGGCACTTACAGAAACCTGGATCAATCCACAGAACACGGCCAGCCTAGCTGCACTAACTTCACCTTTTTTCAGACTCCTTGCCCAGCAGGCCTCAACAGCCTCTCATTATTGGAGTATCATGCCATTAGGGTTACTATACTGGTTGCAGTCTATGTGGTTGTGATCAACCACCGGGCCTGCTGAGTAACTTCTGTGATGAGTTTGATATGCTTCTCTCCCACTTCCCTGAAGACAGGACTCTTATCATCTTGGGGGACCTAAATGTACACCTGGACAACCCTCAGGCTGCTGAAGTCATTTTACTTCTGAACACATTTGACCTGAGAATGGTCCCCAATCCTTCATCACACAGAGCTAGCAACCACCTCAGAGCTAGCAACCACCCTCTCATTCTCACCCAGAACTGCACCACAGATAATATCTCAGTCATTCATCTACATTTATCATTTACTACTCTTTTAACTTCTGCATGTTTTGTCCTCTATCTTTAAGTCCAGCCCATATATCAGATCCTAATTAATGGCTCACTGACCAGATCTGTGAACAATGCACCATGCTCAGGAGTGCTGGCAGGAAGTGGAATCTTAACCTAACCCTAGGTTTCTTTTCAGCACTGTAGCCAGGCTGACAAAGAGTCATAGCTCTGTATTCTGTGTAATAGAGCCGAGTACTCCGTCAACTCTCAGCAGCAATGATTTTATACATTTCTTTACAAATAAAATCATAACTACCGTATTTTCCGCACTATAAGGCGCACCTAAGAGCCTTCAATTTTCTCAAAAGCCGACAGTGCGCCTTATAATCCAGTGCGCCTTATATATGGATCAATATTGAGCCGCAACAGGTCTCGCAACTACGGTAAACAGCCGCCGACTCCATTTTCCCTCGTAGAAGTAGCGCGCGTGCTGTTATATATGACTTGATTTGTGTGTTTGTGCAAAGACCCCAAAATGGCACCTATTAAGAGACACGCTTACGACGCAGAGTTTAAACTCAAGGCGATCAGTCACGCTGTAGAACACGGGAACAGACCAGCAGCAAGAGAATTTACATTACATTACTACATTTTATCCTATCTTTTCTTTATGTAACTGAAAGAAACAGAAAGAAACTAAATTAACAAATAATACACATCGTTACACATTTCGTATGTTACATTTGCACACGCTAGCTTGACTTGAATGAAGCTAATTACAATAACACCCACACATAATTTATCACATGTAACAGGTAACAACTAACATACTTCTAATGACAATAAACATGTTAATACTTACAAAGACAAATGCTTTCCAAGGCACAAACGTATAAATCACACTCAGCATATACATGAACCAGTTGGTTTTACTGTGGAAACTAAACTAGCTTAATTTACCGACAGAGAAAATACGTCAAAGCTGTACTATTGAACAGAGAGTGGAAAGAGCGCTCACTCTGCAACTAATTATCTTAACAAAGATCAACTAATATAAACAACTCTCACTCTGACAAATTTTAAGAACAATACTATAATACTTTTTAGCTGCCTTTGTCACAACTTATTTTTATTCATTTATCACTTGAACTGAAAGGCATGACACGGCCAGAGCAGCGAACATTCCCACATCACTGACTTTACCTCGGGGAAAATAATAAAACAGCTGTTTATTCATTTCGGGAGTGAACTGAGTTGTCAGAACGCTGGTTTGTGATCTATTAATAAAGTTTGACCGATCTATCTGACATTCCCTTTAGCGCAGCTCCATCAAATGCTGCATAACGTAACCCCAGCCTCTACTGTAGCGTCTATTCTATGTACACCTTATAATGCGGTGCGCCTTAAATATGAAAAAAGTTTTAAAACAGGCCATGACTCATTCTGATCAGCAACCTTACAATAATGCGTGTGCGCCTTACTTAGGCGGAAATATATCAATCGCCCTATTCTAAAGAGTAAATTGTCCCTGCGCAGCAATAACTTGTATGAAGATTTCCAGTCAGGATTTAGAGTACATTATAGTACAGAAACAGCACTGGTAAAGGTCACTAATGATCTGCTATTAGCAACAGATAATGGACTTCTCCCTATACTCGTCATGTTAGATCTCAGTGCTGCATTCAACACTATAGATCACAACATTTTATTACACAGACTAGAACATGTCATTGGGATCAAACGAACAGCGCTACAGTGGTTTAAATTGTATCTATCAGATAGATTTCAGTTTGTACATGTTAATGATGAATCTTCCATGCACAGCAAAGTTAGCTATGGAGTTCCACAGGGATCTGTGCTTGGACCGATTCTTTTCACTTTATATTTATCCCCCTTAGGCAATATTATTAGGAAACACTCCCAGGAAATTTCCATTGTTATGCCGATGATACCCAGC
This sequence comes from Anabas testudineus, assembly GCF_900324465.2. Lineage (NCBI taxonomy): Eukaryota > Metazoa > Chordata > Actinopteri > Anabantiformes > Anabantidae > Anabas > Anabas testudineus. Next base: position 25,812,069 of record NC_046610.1, read on the forward strand.
TATACTTATCTATGAAACCAGGAGAAACTAATCAATTAGTCAGACTTCAAGCATGCTTAAAAGACATAAAGGCCTGGATGTCCTCCAGTTTCCTTCTCCTAAATCCAGACAAGACAGTTATACTGTTTGGGCCTAAAAATCTCAGAGACACTATGTCTAATCACGTTCTCACCCTTGATGACTTCGTATTGGCCTCAAGTAATACTGTAAGAAATCTCAGAGTTATCTTTGATCAGGATATCTCCTTCACTTCATACATCAAAGAAATCTCTAGAACTGTCTTTTTTCATCTGAGAAACATTGTTAAATTTAGGAGCATCCTGTCCCAAAGTGATGCTGAAAAACTAGTCCATGCATTTGTTACTTCCAGACTGGACTATTGTAATTCCTTATAATAGGATGTCCCAATAACTTATTAAAAAGCCTCCAGTTAATCCAAAATGCTGCAGCCAGAGTTCTGACTGGAATTTGCAAGAGAGATCATATTTCTCCTACGTAAGCTGCTCTCCATTGGCTCCCAGTAAAATCCAGAATTGAATTTAAAATTCTTCTCCTCACTTCCATATCTTCCAAGCAGAACTCTACGTTCTCAGACTGCAGGTTTACTTGTGGTTCCTAGAGTTTCCAAATGTAGAATGGGAGGCAGAGCCTTTAGCTATCAAGCCCCTCTCCTGACACCCTCTCCAAATTTAAGAATAGACTTAAAACGTTCCTTTTTTTATAAAAAGCTTATAGTTAGAGATGGATCAGGTGACTCTGAACCATCTCTTAGTTATGCTGATATAGGTTAGTCTGCTGGGGGAACTCTCTCCTCTCTCCTTTCTCCTGTATCAATGCAAATGCCACCATTGCATGTCATTAACTTTGTGTTTTCTCTCTCCTGTAGTTGTGTTTCCTCCTCTCTGTCTCCCTCTCTCTGTACTTTTCTGCAGGTATCCTCGGCCTGGAGCTGTATATCTCCAGAATCCAGTTGACCTGCCCAATGTTCTTGCTGCTTGTTGTTGTCTTATTGCCTGCTGTTCTTTTCTCTCTTCTCTTTCCACTCACCCCAACCGGTCGAGGCAGATGGCCGCCCACTATGAGCCTGGTTCTGCTGGAGGTTTCTTCCTCTAAAGGGAGTTTTTCCTCTCCACTGTTGCCTAAAGCTTGCTCAAATGGGATTGTTGGGTTTTCTCTATAATTTTTTGTATTCATATTTTCTGTAAGGTCTTAAACCTTACACTGTAAAGTGCCTTGAGATAACTTCTGTTGTGAATTGGCGCTATACAAATAAAACTGAATTGAATTGAATCTGCTCTAGCTGACTATCAGAGCTTGCTTGTGTCTTTTTTCACTACATCACCAAGGAAAAAGCAGAGTAATACCAGGACAAACTTGGCCACAACACTGACAACAGGAAATATTACTCCACTATCAAGTTACTCCTCTACTCCCTACACCTCCCCATCCACCTCTCTCAACGTTAAAGACTTTGCCACCTTCTCTACCAATAAGGCAGTCATCAGCTCCCAGTTCTCTCCATTCTACTACCCTAACATCTCTCACAACAGACACCTTTCACACCTCATTTAAGCAGGCCCAGATTACCCCCGGTGCTCACTCAAAACCTACTCTCTGCCTACACCCTTACATGTGGAGAATTACAGACCTGTCACCCCTGCCATTCCTGGCCAAGACCCTTGAATGAGGAGTCTCCAGTCAACTGACTAACTTCCTTTATAGGAACGACCTACTTGATATCAACCAGCCTGGCTTCATAAGTGGTCACTCAACAGAAATGGCACTCCTGAAGGTCAAGGAATCCCTACGAGCTGCAAAAGCTGCAGCTCAGTCTTCTGTCTTAATTGTATTTGATTAATGCTAAAAACGTCCCATGTATATGAATCTACACACAGCAATATCCGCTGCCACTGCAGCGTTATTGTACACTTGGAGCTTTGACATTCCCCTTAAACATAGGAGGCCTAATGTGGATTCTCTGTGCAAATATTCATTAGGAGGAGCCATAATCCAAAAGTGTTGTTTCCCCACTCCATGTTTTTTTTTTTACTGATATCACCAATATTCCTACTCAGAAAAAGAGGTTCACTATAATAATTTATCCAAGTAGTGGATTCATGACCATCTGTTTTACTCATTTCATCTTTGTTCTAAGAAACTGTCCATCAGATTCAGGGAAAAGATAGCTATTAAATATGTTTCCAGTGTTACCATGGTAACAGATGCCAAGACCATCCTTGGATGTTTCATCCTTTTATTGACATTATAAATCAATGATGGTCCAAAAAAGTTGGCAACTTTAACAAAAAAAATTAAAGAAAAATACCTCATTAATGTCAAAGTTGGTTTTTAGAAAGGAAAGTCAATTAAATAAAAATATATAAGGTGAAATCAGTATTTACATTTAAATTCACCCCTTTTATGTCAGTATTTAGTAGATGCACCTTTGGCTGCAAGTACAGCATGGAGTCTGTGTGGATAGGTCTCAATTAGGCATGAACATCTGGACACTGGAATTTTCTGTCATTCTTCTTTGCAAAACTGCTCATGCTTTGTCAGGTTGCATGGGGATTGGGTGTGAACAACCTTTTTCAAGTCCATTCACAAATTCTCTTTGGGCTTTGACTCTCCAAAACATTCATCTTCGGTGAACCATTTTTGTGTAACCTTTGCTGTATATCTGGAAAACAAATCTTCTACCAAGCTATAGTTGTCTAGCCAACTGAATAAGATTGTCCTCCAGGATTGCCGCATTCATATTACCCTTTACCTTAACAAGCCTTCCAGGGCCGGCTGCACAGGAAGGCTGCCCGTGTGTTTGTGGTTATGTGGAGTATTTGGTGTGCGCTAAACATAGCATATTGTCTGTTGGCCAAAAAGCAACATTTTGGTCTCATTAGACCCCAGAACCCACTACCACTTGACCATGGAGTCTTTCATATGTCTATTGGCGAACTCGAGTCGTAATTTCACACGTTTTAGGTTTTCTTCAACAGTGTATTTCCCCTTGCCACTCTCCCATAAAGCTTTGACTGGTGAAGATTCCAGGAAACAGTAGTTTTATGTACAGTCTCTCTTATCTCAGTGCTGAAGCTTGATGCTCCCTCAGAGTAGTCACAGGTGTGTTAATGGCCTCTCTCACTAGTCTCCTTCTTGCACAGTCACTCAGTTTGTGTGGACGGCCTGTTGTAGGCAGATTTAGATGTGCCATATTCCTTCCATTTCTTGATGATGGATTACACTGAACTCCGAGGGATGTTCAGTACCTTGAAGATTTTTTTGTATACATCGACTTCAATGCTCTTCAATGACCTGTTCTCTGAGTTTCTGGGAGTGTTCTTTTGTCTTCATGGTTTAATGGTAGCCAGAAATACTGATTAACCAGTGACTGGACCTTCCAGACACAAGTGTCTTTATACTGCACTCAGGTGATCCCTATTTCACTAATTGTAGGACTGCTAGCACCAAATATCTGGACCTCTGTTGGATTAGGTCATTTTAAAGGGGGTGAATATTTATGCAAACTCTGATTTAACCTTTCATATTTTTATTTAATTTTCATTACTGTTTTCACTTTATTAATTAATTTAAAATTTAAATTTTTCAGATTTTTATTTGTCAAAGTCACCAACTGTTATTGATTTATAATAATGATGATGATAATAAAAGGATGAAAACATCCAAGGAGGTGATGAAAACATCCAAGGAGGGGAATACTTTTTATAGGCACTGTACGTTTCTGGCTTGACACCGTGATGATGGATTTGGACATTCAGATTTAGACAAAATTTACTGTCATCTGTAGAATCCTGCAAATGATTCCCTTGTAGGGAGCTGAAACAAATATTTAATTTATTGTTCACTGTGATAAAGTACTGCAGTAATATCAGAGACCTTAATCTCAGCAGATTCAGCATCAGCATTCATCTGAACACAAAAACAAGATATCACCTGCTCTCTGCAACTAAGCTATACTAAAAAAACGAGCTCTGTCTGGACAAGGTTTGAAGTGCTGACAAAATTATTTATAACTATCTCTCCGATTATGCAACAAAACATCCCCATGAAGCCAACACGAAGAGACAGAGAAAAGAGGCCTTTTACATCTGGCCATTCTGAGAGTGCCTAAGAGACCTTGGTTTATCCCTATAGTTATGTAACTATTTTTCCTCTACCAGAGTGGCAACAAGCAGGCAATAACCTCTCAGTAAAATTTGAACAGGGAAGTATTTTGCGCAGGAAGTAAGTATTAAGAAGTATTAATCCATATTATTGTGTATAAATGTGGATGAGACTGAGTAGCACATATGATTGGCAGGATTGTTTAGACATATCTTCAGTCTCTCTGTAAATAAAAATTCACAATAATAATTTCATCTTTGGGGCTAGATTTTTATAGTTTGCTGCCATTATGTTTTCAGGTTGTTAAGTCAGATGGACAAAATAAATGAATAAATGAATATACAAACACTACATATGCACACTATACATATGTACTTCATTAATTATCTTTCACTTTAAATTTAAATCTCAGCAACACTTTTGTATAGACAAGTTGTATAATATTTCATGTGTATAGATCACTGTTTTGTCTATCATGGGTGCCTTTTGCAGATTAATTTCCCTGAGGCAATCGCCATGAAGAAACTTCTTCTAATATGACAAAAATATGGTTGACTCTAGCATGAATTGATTAGGTTTTTGGTGGTCAAAGTTCAATGTTACTGTGACCTCTTGTCCCATATTCATTTCAATGCAACATCTCACAAACACATTGAGGGAATTTTATTACATCTGGCACAAGCATCCACATTGACGCATAGATGAACTGTTAAGAATGAGTCTGGACAGACACGCATGTAACCTGTAAATAAAATTATGGACAGGGAAACCGAGCCATGATGCAGTAATTCTAGTTTATGACCAACTGACATTGAGCACCTGAGATGTCAGTAGTCAGTTAAATTAACCAGGGTTTGGAATTGATGTAAAAATGTTTATTGTGCTTCCTATTACTTCCAGATACATTCCATCACTTCCTCACATTACAGCATATAAGTACGATACTGTATTAACGTACAATGCCAGTCATTATGGCATTGAAAACTTTGCAGAACAAAGATGTGGAAAACAAATTAGAAGAGAACAGATACCAAGAGGCATAAGAAGTGGCGTTTTTAACAAAAACAGTTAACCAGGTACACTCGGTGAAAAAGTAGTTTGCTACCTAACTGGTACTCAAAGCGCTTTTACACTGCTTCTCATTCACACATTCGCACACACAAGCACCGCTCACACACCTATAGCAGAGCTGACTCACCGGGGGCAATGTGGGGTTCAATATCTTGCCCAAGGACAGTTCAAAATGTGAGAGGAAGATCTGGGAATCGAATAACTGATTCCATGATTGGTAGACGACTGCGCTACCTCCTGAGCAACAGCCATCAGAACTAGTCTATTCTGAAAAATTAACCATTTCCAAGGGCTGATATAAAGGCAAGAAGCCGGTTATTTTTAAACTCATTTGCAGACAAAATATACTTCACTAAAACATAACTAACACACCACTAGCTCGTTGTTTTAGGGCTTCTGAGTTGTCAGCTGGTATACTGACATAACCAAAATCGCAGAGTGCTGCTCCCTAGATTTGGAATATGATAATCCAATGCAGACTGTCACCTGTTACCTCAAACACAGGCCATTCTGCCTGGCCAGATTCAAGACTGCATAATGTACCACAGTTGTGGGGCATTTCTTATGGGAGATTTCATATACAAACAGGAAAGCTTGCCTAACCTAAGTACAAACAGCTGATCACCTTCTCAGTGAGGTAACAGATAGGGAATGATGGGGCTTTGAAGCAAACACAGAAACATCAGATGTCTGTTGTTGCCCCCACCCCACATGCCCCCAAGGAATTGAGATCACGGCATGATCATGCTGAATTCAGCCAACCAGAAGGCAGCCACAAGTCACAACTATCTTGAGGAGGCCTTAAGTTATTTTCTGCTGTGCAATGCTATATAATTACTTTAATCTAATGTGAAGAAGAGAGATTAAAAGCTAACCTGTGCATTCACATATTTCTTATCCTTACTAAGTTACACATACTGATGTAGTAAATGAACTTTAGTTCTGATGAGACAGCTCAAGTGTGGACACTTGACCCTACAGTGAGATAAAAACATTCTCTCTTTTCTGATTTTGTTTTTGTTAATACATGGCCTTTTTTGCTTTATTTGGAGCTGTAGTACATGTTCAAGTTAATTAACTGCTGGATTACCAACATAAATCAGAAACACTACATTTCCTAGATAGCCCTGGGGTATTTTTTGGCATTACGGCTAGGATGGCCCAGTACTGTGACATGGACGGGGTCGACTACTGCCTTCAGCCAAATGTTCACTTAGTGTGGAGACTACCCCCTTCAATTCCCTCCCATCACCACATACACACACCCAGCCAGACCACTTAACTAAGGTTTTCAGCCACATGATTCCCTGTGCAGTAACAAGTGTTCTTTTGGTCATATTTATTATGCAGCAACAGGCACGCACACACACATACATGCACACTTAATCCTAGTCTGAAATATTGGATACAGTGTAGTTTGCTTCCTTATTTTTGTCGTGTGCTTACATTTAACAGCAGCAAGCAGCATTGATACTTGCTGTGCTGAATGCCCAAATAGCTATTCACAACACTCTAAATGTAGTTGAGGGTTGAAAATATTAATCAGCATAATATTCAAATACTTAAAATGTGCTTTATAAAGAATGTCACATATGTTGACATATCCTTGTCGAAAGAACCATTAGAAAAAAAAAATATTGTCAGGCATTATAACTATACAATAACAAACAATATTTGGTGCAAATTAATATTGCCTGGTAAGCTCGAGCTGAGAGAGAGAAAATGTATTTGGGTAATGTCACATGCGTGTCATGTGTGTGTCCACACATCTGTACATTGTACTCATTTAGCAATATAAAAGCTAATTAATTTAATTAATTGAGGTTAATTACTGTAATCGTAAACAGAATACATGCTAATAGATTTACACCTATTCTCAGTGCTTTTAAAATATTGCCTGTAGAAAGTATTTACTGAATTATTTACAGTAGCTCTGTGAGATTACACAAGCTGAGGTCTGGTTTTGAACAGTACAGTATGTCTTAATATGTCTGGTTTTGTTTGATGCTTTAGTGGATCTGGAACTGGGATTTCAGCTATCCATTTATACCGTGCATCCTATTAACTGGATTGTTGAATTACTGAGCGCTAGCAGCTATGAAATGTTGGATAAATACAGACTGCATGAGCTGACAGATTAAAGTGTACCAAGGCGGGCCTCTGGCTCAAATGTTTTGCACTGAATTCCCCTGTGCTAATAAATGAGATAAAGGAATTTGGAGCCTCTGGACCACGTCTTTTGAGTATGGCCTATCTTTTCTACTTTTTGTGACATCCTCCTTGGGCTGACATAAACCCTCATGACATGTTACAGTACGGCCATAGAGAATACACATCATTGCAAGTATAACATCTTTATTTGGAAGGATCTTTAAAGAAAAAAGAACGCCTCAACAAAGGTAAATAAAATTGCGGGAAGGTTGTTGTAAAATTGAAGATATTTCTCTGTTGGATGGGGACATAGAGACACCCACTTGTAGTTTACATTGAAAAGCAGGTTCTAAAATGATTTCAGTACACCTCCTAGTTACATACTAGAAGGTGTACCGAAATCATTTTGTCTGAGCCACTTGTACAATTTCCTTCTGTCTCTATGGAACATAATCACTATATCTTATATTAAAACTATACCTAGACCTTTAAGACAAGGTTTAACGCATAGAATACTAACATTTATCATCATTGTAAACACACTGCTTACAATGATTTGCAATGTAAGGTAAAATACAAAACTTTTAAGAAACAGGTCTGTTTGTGTGCTTACATGCAAATCGTATTGTGCAAGAAATGTATATGAATTAAATAGCAATTCTTAATTCAATAAACCATTTACTTAGTTCTCTTAAACAGGAACTTCAATTAGTGACATACTAATGAGTAAATAAAAAGGGTTTCTGTGGTTTGAATTTAAAGATGAGTGAATCCATTTTTAATCAATTGTAATACCAGGATCTACCATTCTCTTAAGAGAATTATCTGTGTTTACCCGTTTACCATAAAGCTACAGTATATGACTCTTTTCAGTAGAAGCATGCTCTTAAAATACATCTTTTGCAGAGAAAAGCTGTTAACAAGAAAACCATACTGTTTTCTAGAGAAAACCGTAGAAGTGGTTACGTAAACTTTGACTGAAACAGTCACGATGCACATGTTACACATACACTCGAATGTGTAGCTGCACAATGCACACAGTGGATTTTGGAAGACATACAATTCACTTTTAGCTCACTTCTGTTGCAGATTCAATTATAAATGAATCAAACTGTCCACATATTGTTCGCATCAGTTTGCAGTTCTAATTTACAGAATTATTCAGAAGCTTTGCTGTAGCTCCAAATTGTGGTTAGGCACTTTTTGGTTACTTTAATTATCTTTGAGATGAGTCTAGAATTTAACTGGAGTCCAGCTGTGGCAAACTGAACTGATTGAACATAGTTTAAAAAGACATCTGTGTCTGACTGAGTAAGTTTTACTAAGCATTCACCTACTTTCACTCACCCAAATCATCAGTGGTGCAGACACTTGGAATGGTTTTATTTACTACTACAATTAAAGCTAAAAAATGAAGGGTTATGACTGTTCTGTACGTCATGCAAATGCAAGATGTGTAGTCAAAGAAATAAGAATGGTAAGAAATACAGAGAAACTAAGACTAAGTATTATGCAGGATTGACAAGCTGGAGGCAGATCCAGTCCAGCTCCCGCTGAGTGACAGACTCTAAGCCTGTTAAATTTTGTCTTTGAATCCATCCATGACCCTCTAAGAAGATTTACTGAGCCTTTGATCTTTTTAGCTGCTTTTTATGCCAAAGCTTGCTCAAACTTTTAAGATATCACACTTTTTAAAATGTTTTTAGAAAGCTCAAATTTAAAATACTAAAATGTGAGAAAGTGAACACAGCAAACCCTCCTACATAGGTTTGCCTACAGGATGTGTAGCTGAGGCAGAAAAGGAAAGACTAGATGTGACAATAGATAAGATGGAACAGGGAAACGGTCATATCAATAGGCTGACCCCTAAAAGTAGTCCCACAGACAAACTTGCATGGAACTGAAGCCTCACATTATGTGACAGAAGCTAGTTCCACCATCACTGTACAGGAACCAACAAAACATTTTTCACAGAACATACGGGCTTGACTTGCATTTGACTAATTGATCCCCGTTCCCCTGATGTCTTAAATTCAGATTCTTTTATTCTTGGTCTTTTCATACGTTTTCATTATAATATTGTTGTGATAGAATCTAGACTATTGAAGTAGTCATGTCTTACTTATATAAATGTAACACGCGGATGCTGAATGACAGCTGTGAGGGTTCAGTAAAATGACAAATGGTGAGTGATCATAGTGACATGCTGGGGTGTGAAGAGTTGTGAAGTATGAGAGTTGGTAAATGTTGATATATGTACTTCTATAAAGGTCTGTGTCGCTGAGTAAATGACCGCCCCCCCCTAAAAAAATCAGCTTAACAGCAAAATACATTTGTCCACTTTATCAAAGGACTTCATAGCATCCAGTGATGCACTGATGATAGTAAGATGTTCTTTGGGACATCTTCATAAAGTTGAAGAGATTAGAAACATTAAAACATTAGAAATGGTAAGTGGTCACTTATATGGCGTGTCTCTACTTTATCCATTATTTTCCCAAAATTATGCCTATTTTACCCAACAACTGACCAACAGTTGTTAACATCAAGTAGTAGGTTTTTAACTTCTCCATCAGAATCCCTTTTATTCCTCACACAACTGCTTCCTTTACTTTTTACTTGTACAAAAAACACTTTCAATACAGCAAAGTACAGAAAAGTGTGCACCTTTATCTAAACCCTTCTGTGTGATTCACTATGCTGCACCATTTTCAGGAACAGCTGTAAGCAGCTGTTAGAACAAATTTAGCCTTGAATCACTTGACATAAAGCACAAATTAGTTTGATTTAAGCATACTTCAGCTAGTACCTGTAGAGAAAGGTTTTCAAACGACACTTTATATATGATATCTATAGGAATGCATGATACAAAAAAAGCAAAGAAGATAAAGAGTGCTTATGCTATGATACATAAAAAAGAATTCCAACTTGAATTCAGAAAAATTTTATAGTTATTTCAAATGTAAACAACTATGCAATAACTGTATAATTAAATCACGTGATTGCATTAAGTACTTTATTAATATTTATAACTATCTTCCGGTGTGTTTCTTGGCAGTCCCTGACACTGGCCCCAGGTGCATCCCAAATGTGACACAAACATTAATGTATTAGCAAATACATTTTACAGTTTCAAAATATTTGAAACAACAGTTTAGCTTCACAAAAAAATGACAAACTATGAGAGTCTTTTCGTACAAATTCCACTCACACAGGAGCTCGTTAAGGTCCTCCATTGTTTTTATAATAGACGGAGGTAAACATAAGGAAGCCATGTCTTACCTGAGCAGCTGCACTAGTTTCCAGGCGAGTAAAAAGCCCGCCACGCACAGCGTCTTCCTCCGCATCTCCTCTCTCCAGAGGATCGGGAACCTCTGCTCTCCCTCGCGGCTCTTGTTGCTTTCAGCACCGCGAACAGCGTCCGCGCTCCAGCGGCGGGCAACTCACAAACATACTGTAGCGGCAGACTCCAGGAAACTCAGGGTGTTCGGTAAATTCCCATGAGTGGCTCCAGAGCCAGAGAGGAGGAGGAGGAGGAGGAGAAGAAGAAGAAGAAGGAGAAGAAGAAGAAGACACGGAGCGCGCGCGACAGCTGCTCGCTCCGCTCTGGGCTCAGACTTTGCCCTCGTGAGGCACGGGGGCAGACAGACCCGCCCCTCACCAAACTCCGGATTGGCATGATTGGCAGACGGCTCAGCCTGTCATCTCCAGCCTTGGTAATTTTTTTCCCAGCTGATTCGCATCTGAAACGAGAAGCCCAGAGCCGGATCAAATCTAACAGCCACCCATGCATTATTACGCTGTCTCCTCTCGTTGCGTCTGTACGCCTCTAAATAGCTCTCCATCCTACCATCCTCCTCATTTTAATTCCTGCTCTCCGTCCATCTGTCTCTGCCATTCTGCTCCGTTGGGCAGAATCACGTAGAGGAGCATGTGGTTGTGTTTCCTGGCTGTTAAGTATCCTGTGATGACAGTTTGCCATATGTGGCCAAAGTATGCCCAGGTAGAGAGGCTGATTAAAGTTCACATGTAGGCTACATCATGGACGCCCTGAGGTATGGACACACTACCAATAATTATACAGACTGTGGTTTTGCTCTATTGGCAGAAATACTTTCATGTATGTTTCTTCCAATTATTTTATAGTATATAGTATATATTACAGTATTGTTCCAGAATGATGGTCGAAGGACACGTCACACAAACCCCAAACTTGATTTTGCTTTATTCCTATATTATTGTGTTTTAATGCATCGTAAAACACCATAAAAACCCTCTAAAAGTTTAAAGTTTGGTCTCTGAAATCAGTGTTCCATTATCATTGTTGATGATCATTGAAGATTTGTCCTATGTATGGGCCTGTGGGACTGTGAATAAACCAGGGGCCTCAATTCACTGTTTTGTTTCGTACATAGTGTATAGTGTAATAGTGTATTCTATATTTAGGATTTAATATTATGCAGTGGACTGTTTATCTGGCATTTGCATGCACCTTTCCAGTTCCTACAGTGCTTTCTCTCATGCAGCCTTTTAAGGGGCACCTAATATTTGTTTTGCTTGGCCTTTATAGCCTATTTTGGAAATCAATCATATAAACTGCAAAATTGGTTCACGGCGCTGCTAAACTAAACTAAAAATATGAATGTTTATAAAAGACTAAATGTTTAAGTCTAGTCAACAAACCAATAATATTCATGCTTTGTTAAGTGTATGACTATTACACAACCAACCAATGTATTTAATTAATTCAGAAAGCTTTTACTCCACTATTAGTTAACAATAAAAACATTTATGCTACGTACCAGTGAAAGTAAACTTTTTAAAAGGGAAAATTGTTCTTTTGAGCTCATTTATTATGTAAACTGCAATAAACAACATTTCAAAGGTGAAACAATTCCCTCTATAAAAACGAAGGATGAGGTGGAACAAAAACAGCAGTCAGTAAAAGAGAGTTACTTTTGCACGTATTATGTACGGGCACATGCTTCCAACATCAAAATACATCATCATCATCAATTATAAATGAACATTTTCTTAAGTGTATGTGTACATGCTGTGTAAAATGTAAATAAAAATAGAATGAAGTGATTTAAAAATTGCAAAGACATCATATTAGATAGATACTTTAATAATCCATTACAGAGACAAACATACATACACATAGAGACAATAATAGGAAGAACACAGGGAAAAATAGTCATCTAAACACATCCAACAGAACTAGACAGAAAATAAATTGCACACAGTTAAATCTACAGAGCAATACAGACAAGCATTAAGCATTCTGTACAGTTGTATGTTGAGATGCTTGTGCAAGACCAAGCAATGTGGAAATGCATGTAATATAATATAATGAATTAATAAGTATGTGACTAGCTGGTTTGGTTCGGTTGGAGCAGAGCTCTCCACTGTCTGAATATAGTCATTATACAGGGTGATGGATGTACCTACACCCCTGACTGCAGAGTCGTCTAAGAACTTCTGCAGACAACAGGACTTAGTTATGTACTGAAAATCGGAGGTGCTCTCTGGAGCAGGTTTATGATGGCATGATGGTGTTTGTGCGTTCTACTGTTAATCTGTTTATGACGTTTTTTTGAACTCGTTCCCTCTTGTAAGAGTCCCCTCAACCTGCTTCCCATTCTATTTGAAGTCTGTGATCTTTTTCATTCCAGATCACAGATGCTTCATGTTGTTATGCTGGAGTTGGTTCTCCAGCTTCCTCCTGTAGGCTTCCTTACTCTCCCTCAGTCTCACTTTCAGCTCCCTCTGAACTGTCTTCACTTGGTGCTTGTCTGCTGCCAAGAAGGCTTTCTTCTTCCTGTTCAGCAGCTCCTTCAGGTTGCAGTTAATCCAGGCCTTATTGTTGGAGAAGCACCTCACTGTCCTGGTTGGGATAATATTATTCAAACAATAGGTGATGTACTCTGTGATGGTGTCTGTTCTTCATTCTGAGAACTTCCTGGTCAGTGGCTTCAAAGTAAGCCAGCAGAAACTCAATTGCTTCATGAGACCATTTATTTCTTCTCGTGGTCACTGTCTGCTGCTGAACAATGGGAGAGTAGACGGACATGAGAAGCACCAGGTTGTGATCTGATTTGGGGAGTAGAGCAGTGGAGGTGTATGAATCCTTTACATTTGGAAGCAGTAAATCCAGTTTTATTGTCTCTGGTGGGGTAGTTGACATACTGATGAAAAGTGAAAGAGTTGTGGAAAGAGTCACCTGTCTCATGTAATAATCATGAAAACATTTGGATGTTAATTTTGGAGTCTAGCTGTGATGTAGTGAATGATGTCACACACTCTCTCAGCAGCTGCTGATGGCGGGATGTATGCAGTGATCACAATGACACATGTAAATTCCCTCTGCAGATACTACAGACGCTAGCTGATAGATAACAGTACAATAATAATAACATGCAATGTTAAACAATAAAGCAGAGAAATCTGATAACTGTTTTTAGAAAAATATTTGCTCATTTTGAATTTGATGCCAGCAATAGGCATATGAAAAAAGCTAAGTAATAATAATGATAACAATAATAACAAACAATAATATTAATAGATATTATTATTATAATTATAACAAATATTTACTGTATTCAACTGTATTTTGGAAAGATGGTTGTATTTTATTCAGGGCTCAAGATGATAGAGTATTCATTGGACATAGTTTTTAAACGTTCAGTAGATATATTGTTGGCAATGTCTATTCTTTGTTCATAACCAGTATTATTAATTAGGTTTTAGCATGTTATTCGGCATCTGTGGAGGAGAATACACAAATAAAGCTCTATCTCCAGGCCTGTCCTAAATCTGTATTGATTAGCGTTAAGATCACAGTGTGTTTTTTACATTTTGAAAGATGTGACTGTTTGGAAAATACAGAGCACACAGATGGAAAGAGAAGTGGATTCTGTTGCTTGAGTGGTTTGATAACATTGTTAACTCACAGCTGTTATGTTCTGTGAAGGAATCCTTCTTAACAGATGAGACAAGAGAAACTGCATAGGCTGAGCCTACTTTTCCAACACACTGGACGCTGAATGCTTTGTTCTGCTACACTAACTTAATTATTGGGCAATACAGTGAGTCTTTTTCATTGTGATTAACATTATGTAACTGAGATTGGGGTTTAAGTTCATGCTGAGGTTGCAGACAGATGTTTTGAGTAGATTGTATTTAAATTTTTTACAAAGAGGGAACAGAAGTGTACAGCTGGTGATACACACCGTTTCATATCCTTTCTGTTATTGTAGCTGAACCTCTCAGGGGAGTTTTTCTACAGAGGTGTCATAGCATGGAAGACACATGTGCAGCTAATAAACCCAATTACAGTTAGGTTTGTTCAGAAGCTATTGAGCAAGTGCTGTCATAGTTAATGCTGTTACCTGCAGCTGTTCACCCTACGCTCACATGATGAAACATCTGGTGTCTACTGAAGTGTTTGTCAGTAAGCACCGTGAAACAAAAGAAACATAGGCGATGCACGACGTGCAGAACTGAAAAAGGTCTGACTGCCTGTGATTGGATCTGTTTAAGAAACAGTACGATGCAGCCAAAACATAAAGTCAGCAGTCAAATGTTATTTATATGAACGCAGTATCAAAATGTCCTCAGAGCCTTCTCAGGTGCAGGTGCTGGCATGATGCTTTAGAGATGACTGCAGTCTGCATCGCTGTCACTAATGTCTGCATCCCTCCAACTCCATTTACTAATGTGCAAGATATGAATTAGACATTAGGTTGGGACTATTACAGAAACTAGAAATAACAACGTCATCTGTTCCTGTAATCAAGAATTTATCGTCTGCTGTTTTATTCACTGCCTTTGCTTTCACGAGTCCTATCCTCCTTTGACCCACGTACCCAAAAACACTTTCACCTGTAGCAAAAGTCAAATCTCTATTTGTGCTTATTTCTCCTCAAGACAAACAAACTGAGATACAAAAAAACAAAAACAAACGGGAAGCACATATTAGATTGCACAATATTCAAATTCAGTTTGATTTTAATATTCAGATTCAGACATTAGTAGGTTAAGTGGGAACAGGTGTGGGGGTCATGATAATAGAAGTTTAAAAGGAGCAACCATCCACTAAAGGCTCATTCGTTATGAGCACAGATTGTTCCTAACTGATCACTTCACAAGAGATCTGTGAAAAGAAGATTACACTTTTCTGTGACTTATCCTCAGCTGCAGCTGCTGTGTTAAACACATTTAAGAGCAAATGTTACATATGCTGATTGGTTACAGTGTGAAAAGTTGAAGCAATTATTGCAATCAATCATTGGTAAAGACAATTCTCGTAGTGCAACCCTCTGTTCTTAGCACTTGAACAGGAATAATATTACATGTGGAATCCGCAGAGGCCTCTCCAAAAATGTTTCTGCTGTCTCCTCCCTGTTGGATACACAATCATCCTTCAAACATGGCTCAGAGTGCTAAAGAATGAGGCCAATAATTTTAGATCATTACAGTTAGTTTCAAAGTTGAACCATGACTTTACTTTCATCAGACAAGCCTTAACTCTGTTTTTTACTAAACATAGGCACATTTGTTTATCACCGCAACAGCATGAAATCTTCCACCACTAGTTTTACGTTTGCAGGAAATAAAGCAGAGATTATTATGCTATGAAAATTTCTAAAGCCCTTTTTAAAATTGACAATCATGATCATCATAATTCCATCAGCAGCACCATAACAAGAGAGGCAACATCAAAATCAGTTAACAGTGAGCAATTTTTACTAATTATACACTGAACAAATTTCATATTCCTAGTGTATGCATCTCCACTAGAGACAAAGATTAATTAATAAAAATCATTCATATTATCATGCTTGACTCTTTTTTGCATATCAGGTTCCACTAGCATAATTATTGCATATGGAACCTAAACATTGTCATAATTTATCCACTGATCAAATCTCACATCACCTTGATGTGAAAACGGACTGCTATTGGTTTTCACCTCTGGTCGTCCTCTCTGTTGATGGTGAGATTGATGCCTTTTGATTTTACGTCATGTTGACTCTCAGTGAGTGACTCTCAGATTTTTTAAATTGGGAGTCCAGAGGGGATCAAGAGGCAGTAAAGGGTGCTCCACGGCAACTCAACACATTAACTCCAAACCAACAACACACAAAATGCAACACACAAAGTACTGTATCAGATCTGATCATAAAGGTTTGAGGATAATTCTTGATTTTATAAGTAGAGAAGCAAACTTCTAAACTTATATAGTTTACTGTCCAAATCATTCAAATCAAATTTAACATATGGATTTAGGGTGAATCTTAATGTTCATTATGTTATGGGATGTCATTGTACTAACTCCAGTAAACAACCATAAAGTACCAGATCTGGTGGAGGAGATCCATGCAGGCCTATAATGGCTGTCATGTCACCACAGTTCCCAGGCTCTGTACTTCTCAGCACTCACTAGGAACACCTTGGATTACTGAAATTTGTAGGACATAAAAATTCACCAAGAATGTTTTAAAACATTGCTGGATTCTTGATAAAAGTAAAACCAGCATGGGCAGGTCGGGCCCTCCTCCTCCTTCTCACAGTAAACATCTGTAAGGACGTTCAGCATGCCAGTCAGCTTGTCTATCATATTAAAGCAGGCATTATGCCTCACACGCCCAACTAGTGTCACTTTGCCTCTGAAGTGACCGATGCTGAACTCTCTGTAGATTTAGCTATGTGCTATGAACATATAAGGCTCATGTAAAACAAGTCTTTTAGGAGTAAATACAAAAAAGCCATGCTAAAGTAGTAGAGCCAGAAATATCACACAGGGGACAATTACGCTTCCCCAGCAGCAGCAGCAGCAGCAGCAGCAGCAGCAGCAGCAGCAGCAGCAGCAGCAGCAGCAGCAGCAGCAGCCGTGGTCAGAGCCATGTTGTTATCAGGTTGTCTGTTCATTCATCCCTTTCTTGTGAACGTGACATCTCAAGAATGCCTTAAGGGAATTTCTTCAAACTTGGCACTCACGTCCACGTGGGTTCGAGGATGAACTGATTAGATTTTGGCCGTCAACCACAGTGGCTTTCTTGATACTGCCACTAGGGGGTGCTAATGTCAGAAAATGTTCTCAATTAAAGCTGCTTGGACAAATCGTTTTATATTAACAAGGTAATTAAAAAACATTTAATTTGCAGTCACACATCTTTCCTCGGCCTCCAATTTTCCCAAAGCATTTACATGAGTTCATTATAATTTTTGTAAGGCTGCTGTTCAGTTAGAGCTCTTTTATTTATACTAATATTCCATAGGTTTAATTCCCCACCTCATCTTTGGAGAATTGTTTAGACAGTACAGCTTGAAAAACAAGTTTTTATGTTATGTTTGGTCTTGATTCTAACAATTCCTTTATGATATTGAATCAGTGATTGTAACTAATACATTATGAATTACTATTTGCTC
Source organism: Anabas testudineus (assembly GCF_900324465.2). NCBI lineage: Eukaryota > Metazoa > Chordata > Actinopteri > Anabantiformes > Anabantidae > Anabas > Anabas testudineus. The sequence goes on from NC_046610.1 coordinate 25,829,847, forward strand.
TAACTGCTGCCAACATGACAGGTTGGATTACAAATCAGTCTGAAAAGCTTGAGACTGAAGCAGAACGTGGAAGAGCACAAAAACATGCATTCTCATTGCCAGTACTTGACCTAAGGATGAACCTTGTACTATTAAAAGTCCATATTTGAATTTTTGAATTCAGTTTTGAGAAAAAGGTAGCAATTCATGCTTCACGGAACTCTCTGCTTTACACTGGAAACCAAGTGCTTTGCCTTTGTGGCAAAAATCACAGAGTCACTAATAACACATCTCTTTTCATCTCTGTCAGACACAGTAACTGTTGTCTTCTGTGGGTGTCACTGTGAAAGAGCTAGCCAGAAGAGAAAAAACGCATACCCCAAACATCAGCCGCTTCATGCCTGTGTGACCTTCCTTTGAGGGAGGGATGACCCTCATTTAGGCCATTCTCCAGCTGACAGTAAAATGTTGAACCAAGTGTGTTACTCTGGTTCCTCTCTCTCATTCTATATATGCTGCCAGTTCTTCATTTGTAATCATCATTAAATTACTACATGGCGGTGTTTGCACTGGTAAATTAACCTACTCTGTACTACAGATGAATGACAATTTAAAGGAATAATCAACATAAAGTGTCTTAGTTACAAGGTGCTGAGGCATGACATGCTGACAGAACAGCATTACTGGAGGGATGGAGCACCATTCATTCCATAGCTATTCCCTGATTTGGTGTTTTGATAGTAGTGGTGGAGAGTGCTGTCTAACATCCACACTACAGTATTTCTTCCAAATGTGTTTACAGTAATCTTTGTCATGTCAGTTGTATTCACAGCTCACTTTAGATGCCATTAGTAATCGAATGTCTTCTATAAATGCATCAGTCAGCTTTCAAATCAAGAAGGCAGGTATGGAGAGGGTTAACATCAGATGACCAAATCTGTCAAAACCTCTTTTACTCAATTCAGGGAATAAAACTTGTATGATGGATTGTGTGTCATCATGTTCCATTTATTGGGAAGGATCTGCCATACCATAGGATTTCATTCAAACTCACCCAACAGTCATTTCCTCTCTTCTCTCTTGTTTTTTGTTAGCAGAGGGCTGCCAGTAGCACTGAAAGAAATTCTGCTCTCATCTTTCAGAACTTAGTAAGCAAAATGTGTAAGAGAGTTTCTTAAACTATTAGTTATTCTGCTCACTCTCCTGCTATCAAATCTGCTCTTAAGCAAAAGCTGCACATTCTGCAATCAAGACTGTGATTCAAGAGTCTGCTGACTTGTCCTGTAGAATTAAGCCCCAGTGTAATCAGCCCCCTCCCAAGAGACAGGAACTCTTATTGCTCAGTCTACTGGTTAGAAACAAATGTGTCAGAGTCTGTTTCCACTGGAATTCTATATGATGTCATTTAAAGGTCACCACATAAACAAAAATGCCATAAGGTAAATAACTCCAACTATCCAGGTGCAGTCCATTTTAATTATGCACATTATCACATCTGTGCATCAAGATTTCCTGGCATGGAAAAAGTCAATCTGCCGGTATGAACATGGGATCATTATTTAGCACTAATGAGAAGAGTATCTCTCTGGGTTATAGACCACGTGACCCAGACTCAAAGTGTTTGTATTGGTTTAATTTGATTGTGCAAATTTCTGAAGTAGCCACCCTATGTTGGCAGTGTTGGCAGTATATTCCTGTAACCCAAACATTTAGAAAAGAGAATTGAATAGTGGATTTAGATTTGCTGGAAGCTCAGAAATCTAAGTGAATGCCATTGTGTTGCCTAAACTGTGCTGTAGAAAAAAAAATGTTTCCCATCCCTTTGAAAAAAAACAAAAGAAAACCCAACAACAACAAAAAAAAGAGCTGAAAACATATTTAATATTACTATAGACACATGTAGTTGAACGCTTTGGTCAGTCAGTGCCACAAAGAAATGTGTGTGTGGATCTAGTAAAAATCTACCTGGGATGACATGAGGTTTTGGCACGGTGGCCATGCTGCAACAGTCTTGAAATCAAGGTGCTGCCTCAGCCTTCAGGGCCTGTTAACACAAACCCTAAATATGGAGCTGTAAAACAGAGAGAAGTTGTCCTACCAGTCGGGACACATGTCCTTGTGCAGACATAGACACAGATTTATAGAATGCGCTGTGTAGATTTGTAAATAAAAAGACTGTCAGTTCTGGAGCCAGAATCTATACACTTCAACTGACTGACTCACCTCATAGTTAATGGTCAGTTAATACCACAGGTCACAGTAAATTTCCCAAGAGGAAAGGTTTGGCAGCACACAAATTGTATCACAGGCATGTCAGAGAGTGCCTGTCCTTCACCTCCTCAACCAGACGCGCCAACAAATAAGAGCAGCAAGTGGTTGATTTATCATTTTTATTGATTCCTGTTTATACTAATGATGTGTACACAGAGTTCTAAATAAGGATAGCAGTATGAATGTCGAACTCTCCCCTTCTTACATTTACAATCATGACTGCACCTTTGTGTGCACTAGATAGGGATCATATTTCAAGAATGTGTCAATGTGGGCATGCCCCAACTCTGGTACTCAAAAAAACAAAAAAAAAAAACACACACACGAAAAGGAAACTTACGTCTAAGCACGTCTCTCACAGTCCAAAGGCCAGTCTTCCAGTGCATTTGTTTCCCAGATGGAGTCTTCTCAAACCAAAACAGGGCAGGTTTACCTTCAACCGCACAAAGCTGGCAAAGTGAGTATGCCTATGTTTTCATCTATTTGCTGTTGCTTTTATTTCATTGGTTGTTTTTGTGAGAATATTTCAGAGAAATAGACTTCGCTAGATTTACAAACTACTGATAAAATACTGATAACAACCTCATGTGAATGCTGTTAAACTACTAAAATACTACGCTCCATAAACTGCGTGGTCACTAAGATTGGTAATATACTGTCTCTTAATGTTTTCTGTATTTAAGGTGACAGATGACACATTATAAGACTTACTTACTACTACTTACTACTTTTACTGAGATTCCAAGCTGCATATAGCTCATGTTCGGTAAAAAGAGTTCTCAGTTTTTCTGTGTGTTGCTCAAAAGACAGGAATGCCAATTAGCAAGTTGAAACACAGCAGTTTCCTCACTGCACATTCCTGTGCACCACAAACAGATAGCACACACTCGTGTGGTATGGCTACAGTGAACATTTGACTGAATCACATCTATCACTCCTACACCAAAACCTAAACTGGTACAGCTATGCTGAAATGCATAGTATTGCTTACAAACTACTGTCAACCTATTAATGCATTAGCTGCTACTTAACAGCATTTTATTACTTACACACATAGGCCTGTATTCCCTCTTTTATTTTGAAGTAAGGAGCAGGTCAGAGTTCTCCTGGTTTCTATCTTCTTCCTCTGTAATTGTGTCTACTGATGACACAGCCAAGGTGTGTTTTTTATTAACCTCTCTGCGTCACATGTGGGAAGATTGAAACTGTGTGTCCCATTCATAAGGATAAAGGGTTAGGTGGAGCGTACTGTCTGTTTGCATTATGGACAGCAAACTAGTTATTAACACAAAATTGTTGTGGCTGTTATCCTGAGCTGAAATCATATTTCTAATTTCTCTGTCTGTTCTCAGAAGTGGAAGCCAGTGTGGTTGTCTTTATTTCCCCCTAGCAGCAGTGGAGTGGGTCGACTGGAGATCCAAGATATGGGAGGTACAGCAATCCTAGGATCTGCTTGTAAAATTAATTGTCCCAGAGTTTGTTAATGGCAAGATCTAATGCATTCAACTCTGTCTTATCTTGGTGATTTTAATTCTTATAATTAATAATGTATATAATAGCAGATGTTATAATCTTGTCATAGTGACATTTAAGGCCGATGAAGCGGTCAGAAGAACATTTTACAAGTAATTAGATTAATTAACAACATGCCAGTAACATGATAGGATATAAAGTCTGTCAGAAGTTAATATGGACAGAAGATCTGTAAAAAGCTGTGTCTACAAATTGTCAAACAAATGTTATCCCGGCCACACACGGTTCATTAGGGCACCTACTTCCTACATGAACTGTCATCATTACAGAGAGGTGTGTAAAATTGTAGTAAATTCAGTATGATGTAGTTGGTGACATACTTTAATAAGCAACTAAGTCTGTGTGTGGATAGGTGAGAGTCAAAGCACAGGACGTAGCTTCACCTTCATCAAAATGCCTGGATGTGTTTTCTGACCCGACAGCAGTTATACCACATTAATCTCAGGGAAATCTAAAGGTTTATCATCTCTGTCTATGTAAGTTTTACACAATGAAAGTGTGGTGAATTAAATACATACGTTTAAATCAGGCAGGTGTGAAAGGTTTTTTACAGTGACAAGAAAAACTTTGTGAACCTTTTGGAATTTTATGGTTTTCTGCATTAATTTGTCATAAAATGTGCTCTGATCTTCATCTAAGTCACAACAATAGAAAAACACAGTCTGCTTAAAATAATAGTACACAAACATTATGTTTTCATGTTTTTATTGAACATAACATGTAAACATTCACAGTGCAGGGTGGAAAAAGAATGTGAACCCCTAGCCTAATGACTTCTTCAAGCACTAATTGGAGCCAGGAGTGGGAGGACACCACGGAGAAAGCCATTGCTGTCCCAAAAAAAATTTGCAGCACGTTTGAAGTTAGCAAAAGAGCACCTAGATGTTCCACAGCACTACTGGCAAAATATTCTGTGGACAGATGAAACCAAAATTGAGTTGTTTGGAAAAAACACACAACACTATGTGTGGAGAAAATAAGACACAGCACACCAACATCAAAACCTCATCCCCATTGTAAAACATGGCAGAGGGAGCATCATGGTTTGGGGCTGCTTTGCTGCCTCTGGGCCTGGATGGATGGTTGTCATTGATGGAAAAATGAATTCCAGAGTTTATCAAGACATTTTGCAGGAAAACGTAAGACCGTCTGTCACCAACTGAAGCTCCACAGAGGATGGGTGATGCAACAGGACACTGACCCAAAGCATACAAGTAATTCAACAAAAGAATGGCTTCAACAGAACAAAGTACACCTTCTGGAGTGGCCCAGTCAGAGTCCTGATCTCAACCCAATTGAAATGCTGTGGCATGACCTTAAGAGAGGGATTCACACCAGACATCCCAAAAATATTGTTACTATGACTCCAGATTGTTGTGCAGGTCTGATCTGCAACTACAGGAAACGTTTGGTTGAGGTTATTGCTGCCAAAGAAGGGTCAAACAGTTATTAAGTCCAGAGGTTCACATACTTTTTCCACCCTGCACTGTGAATGTTTACATGTTATGTTCAATAAAAACATGAAAACATATAATGTTTGTGTACTATTATTTTCAGCAGACTATTTTTGTTAAGTTAGATGAAGATCAGAGCACATTTTATGACAAATTAATGCAGAAAACAATGAAATTCTAAAGGTTTTTCCTGCCACTTTATATATATTTTTAAAGTGTCTCTTCCAGGCCATCTGTCTTCACTATCACAGTCTAACACTAAATTACTTTAATTCCAATAGTGTCGGCATGCTTACTAAACATACTCGTCAGCAATAGCAGCTATCCCTCACTTCACAGGACAACTTTGGAAATTCAGAACTATGGTAAAGTTGGTAGAGAAACCACAGTTGGACAGTGGAGGAAATTTACTGTTCTTTTTATTTTTCTGTTCTTTGTGTCTGACCTGTGGATTAGTAAGCTTTAACAGGAAAAGTACGATCTTCTACTCAAAAAAAGTAATAAGTAACATCACGATTCATTTATTAAAATGTGTATTTAGACATCCATGTTGAGTTTGAGTTTCTTTCTTGTGAATTACGGATGTTTACATTGTGTGCTGTTACAAACGAAGGGCTGTGTGTGTGTGTGTGTGTGTGTGTGTGTGTGTGTGTGTGTGTGTGTGTGTGTGTGTGTGTGTGCACCAATTGAGGTGGGTACCAAAGGACACGATGAGCACTAGGATGAGGTGGTGATTAGACACATTAATCTACACACAGTAAATATCAAATGACCCATTTTGTTTGTTTTGACCCGTCTGTTGAGAAAAACATCAGATGGAGACATAAATGAGAAAATGTCGCCCTCTGGTGTTTATGTTTTGAGTTTGAGTTTTATTTCATGGAAGTTATTCAATTCTTTGAATGTATGGATTAAACCATTTTTGTTTTATTTTTACTAATATAATATATAATATATTTTCAGTTATCTGTGTCATTGACTTACTGTAATTCCACCGACACTGTCTCCTGGTGACTGCTCAGTATTAGTGTCAGCCTTTTCCAGGTGGTTTCTAAATGACACTTTATAGCTTATCATGGCATCAACATGTCTTATTTTTCTACCTCTCTAACAACCAAAGGATAGACACTAAAATGACATTTTAGTTTCTAATTGAAAGATGGGCCACCTTCTAGGTTTGAATAGAAAACGATTCAGTTTAATTCAAGAATAAAGTGTTGGCAAGCTGTTGAAACCCAGCTCCCACAGCGGTAAATGTGTTGGTTGAGGGATTTATGGCAGAGTCCTGTTAAGTTTGTAACCATTGTTTAAGTCAGGGTTTTTGTTCAAATGTATGTGTCCAAAGTCCACAGACACGGTACTCAGCGTGGTGTGTGACGTTTGCTATGCAGGTGCATCATTTGACCATTGACTTTAACTCAAAAGAATAATAAAATACAGATTTAGGTACATTTGATAGGGTAGGGGTAATATGGTAATTTTGGGAAGTGATCCTGTTTCTGTGTTTTTTTTTTCTATCGAGATCATTTATTTAAATCTCCATATCCTAATGAATAAGATATTATATCTGTGCTGATGGGTTTTTAGTTGAATCTGACTGTCTACTGTCTGCCTATCATATCTCCTCCAGGGGTTGGTGCAGGAGGTGATCTTGGCACCATAACCAGGAGACACCACCTGCCTCATGGCGACAGGAAGGCGAAGGTGGTTCGACTGTCTGAGCTGATTAGTGTCCTCAGACTCCCTCCAAATGCTGAGGCCTGTCCCATGGTCAGCCTGTCTGCATATTTACAATATTTATATGTGCGAGGAACGTTTAAATGAACCCTACAAATTGCAATTGCTGGCTGCTTACAGGAGAACATGTCAGCATTTTGTGTGGAAACACATGAAAGAACCATGGTGTTTGCTGCTCTCAAAGATGAATGCGTGGAATGGGTAGAAAAGCTGTGTCAGAGCACATTTCAGGTGAGAGGGAAAAAGACATTTCACAACTTATGGTACTTATTTGTACCTTGGTTCCAATAATATTAATTTTCTCTGCCTTCATTGGGCTCTCCCAGAGAGGAGGCACGTCACGTTCTACCCAAATTCATATGGAGGAAAACCAGATATATGCATCAGCAGATGAAGGTAAATCCCCAGCTACATTTTCTTCTTTCTATTTTTTGACAGGCATGCTACAGCTTACAGTTTTAGTTGATCTTATTGGTTGTGGCAATCCTTAGCACCTGACGAATGGTTTGTGCCACTCTGGAACTACTTGTCCTAATCAGGAACTCATTCTTTGGCCAAATGCAAAGAACTGATTTGAAATTAAGCACATGCTCTGAACCAGCCCTGGCTTCATTACAGATACAGAATTAAAGGACACGAGACTCCAATCAGCAACAGCACTCTCGGGGCTATTGACTAGTGTCTCAGAGGATGGTAGATGTCTCTAAAGCACCACTCAGCAGGGGAAACCTGATCCTGTTTAAATGCTTAGGGTGGGCTTTTACAGTCTGTGAGGTGTAATATTCTCATCTTTAGTTTCAGCCTCACAATTCTGGGTTGCGGTTCAAAAGACAGAAGCAGCCACACGATGTGGTCTGCAGGGGTCCTACTGGCTGCAGGTAGGACTAGAGGCACTGCAGCTGAAAGAATCACAGCAGAAGGACGTTGTTAGAGAATGGCCATATGAACTGCTGAGACGATATGGAAAAGATGGGGTAAGGAGTTTAACATAACACATAAAACCTCTGCTCATACATTGTCCATTAACACTCGATTTCAGTTTCACTAGGATGAAACAGAAGTGTTGCAGTAGATTGTCTTTCATTCGTAGAATAGCTGGTTACATAAACATGGGCTTCTTTGTTTCCTTACAGCCAACTTTAACCATTGAAGCAGGTAGACGCTGTGACTCTGGTCCTGGAACATTCATCTTTGAGACACAGCAGGTTGAGAAAATATTCACCCTCATTCAGAGTACCATCAAACGAAAGACTCAACCAGCCAGCCAAGAGGGGGAGAAGGCCGTCATAATCAACCAGGCTTATTCACCTCTCCCCAAAATACCCACTGTGGCCAGTGTGAACTCAATTCTGGAGATCAAAGCAAAGACACAGGGTACAAAATATTCTTCTTTGGAAGATATTCAAGGAGATTTCATATGTCAGTCTGAAAGTGGATCAGCACATCCTGCTCCAATCACCCTGATGCCTCTGCCATCGGTCCCCACACACAACAGCTCCTTTGGAAGTCCTTGTAGTGACCCATCAGATGTTGTATATGCTACCCCAGCCAAGTGTATCCAATCTGCACCAAAGCTGGAACAAACCAGGGCTGTGTATGTGGACCCTGCAAGTGTTCTTCCACTCAAACCCCCTGGTTCAAGAGATGCTGTTACTCCCTCCCCTAACTCCGCCGCTCCACATCCCTGCTTTAGCATCGATCACACAGATTCAGGTTACTCAGAGGTGTACGACAAAATCAGTCCAGTGCAGAATAAACAAGCTGTTCTGAGCAAAGCAAAAGCAAAGTGTTTTGGAAAAGATGAACCCATTTATTCTGAACCGCTGAATAAAAAGGAAGAGATGTCACATAGGAATGAAACTAAATCGGACCCGTTTGCCCACCTTTATGCTCAAGTCTGCAAGACACCGCCAACGTCTAGTCCCGTGACTACCACAACCACAACCACAACAAAAGACACGGGCCAATCTCTTGATGATGTCATATATGAGAGCCTTGGGGTCATTTAGTAACTTTATACCACCGGTCAGCTAGAAAACACTAGCACGGATAATGCATGGATAATGTTTCTGTAAAATGTACTTATATGAAAATGATTTGTACTGTTTCTGAAGGAAATAGGGCTGTCTATTCAGAGAGGGCCAGTGCTAAGTTACAGCAGCATATACCTGATGTTTTTTGCCCATATGTTTGCACGTTCCAACAACAAATTGTATTTACCCCAAAACCTGGGGATCAGATAGTATTCCAACTTTCTAAGTTGCACAGAGTGGGAGACATTGGGGTTTTCAGGACCCTGGTCCTACAAATGTCCAAATGCAATATATATAAAAATCTGAATTTTATACTACACACAATGTGTCAAATTGTTAAATGTGTGTTTGTGCTTTTGGTTACAAACACACATTTTTTATCTGTATATCTGTTTACTTCAAAAAGGTCATGACATAACTGCAGATATTTCTAGTTGTTGAGAATTTCTCTTTGTTGTATAGTTCTGCATGATGTGAGGTCTCAGTAAGAGCCCGTCATTTGTTTCTACCATACAGTGATATTTTTAATGTATAACTGTTAATGTAATAACTAGGTAACTGTGTTTTTCATCAAGTTTCAATACAACTTCTATTTTAGCACATACATCTTGTTTAAGATCATTTTTTTCACCATTACTGTGGCTATTGCTGTATGACAATCTGCAATGTAACCTTCATTTCAAACACGTTGAACTCTCTAACACTATATACTAATGGATCAAATGCCTTGCTTTAATTCTAGTGGTATACCTATAAGTAAATCATGAATAAAGAACTTTAGCGTTAAGTATATTTTGCTTTAGTGACAACATGCACTTGAGCTGACTTGATTTCACAAACAGACCTGACTCTTTAGCTCAGTGTAATTTGGCAAAGTTCCAAGATCATCTTGTTAATGCTGCTGTCTTTGTCAGCAGATACAGCCTCAGTTTAGTGGATACAATAGAACCAATGCCTTTGGTAGTCTGTGGATGCCCATGTCATAACTTTACCTCCACCATGATTGATAAATGAGGCGGTAGCTTCAGGTCATGAGCAAATCCTTCCATTCTTTAAATTAACCTCTTCTCGTCGCTCAGATGCAAGTGGATCTTGGTCTCCTCTACTTGTACGATGTTGTTCTGGAACTCTACAGGATGTGTTACATGTGTCTTTGGAAACTCTAGTCTGGTCTTATTGTTTTGAGACTTACCTCTGCTTTACATTACATAGTAAAACATCTCTGTGTACTCAGGTGACTGACTCTGGAAGACTTTCACACAGATACCTCCTGATGGGAGGCTGACTCTTTCTGTCAAGCGGTTCATTTCCTTTCACATCCACTAATTTTGCTAACTCTCTGGGTTTGTTTTGTTTTTTGTACTATTGGTAAATCATGTATTTACATAAGTACATATAATGTAAATCTGGATGTATGTAGCTCAATTTTATTGGCATTAGGTAACATAATCCTAAATATCATCCCCTGAATTTTATATATCCAGTATGTATGTATGTATTATTATTGTTATTACTATTATGATTATTGTTATTATTATAAGTAGTAGTAGTTGTAGAAATACTAGTATTGCACGAACAGTTTTTGGACTATTTTTAATAAAATGTTTCCTGTATTTAAGGTTATTAGGTTCTGCTCATTAACATGGTGTCAGTGCTGTCACTTAACATAATTATGTTCCTATACAAACAAACAAACAGCAATAACAAATACATTTTTGTAGGAAACGTAATTGTAACTGGGTTAGTGGCAAATACGTTGCTACTGAACATATCAAATTATCTGATGTTGCACCTTAACCAGTATACATAACATCCAGATTTGCAAGACTTAAAAAAACATAGACCCAAGTGTTAATTCTCACTTCAAATGACCGTATACAAGCAAGGCATGGAGAATCCCACTGCAGCTATGCATACACAAGATGCATCCAGTATATAACTAGTGGCGCAGTAACAAATTCACTCAGCAACAGCTTTGAAATGTAAATACTTAAGTTATGTACTTATGTAAATGTTAGTCTAGTGCCTACACTACATTCTAAAATGTTGCCCTTTTAAATTGACCGTGATACACTGTTGTGGATATTTTAGTGAATGTTCACTGTGTTAGCATTTAATTCCCTGGTTTACCACCAATCAGGCCCCAGAATGTTTGAAATGATCTCCAAGGCCTTTTAGAGCTTTCTAAAAAGACTTCATGTTAACCTGAAATGAAGACACAAACTCCAAATGTTCCCTTATTAACAAGTACACAAGTGTATTATTTTGTTTTATTTATATCTGCAAGCAAGTTTATGTCTTTACAAATAAAAAAGCCACTGTCTGCCCAAGCTATTGGCACAGATATGTACAAAAATGGAGGAGTGAGTCAGATAAAGCCTGCTACTAAGCAACCAGAGTGAATTAGAAAAAAGTCTAAAATATCATGAAGAAACAGAAAAAACTACTCCCAACGTCCAAAATGTCCAACCTGACATTTAGCATATGGCTCTGAAACATATGATGATCAGTTTAAGGTCACAGACTGACAGAATCAGATCATCAGAGCTGTGGTTCAGCTCGTGGTGGACAGGAACTGAAATTGTTCAGGCACAGAGGATCTGATTTTTCATCCTGTGATACTGAGCTGAGGTTTAGTAGCTAAAAAAAAACCCAGATCAGATCTTTCTCACAGAAAATTAGAAATCAGATTGATGTCATTGAAATTCATGCGTTATGCTGACATGGTTGGTTTTCTGGATCCTGTCACAAATGTGTTTGTGGTCAGGATCTTGGAATGATAAAGTGGGTCCATGTCCAGCCGTGGTCAGTGGGTAGACAAGAAGGACGCAAGATTAGTACATGTCAGTAGACATATTCACCTTTACAAGGGGACGTGGGTTAGAGAGCAAATAAAGAGACTTAAACAAATGGAGAGCAAGCGGCTCATATCCTCTTCCTGCTTAAACCAGCTGATGGTGAGCTAATGGCTGCGTAAACAGTAAATCCAGCAAAAGATTTTAGTTGATTTGGCTTCGTTTTGGCTACAATGACATCACCTGGCAAAGACGTCTCAGTCAAATGTAAATCATTTCTTTTAGATCTATTTTTTCTCACTTTTGTTAGTGGAAACTGAATTCATCAGCCAGTTCTTTGTGTTTTACAGTGAGCCATCAGTCGTTTTCACCTTCAAATGCGATTGTGCAGCTCTAACTTTACTCTGGCAGAAGTTTGAATCATTGTTTTCGCGTCATTAGCGACAGCGTTTTGTCCCAGAGAGAGGAAGAGGATGTGAGCAGAGGTTCGTGCAGGATAATGAGGTGGCCAGAGCAATACATTACACCACATCTGCAAATCCGCTTTATTAGGATAAACAATAAAGAACACCATGATCATATCACTTAAGACTTGCAATCAGAGATTCATGCACTTGTTTGCCATAAATTTACGGGAAAAGGATTTCTTGTTTACGTCTTGGTTTCATCAAATTGCTACAATATATTGCTCTGGTGGTAAACAACTGAGCAAGCAAGCTAGCTTAGCAACACCATTAGCAAGAGGAACCGCAATACCGCACACTGATAAGTGGAAAACAAAACAAAAACAGCAGAACAGCGCCAGTGGGAACTCTTTTTTTGTATTGTTTTAATCATTAAAATTATGACCATTGAATGCATAACCATGCCACAAACAACAACTAGATTCACTGTCTTTTTTTTTTGTTTGTTTTTTTAAAACTAGTATAAGATTATCTTCACTATTATGAATTCATTTGTTTCTTCAGGTTATAACCAATGCTGCAAGACTATACACAGGCCCCACAAGGGGGATCTCAATGCACTTACACACCAATAATAAGAGAGAGAGAGCTCACAATGGTCAATAAGTGCACAAAACTATTTTTTTCCCTTTTATCTGAGGTTAAAAACACTGACAAGACATCCATTGTCAGGCAATGAAATGATAGAATACTGTTACTGTAAAAGTAGACCCTTAAAAATACTGACTGTATGCAGCTGAGACACCTGAACGGGACACGAGTCTGGTAGAGCCTCCCTTTGTTCACACTGATGGTACTTTTTTTTTTGTTTTGTAAGCTGCATTTACACACACCTCTTTTTTCTGGAAGAAATTAGATTCCATGTAGTTTGTGGAAAATCCTGCACAAGCACAACTTTGATCATTAAAACTGAGAATGCACACATTGGAATAGAGCCCGAGGCACCACATTGTTACTGTATCTGCCTCTCAGAGAACTATACCGGTGTTTTTGGACATTTTTCCTCCTTTGCTGCACCTACCATCCTGTATATTTAACATTATTGCCAAACTGTTTTCAAGCAAACCACTCATTTTAGATAATGTTAGATAGATCAATGTTTCACTAAGTCAACCAATATATCCAACACTATATGAAACCCATCTTGCAGAGTCTTGAAACAGGATAATCTCATGCTGGTCAACCACTGCATTGCAAAGACTCTATCACGTGCACGGGCGTGTGTGTGTAAATGCAGCTCTCGTAGGATGGACCGTCTCCAGACTCAGTAACCAATAGGAAATCATTCTCCAGGCTGCTCATTTCAACCGTTTCACATATTTGTATATCTTTATACAGCGTTAATGTGGGTACAGTGCCCACAAAAAAAAGGAAAACTATTTTTTTTCTAATTCAATGATTTCACATTTACAAAGATTAAAAGTTGATAATAAAATAGTGAAATGATATTGGTGAAAAGTAAAAGATCAAAGAATTATGGCTCAGAGTGATGGCGGTGGTGGAGTGTGTGTGAATGTGTGCATGTGTGTGCATGTGTGTGTGTGTATGTATGTGTGTGTGTGCTGGTAGTCTTGTCACATCAAACCAGTGTCATCACCACTATCACCGTGGCCGATGCAGTAGTCACTCTGAAGACAAACCCTCTCGTCGTCTCTACTGGCAGATAGAGAATCATCACTTTCTTTCACAGCTAGGACCAGGACATCACGTACACTTATCTTATTCTAATGACTGGCTCAACACAACTTAACATATAATACAAACAGAACAGCCCTGGATACTGGATACACTGACGTTTAATTAGAACATTTTTTTACACTGCATAAGAACAAATTCCTCCCTCTCAAGGGATCAACATTGCCCTGATTTTTGGCATCGCAACTATAGATTAAACTAATTATTCTATCAAAAACTAGCAGCAGCAAATCAATCTCTATTATGTTGACAATAGAAAATCCCAATTTGAAGATCAAGTCTACAGATCACAGAAGATATTGTAACATTGCATCAACATACTAAAGTTCTGCTGATCCAAAAGTGATGCAGTGTACAGCATCCGAGATATAAGAATCTAACCACTGAGACATCTAGGAGCTTATTAGCTGGGACATCATTTATGTAGGACTACATTCCCTGTAACACTGCTCCAGCGAGTGTCAATCCCTGCAGCTACTTGTGTTGAGTGTCACCTCCTTTTCCTGTTTTCATCAGCACCCCCGCTCCACACTGCATCTCACTACGCCCATCTATTTCGCCGATTCCCACCCAAACTCTGCAAACTATATTCCAAACAGTGACACCGCTTAGAAAATAAATACAGTTTGACACATTCTGACAAACCTTCAGTAAAGCCGTTTCGGCAGAAGCATGACCCAATCTGGAATTCACAGTAATCGCCTGTTCAGTTCACCAAAGCTAAATATTAGTATCAGTGATTTATTTGTTTAAATCCAACTTACAAATACATTTTGGTCTCATTAGGGCTTGTCGAAACTAAAGAAGAAAACATGACAATGAAAAGTGATAACCAAAGTCTCAAGATGATTGGTGTATACGCATGTGTTTATGTGTGTGTTAGTGTGTATTTGTGTGTGTTTGTGCAAAACCACTGAAGTACAGAATTCATTACATGAAAATGTGAAAAAGATATAACCCAAACCCCAAACCTACCCCACTCAAATACCCCAGATGCTAATATTACACAGAAATAATGCCGATAAAAATGTGGCGAAACTCCAAAAAGTGAGAAAGAACATTGTTTAACAGATCGATGAGACTAAAACACACGTTAAAAAGACTTTGTGCTGCTAAGATGTGCTGTTTCTGAGGACAAATCACAAGTTTGTACAACCTGGGGTGAAGGGGGAAGGACACGAAGCCCTGTTTCAGTAGTTGTTTTGAATGGCCTCTTATTGCCATATTAAGTGCTTTTACTCTGATAACAGGAGTCGGACATGTACAAATAAAGCAATATTTTATTATTATCATTAATTCATGTGCATATTTTATCACTCACTGTGTGGTTCAATTGTTAAAATTAACTTTAGCTTGCTTAATGAAATTTCGTTGCAAAAACCCAACATCCCAGTCTGCAAATGGCCACTTCTGGGACACACTGTATTTTACAGTGTGTGCAACAACTAATGAAACTGGGCTCAGGATGGAGAAATCAGAGAGTGGAGAAAGAAGAGGGATCAGGTTAGGAGGTAAAAGAGGGGGAGGGAAGGAAAAGTTAGCAAAGCTACCCATTTGTACCCAGGAGGTACATATTTCATCGGGGACCATGTTTCTCTGCGATACCAGTCATCATAAAGTGGCGAAACGACACGACACAGCATGACACCACCGTACAACACTGCCTTCACAACACCGACCATTCAGCCACATCAATGCATGAGTGTGTGTTTGAGTGTAGATGAGTTGTGTGTGTGTGTGTGTGTGTGTGTGTGTGTGTACTGCAGGTATTGAGGCTGTTGGTTCATGTCCTGTTGGATGGCCACCATGTTAAATGACGAGCCCATACACACCAAAGTCATCCCCCGTGTCTGCTGGAGATCGCTGGCTTCAGTCTGCTGCGCTGACAGCTTATGCTGTGGCGATGAAGCCGTTCAGCACTTTCAGCGACTGTGTGGCTGGTGGAACTGGCACAAGCATAAAGTGGCATCTTACTAAAATGTTTCGGCAGAGCATGGCCCAAGCACAGGCAAACAGGCAAACTGGATCATTTACATCCAATGTTGTGTGGCTGTTTA
Organism: Anabas testudineus; assembly: GCF_900324465.2. Classification (NCBI taxonomy): domain Eukaryota; kingdom Metazoa; phylum Chordata; class Actinopteri; order Anabantiformes; family Anabantidae; genus Anabas; species Anabas testudineus. The sequence goes on from NC_046610.1 coordinate 25,845,865, forward strand.
GGATCAACTGCGCTGGCTAGGGCTCCAAAATGAGAGAGGTCTGTCTTGGTCAATCTCAATCAATATTTTATATTAATCAGCAACTCCGTAAAGCTGATTATCAGTTAACCATTTGAAGCAGTTATTTATATGTTTAGTTGCAATCTTCTGCACCCCTTCCTCTGATGAGGGAAGTTATTTTGGGATTCATTTTTACTTTTAAAGTGAAGCCAAAAGCTTCTTTTCGTGTACAAGCACATGGCAGGTGGCAAGGTTCCACCAGCACAGTGGAAAAACGTGTCAGCACGAACCACATTAGTCAACGATCTACTGCAGGCACGAGGACGGTGATGGGACTTATTTATTCTGTTTTTCTTTTTTGAGTTACTAATTTCTGTCTATTGGTGTCTTTATTTGTGAGTCTGAATGTGTTTGGTATTGACTCCTGCATATAGTGTATGTTTCTGCTTATACTTTGTGTCAGGCAGAGTGTGTGTGTGTGTGTATTATCATGTGTGTTTCTGACAGGTAAGTGTGTGTGTGTGTGTGTGTGTCGTTTCTCGCAGCTGTGTGTTTATGTGTAGGCATTGAGGCGTTCTTTGGAGCGTGTTGAGTGGATGTCATGCAGCTCCTGCTCCTCCTTTGACTTGATGTCCTCGTACTTTTGCATCCGGCTGGCGTCCTTCAGATAGCCCCAGTTAGCAGCAAGAGCCATCAGGAAATGGACCTGAAGGGAAGGAAGAGTTGGGGTTCATGAAAATTCAACTGTTAGTTTGTTAGTTTCAGTACAACCCAACACAGCAGCATGAATTTGACTTTTTCCAGGTTGTAATTTTTCAGCACCCTGAGACTGTTAACATGAAGCAGCTCAGTATGATTCCTCCTCCGTCTGTGACCTCAATAATAAATCTATATCTGAATTATCACCTTCCTCCCAGTTTTAACAGAAAGTAATTTCATTAACTAAATCAAACTGGATTCAAAAACCCTGCTTCCTTTCCATGGAGTTCCCTCTGAACTCACATCATCCTGTTACATTTTCACTAGATTTAATAAAAACTGTATGAACTTAATGTAATGTGCGGTTAGCGTATTATGGTTTTAGGTTTCTCAGTTCTCCAGGTCATTGTTAAACTCATATCAGCTGGACGCGATGGAGGTTGTTGAAGATGTCTCACCTTCTATCCTTCTAATCCTTCTTTACTTTTAACTGACTGGTTCAGAGTCAGGTATTAACTGAGTCATAATGACATTAACATCCTGGCTACGATCACTTCAGTCACGTGAATGAAGGTGTGAACAGCTGCACTATGAGTGGGTGTTGAACCACAACACAAGGGTTAAATATACCTGGAACCCCCCCCCCCCCCCCCCCCCCAAATCACTTCATAATAACCTTAATTACCTCCAACAAGCGGGGTTGTGTTTTGCTGCTGACTTCTCTTAAAAGCGGCTGTACTCAGTTTTCATATTAGCTGTGGAGGTTGATAGTACGTCACTTAGTTCAAATTAAAGATACATTAAGGTTCTGGTTTGCTGTCACAAAGATTCTGGCTCACAATATTTAGCTCAGTAAAGAAACTCTAAAAACCCACTGTACACTACCTGCCAGGCACTGATGTGTAGTGGACGTAGTGAAGAGTTTATCAGCTGAAGATATTTCTCTCATAGCAGCATGAACACTGGACACATTCAAATGTCAGCGGACTAATTATAATATCGCCCTTTGTCTCCAGGATGTGTAGTAAATAAATGACAAATACCACGACTAATAATGGGGGAGACTTTGTAATGTGATAATGTACATCATGTGTTGTGTTTACAGCTACATCATCACATCCAAAAGCAGCACACAACTGGTGGCTCGTACACAAATGTAGTAACAAGCAAACCAGTTGCCCTCTGGGATTAATAAGGGTTTTGAACCTTGAATCTCGACCATAGACAAAGGGGGTGGAAGTAGCTCCGGTGGTAGAACAGTCGTCTACGGCTCCCCCCACTGTGGGACACTGTGGAACTAATCAATGTTTCCTTTAACATTTTTCATTTGTATTATATGACATTATACTACAGCATCCTGAATAGAGACAGTCCCTTCAACACACCTATTATGTAGATTCTACACTCATCACATACTTCTGCCTCTCAGTAGAGAAACCTCAGCAAGTCACAAAACATGTTCCATCCCTCCTACTGCTGTGTTGAAAGGCTTCCCTTTTTTTATTTCTCTGTGGGGGAGGTGGAGAGTGTTAATGGGATGGATTCCAACCCCCTGTGACTCTGAGCAGGAATAAGTAGGAACAGAAAATGGACGGATGAGAGTGAGAATGCTCTGCTTTTATGCTATTGGAGAAACACTATGCATCCCAGGTTAGTAAATACCTACACGCATGTATCATGTAGGGAAGGGTATCAGACAGAAGTGATGCTCTCCACAGCTCAGCAGCTTGGTGACTCACTGTCTGTGGTACTGCAGACACACCAGAGTAGATTCTCTTCTCCCCCTCCCTCCCTCCAGGTAAGTTTGAAGATGCAGCATTTTTCTTTAATATTTGCATTTCTGATTGTACATTATGTACAACTGAGACAGTTAAAACATACTTATCCAGTGAAATACTAGTCTCACCATGGCAATGACAGCCGCTCCTGCTCCTGCCAGTGCGCACACAAACAGATGGAAGGTCAAGTCCAGCTGCAACACAAACACCACCAGTGTCAACTTGTGATGGAAGTTAGGAGTTTTGATAGAGGCCAGTGATCAGTGCTATCTGTGTATCCGCATACAGTACATGTATCACTTCAAATACAGAAGCTCCAGCCACTGTCTCTGTGCTTTCTTACCTCATTGGATTCACACATCTTGAGGAACTTCTCAGATCCCGTACACAACTTTCTTTCTTCAGAGATGGTCACTGCTCCTTAAAAACAAAACCAAAACAATGGAATCATTAGTAATCCTCAGCAAGCAGAACACAGTGAAAGACACTATGTACAAGATGCACAATGTATAAATTGAGCAACATGAGTCTACACTAATACTGAGTGTCTAAACGTCTCTAGTGTGCAGATGATTACATTGAGAAGTGTAACAGACAGTGTAACAGATTCAGAAAACATCTCTACTGACTTTTATGCTCCTTAAGATATTCTTAGTCTTTTTGGACTAAATGATTCATATAATTAGCTCGTTGTTGTTACAGTGGTTTGTTCACTACCTGTATGTTTTTAGACACAATATATCCTCTTTAGGTAGTATTGTCCTAGAAGAGACACATGTAGACACATCATTTCTCAGCATGCTGGTAAAATGTAATAGTAACTTTTAGGGAAGGAAACCTGATACAAATAAATACAAATACACAGACTGGAGTCAGTCATTGTCTGTCTTTAAAAGTGGGTTGATTAGATTAATATTGATTCATAGGTTCTTTTCTGTGGGCTGTTCTACTGTGTATTGTCCTTGCTGCAGCACATGGCATACACTGTCAGCCTCTACTGGCAATTTGGCAGTTCTGTCATGCACACACAGGTTTTTCCATTGTCTGTGCCAATTTGGTATTTTGGTTAGTTTCCTGCTGAAGGTGGGAGGATATATGCAGTATGAGAAAATTGGGTAATTGGGATTCTGAACCTATTGTGTATGTAACCCAAAAGCTGATTAACAAAGTCTGTGGATGATCATGAAACGGTGTATACTTTAAGAGGGAAAAGAGATTTAAAACTTGTAGCTGTGGTCTGAATGTTGTCATCCAATACATGATCAATATAAGCTACAGTCATTTTCAGAGCAGAGCAGCATGGTGCAAAAATGAATAAGTCAAAAAACACCAAGCTTAAACCCCAGAAAGCTAAGAAACAAAGACTGAGAATTTCTGTTAGAGGAATGGGAGAGCATGTCCTGACTTCACCTGTCTTAATGCCTTGTAGCTCAAAGTGGAGAGATGCTGTCTCTCTCCTATCAGAGAAGGCCTTCTTCATTTTCATGCTGACTCCTGAACTTGAGGAATTTTCTAACATTCTGTTGGTGAAGACCTTTCGCAGCTATGACTTTAAGAACATTACACAAGACAGGGCAGATAAGCCACATCCATCAATCCAGCAGTAATACACCCCACATATTATATCATCTCATACCAAATTGACGCAGGTCCAGGCAAAGTTTGGGTCCCTCCACCAAGCTGGCGTTCTGACACATGGACCAAACATTGAAGTACATGAAGACTGGCAGGCTGGTAAATGCTGTCACTCCCAGCCACACCAGGAAGAAGAGGTAGGCCAGGAACAACAGCTGCAGACACAAGGCCAGGACAGAATGACTGACAGAGACGTGATGTGTTTTCCACTGACATATTATCTAACCACACTTTTTTCTCGTAAAGCTACAAACAACAGGTTCTCATAGATTGCACTCACAGACAGGTGGACATGTCATTTCACACTGATGCATGAGTACACAATTTATACCACTAATAGTTCTCACTGTTCTTTATCTGTCTTCTTTTGCTTTTTAGCTTTTCTCACAAGCTACACACTGTGTGGGTGTTTTGTTTCTTATGTGACCTAAGCCTGTATACATAGTTGTGGAGACATGGCTTTCCTCATGGGGACCAGATGATAGTGCATGTGAGGAAACCACTAATTTAATAGTGATGACTTAGTTCAAAGTTTGAGTAAGGTTAGGATTTTTGCTTAAAATTAGGGCACGTTTTCAGAAAATAAGTCAATGTCAGTGATGGAAAACTGTATGTGTAGATGTGAGCTCTGTCTCCAGAGGCCTGCACCAGCAAACCCTTCTTCTCCACTGCAGTAAGAACTGTAAAGATGTGAAGAAAAATTAGACAATGCCCAATCTCCCTCTCACCATCACCCTCCTCCACAAGAATCAAATGTGCCTACAGTAAGAAACGTGCCTTGTCAGGGAATAACGCAACAAAGATCTGTTAGGCTGATAAGGCATAGAGAAACCAGCTCAGGTTTGTTCACAATTAGAATCTTTTTTGCACTTTTAATCCATGTTTGCATTGCTCCATGATATGATACATGGAAAAATGAATGAAGCTATGTGAAGCTGGTGGTGAAGTGTGAAGTCAAACCTTTGGAATTACCTGCATTCATATGTATCTATGTGCATACAAACATACAAACATACATACATACATACATACATACATACATAGCTATTTATCTATCTATGTGTATAAATTAAGTTTAAGCAAGCACAAAAAAAAAAAGAAAATCACCAACGTGCTTGCATAGCAGTGCCACTAGGAGCACAAAAGTGTGAAACAAGAGAAAGCTAGCTCCATCTGTTCAAGTCAAAGGAACAATCTGTAAGGCTGACACAGCACAGTTTAAAAGTTGTGCTGCAGTTCGAATTCTAAATACTGGACAGCACCTGAAGTGGCCAAGAAGAGGACACTGCAGGTACGCATGTATGAGCAAATGTGAAACAAGCGAAACATAAAACTTAATAACAATAAAAGTCATCACCTGAATTTAACTAAGCAAATAGGTAAGAGTCTACCACTGGGTAATTACAGCACAGATGATTATGTTTCAGCTGGCAACAGGCTATTGAACCCTAACTGATGCAGTAGTAACTTCTCGCCTAGTGTCTACTGTACAAGTCTGTGGGGGCAGTGCTATGATCTGGGGCTGCTACACTTGGTCAGGTCTAGGTTCAGCAACGTTATGTGTCCAAAGAATGAGGTCAGCCGACTACCTGAATATACTGAATGATCAGGTTATTATATCAATGGATTTTTTCTTTGCTGATCACGGGCAGCTATATTCCAAAGCTGCAATGCCAGGATTCATCAGGCTCAAATTGTGAAAGAGAGGTTCAGGGAGCATGACAAATTATTTTCACACATAGTTTGGCCACCACAGAGTCCAGACCCTAACACCATTGACAATATTTGGGATGTGCTGGAGAAGACTTTGTGCAGCGATCAGACTCTCCTATCATCAATACAAGATCTTGGTGAGAATAAATGTTGTGACATTGCAGAAGCTTATTGAAGCTATGCAACAGCAAGTATATGCAGTAATCAAAGCTAAACGCGGCCTGACAAAATATGTTTTTTTGGACAAGCAGTTTATTACTTAGTGTTATCTTAATGCATGTCTGGTTACAAGTACTGTAGCCAAAGCTGAGCCCATTATCCTGAAAACAAACACCCACTACTGAGAAGTTACTACTTTCCCAGCTGCCAATAACATTGTTCAATGTAGAATAGTGTTATTATAATAATAATAATAATAATAATAATAATAATAATAATAATAATAATAATAATAATAATAATAATAATAATAATAAGTTAATAGCTCAACTTAGCCTGTTTCTTTCATATCTGATGACCTGTAGTGGTCATTTTATTAACAAGTAAAAAATGCACTGAACTGAAATTGTTTTTTTTTTCTTGCAGCAGTCAGCAGCAGTACACATCCCCTTGTTCTTTTAATGTACCAAACATGGATTCATACACATTTGATGCTCTGGTGAGAACTAAATGCTGCTCAGGCGATGTGCAGTTGTGCACATCTTTATGATAATGAATGACACCCAGCACAACAGTGAGACACAGCATATTTGTTTTGTGCTCTAGGGCACAGAGAAAGAAGATCACTTCTTTGAGTGACACTAGGAAAATATCACCTAATTTTTCTGTTACTACAAAATGCGTTAGTACATCACAGGAAACCTATTAGTTTTCTTACGAATGCAGTCAGGCAGCGTCCACAGGCAGTGATCTTGAACTCTCCATAGAGATCTCTAATAGCCCCAGTGGTGAAAAAGCCCTCCACCAGCAACAGCACTCCAAACACAAAGAATCCAGCTGCAAGGCCATAGATGATATACTTCAAGATGTCAATACTGAGGAGAGAACACATACACACCCACAGTGTCAGTGATTCACGAGTATTTATTTATTTTCATGCTAGGCTGAATCTTGAAGTGCCATTTGTAGACTTAATGTGTATCATCAGCTAAATCACCATAAACAAGACAGAGGTAATACATGAAGCTGGAGAAGGAACTGGGATATGGGATGGAGGCTTAGCGGAGGCATTTACTGGCTTGCACCTCGTGGGCAGGGCTACCAGCAGGTTCCGGGTTATTACCAGTGGAAAACACATGTCCTATTTATTACCATGAGATCTCCAGTAAAGACATAAAACAACTACTACTATAAGCAGAAATGAAATCCCCATTGCTGCCGTCATTGGTGACATGTCAATAAAGAAGAAGAATAAAGCAGCAACAGGGACCAGGCTTAACCCCTACTGCACTTTCTTCCTATCCCTTTACTCAACATGTTGATTTACTGCTTTGTTGTGTTTCCCCTTCTAACATGTTGGGGTGGTAGTGTTTGATTAATATGGTTTATGGACATTTTAAGAATTGTTCTTTGTTTCTGTGCATTTGATGTTAGATTAGTTAAAAGATAAAATCAAAGTACCAGCAGAGTGACAACGCTTCAGATGCAATTCTGAGATGTCTATAGTCAGAACATCAACACCAACAACTGTCTTTGCACTGCTTACTCTGAATGAACTATCCATCTCCTTCTACATGTGCACCACGGTAAGCAAGTGTGACTCAAATATACTAGATACTAGAACACTGGACAAGCTTCTGGTTGAACTAAATAACCAAATATATCTATTGTAAAAGTCAAACTCCTTTTATTCTGCTCAGGAGACAGGAAGTGAACTGTGAAACCTATGGCTCTGGTAAAACAGCACGTACTTAACAATTCATGTTTATGGCACTATAGTTCATTAAATGTTCATTTAGGGGTGAAAAGAGAAAGAAGGTAATGTCACAAGTGTCACTCACATGGTGAACACGTCCAGTGTTTGTCCCGGGGCTCTGACGACTTCAAAGTAGTTCTGGAGGATGGTGACGGTGCCGCTTAAAGCCTCGTGGCCACACCCGCAGAACAAGGCTACGCCCATGTAAAGGAGGATCGTGGCTATGAGAGAGGCCCAGGGCAGGCTGCCCACACAGCGCTCACAGCACTCCTTACAGCCTGAAAAACACACAGACACAGCAGCTTAGGCATCTCAAGTAAAACATAAACAATATCAGCCATGACTAAACTGAATCCACTCAAACATAACTAAACATGAATACCCCAGAGAAACAGATTCCCAATAACCATGCAAGTACCAGTGTCCTGTCTCTATTGACAGTGACAGCTCTGTTGAGAGTGGTGAGATGAAACAAATGCATTCATTCAAGTGCATTCATTAATGATCAGTCCATGTGTCAGTTTAATGGTTTCAATTGATTGAGAATTGAAAAACGTTCATAATTGGCCACTTGTTTTGGGCGATAAATGTACCAAACAAACAGCATGGACATCAGAGCTCACACAGGAGACAGAGGTAGAATAACTCTGTTACCTTGGTGCTGTAGGTGTCATGAACAGACTGTGAGGTTACACACTGTGTAAATGATATTTATCACCACTGCCCTGGTGCAGGGGGAATCTTAAAGAGGGATATCAAATCATATAAAACCAAAACTATCTGCGTGTCCACATGCCACCAAGGGTTAGGGTTAATGTTTGTTTGCAATTGGATGAACATCACAGCTTTCTACAAACAGTTCTGAGCCACATCAACCTGTCAGTTAAAGAAACTCTGCTGGATCCTTTACTGCTGATGCAACTTTTAGCTCCTCTCAGCCAGTGACTTGTCTTCTGATCACTGCTTCTCTTTTTCTTTGTAGTCCTGTGTTCACATACAGCATCACAACAGCTCTCCACCTGCCAAATTATATAACGGTGCAGTGGCAATTCAGGCATTTTCAAATGACTCACTTGTGTGGCGGCCTTTGTGATTTGCTATAGTTTCCTCTTTTAGCGGAGTGTGGGGAAACTGTTTTCAGCCTGGAAATACTTGAACAACCCACATATCTGTATTAATGACAACAAGCCTTTGTATGAAAGCTGGGTTTCTGCTAACAAACATGTAGAACGGCAACAATTCTAATAGGTGTGAAGTCATTGTTTAACTCATTTATGATGACACGCATGTACAAGAAACACAGTCCACAGTCAGAGTAAGATCAGCGTCACTGAGTTTAACCAAGTGTGTTTGAAGATGCAGCTCTTCAATCTGCTGAACCTTTCCCCCCAAAAAATCCCAGAAATATATATATATATATAAAATAAGTGGGGTTTCAACGTTTTGCCTTGTTTAATCTTGTGTACTTGTATCTTGTGTGTCTTGTACAGCAGTTGCTGTCTCTGCCTGATTGACAGCCATGTTAGCCTATCACAGCTAGCTGTGATGTTAAATGTCCCACCTCAGCTATATCTAGTTGTTCTCCATACTCTAAGCTTTCAATTCAAAATGTCTCCATCTCAGCCTTAACACACACACACACACACACACACACACACACACACACACACACACACACACACACACACACACACACACACACTTACACCTGCAGTCTTTCAAATAAGCCCAGCTCCAACTCACTGAATCCAGCAAACAGGGAGCAAGCGAGAGATGAAGAGAGTCTCACACACATCCTCTCCCTCATCCACCTCCCTGTTGCACAGAACAGGGTTTGTTTGTGTGTGTGTGAAAGTCATTGTGCTGCTGAGGGTTAATTGGCCGGTCTTGTTGCCATGACAACATGGGTGTGGCAGGAGCCTGCTGACCCACTTTGCCTGTAGTGTTGTCATGACAACAGCGCAGCTCTGTGAGCGTTACAGTGACACCAATGCACGTTATCCAACGCGGCACACACTAAACAGTCGTGCCTATTTGCATAGACGCAAGGTCTGTTGTTGTCATTATCATGTTGATTTGTGGAGATGATACATATTTCAGTGTGTTTCTTGACAAAATATGAGCCAGTACCAGAAACAAAAATGGCTGCTATGCCCAGTAGAAAGGTACCATTTTGCACTGACTCCATTTAATAAAACAGTGATTGCTGATGAGCTACGTGCCCATCTTGGTTTCTTACACACACCAGAATCAATTCATCTCCATCATTTTTACACAAGAAAAAGAATTATATTTAGTCCATATTAGTGCATTATGTGGCAGATGGACAGACACAGAGAGCAGGAGCGTGATATTGTGATATAAATGTGTTATGAGCATGTGTGAAGGTATTGCTGTGGGGGGGGAGGGGTGTTATACAGTCTGTTTGTGGCTTGCATTTAAATGTTTTGATATATGTGCAAATATTTTCCTGTGTATGACTGTGCAGTTGTGTTTCTGACAGTGTGTAAGTGTGCGTCCTGAATTTGAGCCATGTTATAATCCTCGTCATATTCCTGTATTTGGGTTTTAAATGCAGGAAAGACCCGGTGGCCTGGTAAAAACTGGGACAGGCTAAACACAAATGGTATTCCATCTATACACGGTTCTATATGTGAGGCAGTTTTCTGTTTTTGTTTGTTTAGAAAACCTGTTTTGCTGTCTTATCACACTTACTTTAATATATACTGTATCCAAAAAAAAGTCACACACTCTCTGGACTGTTCAACTGACAAATAAAGACATCTGATGACAAAATGTTGGGTTGAAAAAAGTATAATGAGACTTTGTTAAATTAATTAGTCTAAGAAAAGAACGGGCAGATTAATTCATAATAAAAATCCTTAGTTGCAGCCCTAATTGTTTATGATCATTGTGCGTTATCTGGCTCACACACACAGATCGGCTCTGGCTTTTCAAACTCAAACACACATTCATACTTTCACATTGAGTGTCGGTGCTCATTAGGCAGCAATTTGGGCAGCGCTGTCTAGCCTGATTGTCTGACAGAGCAGCGGTATTTGCATGTGCGTGTGTGTGTGTGTGTGTGAATCACTGTTTCTTAGCTCTGAGACAGGATTACCGAGGTTTCTCCCATAGACAGACACACAGACACACAGAGGCAGAAACACAAAGATGCACTCAAGAGTCAAAGAAAATGACAAGTTTGGTTATTCAACAAAACAACGGTATCATCTGCCTGTTTGCATGTGATCAAGTTTAATGTGATAATGTTTTGTGCAGCAGATTTAGGAAGGTTTTTTTCATATGGATTATATGGATCTACTCTGTGTGACACAGTTAATGGAGGGAGCTGCCAATCAAACCCTCATCCACAAATCCTTCCTTTCCTCTCAAACCCTTCGCCCATTGCACACAGACAAAAGGAGCAGTGTCCGTGTTTGTCACAGATACAGTACCGTCCACAGTTTTGTTATTTCCTCAAGTTTCACAGCAGCAATACAGTGGTTGCAGTTGCAAAATTTCAAAGCAAGGAAACAGCACTTTTATTTATCCAAATCACAATCTGTTCTCTAACTTTAAACTATTTATTGGCCTTTTTGTTCCTAAATGTAATTTAGTTATATTATAAACATCACCTACTGCACTGATGGACGGGTAGAGCAAGGACCTACTACAGCATATATGTGGCTGACACTGTGATGGAAATATCCTGGAAGCCTGTGCATCACTAGCAAAGTCAGTTTTCACCATCATCTGTCACAGAAGAGATTAGCCATCATCTGGTCACAATCCCAGCCCACAATCCCCACAGTGCCTGAGCAGAAATGTGTAAGAGTTTGGCCACGTTTGTCTTTGCTGTTAACACACAGTAAAAGGTGGAAACTCTGTTTATAGAAAGGCTGTCCACTGCAGAGCCACAAACTTATCAAGAGTCACAGTACCCTGTACTTCTTTGTCAACACATCACTACATCTGAGTGATGTCTGGATGATGTGGTGGAAAAATCACTGATCAGCTCTCATTAGCTATTATATATTTTTTAAAGTTATGCTGTTCAAACTATCTAAATAAAATGCACTACACATTTATATTTTAAGCAATCTGGATATTTCATCCCTGCATACTTTCAAATAATTTGTAAAGGTTATAGCTGCTGGTTCCAGAGTAACATAAAAAGCTATATTTCTACATCACAAGCTGATGTTTGTACCTGTAGCTCTCCTGAATAGAAATAGTCACAGACCCTGTTTGTTGATGTGCGAACTTCAGGAAACAGATGTTTGGAATAATCTGCATTTCACAGTTCTTTCTTAGCTCCCTTCAAATTCCCAAGTATGTTTTTTTTGTATTGTAACTGAGGGTTCAAATACAGCCAACTCTCAAATCTGTGATTAAAGCAGTGTATGAGCTGCCAAGACATTTTTAAAATGAGGAAAAAACTTTGCAAAATGATTAAGAGCAATGGAAACTACTTCATCAAGCTGAGTACAGACAGTGCCACCAGAAATCCTTGAATTTGTTAACAAATAACTTGCAATATATTCTAAAGTTTCAATCGAAAACCAGCTGGATCAAAAATTCATTAACATTTTTACTGTAAATGTGTAAGTGGAGGTTTGAACCACTCCCTCTGTATAAGGAGAAGCAGAGAGACAGACCGTAGTGGTGATGTCATCCTCAGACTACTGTTGGAGCAGCTCCACAAAACAGTGAAAAGTGGAAACTCAGCCAGGACTCAGTGACAGCAGGCTCGCTGACTGATATGGGAAGATTTTTAGATTCTCAGCCGATTTGAATACAAGTGATAATACACTGTACATTATACTGTGTATCACAACATTATGTAGTTTGGTCTCAGACAACTACTGATTCATCACAGCTACAGAGGAAGATATTAAACCACAGTTTGTGTGATCACGTAGTGTACATCTCCCTGTGCACTGAAGAATGAAGTGGTCTGAGCTCCTCTAGAAAAACCATCTCCTCCCAGCATCCAGGTCAGTCCAGCTCCTCACTGAGATGATGTTCTTGTCCTTTCCCACAATCTTAACAAGGTTCATCCCAATGGGAGGATGAAAGTGCTCAGCAGATCTCATGAGTTTTAAATATTTCATGTACAAAGATGCCATCATTTCCTGACAGAGGTGCTAGAGGAAAGCTCGTAAAAAGGTTTGCTATGGAAAAACTTATTGCAGCAGGGAGCATGAACGTGCTCCGAAAATTGGACAGCGCATCATATTTAGATTGTTATGTACAAGTGGAGATGTTGAGATCATGGTGGTAGAAGACAATTCACAGCATATCTTAAGCAAAGAGTTGGTCGGACAAACTAACCAGCAGCAGAGTAATAGTATATTCCAACCTGGTGTTTACCTCTTCCAGCCACTGGTCCGACTGGCTGCTCACACAGCAGAATGGGCCTTGTGTCAAGCTACTTTTATTTATTGTGTCAATAGAGGGTAATTTCATTACCCCCACAAAGAACAAAGGACAATCCTCCATTTTAATAGCTTCTTTCTCTCTCGGGTTTCTGCTTCTCTCCTGCTCTCGTCCTCTCCTGCCTCCCCATCTCCCAGGCCCTGCGGGCCTTCTAAGCCAATTTATATTGACTTCCTCTCTCCATTAAATTCCATTTTGTTAGTGGTCATAATAATGAAATGGATATGAAGCAAATATACAAGGTCCACTCTTAGTCATGTGACTGCTGTTTGATTTCTATTGACCTTTCTCATAAATTACAAATTAATTGAACAAATAATCATTTGCAGGTTCAGTGCCATCAGTAGTATAAGGAATCTGTAAACCTGATTTCATGCAAACATATTTCCTGACTCATTTGCCTGAAAAGTAATTTGGATTTTTTATTTATTGTATTTAATAACGATTTAAATCAAATGATCAGCAGTTCTTTAATATTTACACTATTTTCTCTGTGAAACATAGAAACAAACAGGTCTTCCCTGGCAAAAACCCTTTGGCACATCAGGAAGTGATGTGTTTCATGTCTCCTGTTTGACTCCTCCTAATTTACCACTAAGTGCATAATTAGCATAACTTGTCTGGAAAAAAATAAAGACTCCAAAGAACTGAGCAGCAGACTGAAAACTGACAAAGATCGAAAAGTATCATATCAAAGAACTGCAGTGCACACCCTGCAGTAAGTCTCTGGGTTGGTGTTTGTTAATGTGGTTCATTAAGGATCTTGTATTGATACTTTTTTAATCATGAATGAACTCTTTCTGTTAATCAATTTGAGTTTCTCTGTTAAGAATGGATTAACGATGACATACCATCATTCTCTGAGAAAATGAAACTCCTCTGTAGCTAAATTGAAAATATGATTATGTTTTTGCAGGAAAACCGGATGTGTAGTGATGTATGGACTGTTTGAATGAATGGAGCGTTACATTTCTTAACAGAAAGAGCAAGCAGTTGGTTGGAGTGGGTGTCCAGAGCACATCAGAGTCCAGTGTGAGTGTTGTTAAGGTTAGAAAAGACTTCAGCTGAACCTTAACCAAGCTGAGAGTCTCTAAACACAACCATAAACGCTTTTATAGCACAGCAGTCAGACAAGCTAGATGTTGTACTGCAAGATATTTTGGCAGAAAAGAACAATTCTGTGTGCAAACAACTAATTTTATAGATATGTTCAGTATCAACATCTTAATATAAAATGAAATGTGGTTGCATTTACACTCCCTAAAAACAGCATTTCCTTTTTTAGTTTAGTTGTATAGAAGTGCACGTTTTAGATACTGAATCGTCTAGCTTACTTACTCATGGTGTAGACTTTTAGTGGCAGACCATAATCATAGAGGTGAGTATGGGGTGGCCATGGCACCCTCTGGCCACCCACTAGAACGGCCTCTCCATTGACTTTGTTCAGACTTATGATGCACTGCAGTGTTTCATATGTACTTGGTATAAGCCAACAGAGCAAATATTGAGTTCATGGTATATTTTTATTGACAGTATTATAGGGGAATATAATAATGTTCATTCTGATAGATTCTTATAATTTATTTTTATACTGTACAGAAACTACATGGAAACTAACAAACTCAAGTAGTAAGAGGAAGACAAAGAACCTGTAACATACTGTTGTGTAGATGTATGATGTCCAGTTTCTCAGGAAGCGTTAATGTGTCAACTGCTGTATGTTCATGGTAGTTTCCTCCAAGCAGCTCAGAGACTCTCAGTGAACCCTTCTCTATCACTATAAATGTTAAATATGGATACTAAATTATGCATCAGTTCATCTGAGCTGTGTAAGCACTGTAAGGTCAATACTATCCAATGTAGTTAGAGATTAAAACACACTGTTAGCGGTCACAATAACAAATACTGTAAACCCTGATAAACCAAAACTAGAGATAACAATCTTCAGTGAACCCCAAAGCTCCATGTGAACAAATCCAGAACCAGAGAGTCCAGTGAAAGCCCACAGATCTCTAAAAACAAAGCTAGTGCATGATGTCTGTTTGACAACCTGCTAACGGAAAATCACATGAATCAGTGGCTCTGTCACACTTTCTCTTGCAAATTGGAGAAAATCAAACTTTAATGATGACTGTGGATAATTTAAGGCTAGCTGTCAGTAAAACACATTTGATTATTTTATTGGTAGTATAAAATGTGATGCAAGGTGATAACAAAGAAGTCCAACTTTCCATTAATCATTTCAGTTAATAGAACCCAAGTGAATGGGTTCTGTTTTTGGATTGGACATCAGGATTCACTGGTTTAGATCAGCCAGTTCAAACTACATCTCACTGTGACCACTTGCTTCTAAATGATTTGTTTTGATTGATTATGACTATGATCAGTTTATGAGTTTAGCACTTAGTTCATGTATGTCAAACAAACCTGTTTCTCTCATGTGTTTAATAGCGACATACTTTATTGATCTGCATGGTGAAATGATTGGGCAGCTGTACAGAGACAGTAGAGCTACTATGGGGTTTTACTGTGTGACCCAGTGGTTTACAGACATTTGCTCCTCTAACAGCTTCACTGCCACCCTGCAACACTGCTGTTCTCAGCTGTTTGGCATTTGCCTCCACCTCTTCTCCTCACCTACCTTACTATACACCTGTATTTTATGAGCTGGGTGCATTTTATTTCTTAAAGCGAGGAGAGAAAGGAGAGAAACAGCTGCACAAAATGAGGAAGTAATAGACAAGCACTGGAGAGGAATGGCCTGGATGTGGGATGGGAACAAGTTGAACTGATGAACAGAAGGAGTGGGGGTGATAGCTAGAAAAAAAAGGTGGCTAGAATGAAAAATCATGTTTGCTTGAACAATCATGTCTCCCTGTTCAGCTTCCTGATTGGCTAAAACAGGTTCCTTCCAGAAAAAAACACACAAATCTGCCTATCACACAAGAGAGAACAATTCGAGGATGGTGTTACCATAGATACAGTGTAATAAATGTTAACTCAGTGATAAATGCAAATAATTGTATATTTTTGAATTATATCTGCCTTATTATCAATTGTGAACCTGTGTGAGCAGCAGCAGCGTTTATGTCTGGGGGAAAAGAAAAACAAAATGGACACGCCCATTTTCACTGCCGAAAACAACAACAAAATTGTAATGGGAGGATGACACAAAAAACATTCACATATGCTACCAACAAAAAACAGTCATACGAGAAGGATTAATAATGGCTTAAATAAAACTGGAAATTTAAAATGATTAAAAAAAATAAAAAAAAACGGCTGGGAGAGAGAGGGAGGGAGGGAGGAAACCATGAGAGGGAGATGGAGGTGAGCGGGAGATGAGTCAAAATCGAGGGGTAGGGAGAGACAGAAAATGACAAACAAGAGCCACAGAGGCAGAGAGACAGGCTGAGAGTTTGAAATAGACTGAGAGCAGGAGAAAGCCAGAGGAATGGGGGTAGCGAGATATTAAGAAAATGGAGGGAAAGGGTAGGGAGTGACACAGACAGCAGAAAGAAGAAGAAGAAAAAAGAGAGGGACACGCAGAGAGCGAGGAGAGAGGAGAGGAGAGGGAGAGGGAGAGGGAGAGGGAGAGGGAGAGGCGCTCAGACAAGCGTGAAGCATCAACAATGGACGCTAACAAAGACAATCCCAATGGAGGCATCAATCACGGCTCCACTTATCCCTCCTCCCTCTGATTTTTAGTCTTTATTTCAAGGTTTTGCCCCGTGCACCCTCCTTCTCCCACCATCATCTCCCCCCTATTCACCACCACCCCCACCCCGCCACTCCCACCTCATCCATCCATTCATCCATCCATCTGTCCGTCCATCTGTCCGTCCAGCCTCCAAAACAACACTGACCCTCCAGTTGTCTGCCGTCCCCGCTCCTCCTCAACCCAAACAACCTGCTTATTTGTGCATCCCTCCATTGAGACGCAGCAGCAAACAGGGTTGTGTAATCCCAGGTGTTATCACGGGCAGACATTTAAACGGCATGATTAATATTCACAGCCTGTCTGTCCGTTTCTGAAGAGAAGAGAGTTGAGGAAAACCCTGTGTATGTGGGAACTGTGTAGAGAAAATGTCCAAATGCAATGTTCAAACTGAGCCTTCTCATTTGTTGTTATGTTGCAGGACATGTAAGCCGTCTTCTTTCTCTCTGCCCACAACACACACACACACACACACAAAGGAATCCCATGGATACAGAGTGGGATGGACGATCAGAACAATGGCAGAACGTCGATTGTGATGAAAGATAAAATGCACAAATGACTCTTCTGTCCTACCTTTCTGGCTTTGGGATTCATCCATGTTTTCTTCCATTGTGGCAGGTTACAGTCCCTTTGTCTCTTTTTCGTGTGAAGCAGTTTAAAGGCCCTCGCTAGCTCTCAGCACACTGTACGTGTGTGTATGTGGGAGGCTGAGTGTGTGTGTGTTTTTATTCCCTCCCTGCAGATGATGGAGGCTCAGGGAAGTCCCCTTTTCAACGCTCTACTCTCTCTCTTCACTCTGCTTATCTGAGATTCTCAAGCCACTATCTGTGCATCCATCTATGGCTTTAGCTCTTGATACAGATGTCTTTTAAAATTGGGTTTTATGAGTTATAGAAAATTTAAATGCAAAGAGTAGAATTCAATAATATTTCCATTTACTATTTTTGCACAAATCTCATTTTGAGACATTGCTATTATCTTATAACTAAACCCCCAGTCAGTTAATAATGATAATAATAATAATAATAATAATAATAATAATAATAATAATAATAATAATAATAATAATAATAATAATAATAATAATTATAATAATAATCTCTCTCTCTCTCTCTCTCTCTCTCTCTCTCTCTCTCTCTCTCTCTCTATATCTAGATATATCTCAGATGTTATTCCTGGGATCTGCTGGAGCCACAGCCCCCAGTGTTCCTATCACCACGGGTACCACTTGTGTCTTCATCTTCCACATCTTTTCCAGCTCTTCTTTCAGCCCTTGGTACTTCTCAATCTTCTCGTGCTCCTGGTTGGCCATTACCAGTTTGTCAGTCTGTATCTGGAAGTCCCACAGGATCTTAGCTCGGCCATTCTCGACCACCTTTGGAGGTGTGTCCCATTTTGACTTGGGGACTTCCAGCCTGTACTCGGCACAGATGTTCCTGTACACTATGCCGGCCACTTGGTTATGGCGTTCCATGTATGTCCTGCCTGCTAGCATCTTGCATCCCATTTACATTTACGTGTAGTCATTTGCCAGACGCTTTTATCCAATTGAGAAACAAGGCAAGAAAACTTAACCTAAGTCAAGGAGAAACAACATCAAAGCAAAGTGCTATCAAAACAGTGTTTCTGTTTCAAGAGATGTGAGTACAAAAGAGCAGAAAAGTTTTTTGTTTTTTTAAGTGCAAAGGAAGATGCGGAAGAGTTCTGTTTTCAGCAGTTTTTTAAGTATTGAAAGTGAGGTGGCGAAGCGTGCAGAGTTAGGCAGCTCATTCCACCATCGTGGGATCACTGAGCTGAAGAGTTTTCCTTGGTGCTCCGCTGTCATGTGCTGGATTGTTTCAGGGGCATCTTTGCACAGCCTGCACCTGGGTTCCTGCCTGGTATGGTAGATCCCAGCCTCTATCGATCTTGTTCTCAGAGCCTGCTCCTGTGCTTCTATGATTAGTGCCTCTGTGCTGTCTTTCAATCCAGCTTTGTCCAGCCACTGGTAGGATTTGTCAACATCAGCCACTTCTTCTATCTGCCGGTGTTACATATCGTGCAGGGGTTTGTCCTTCCATGAGGGTTCCTACTCTTCCTTCCCTTACTCCTCTGGAGCCTGCTGCCTGAGGTATTCACTAAACACAGCATCATTTGGGGCCATCTTCCTGATGTATTCATGGAGCTGAGTTGCTTCCTCCTGGATAGCCACTTTGACGCTCATGAATCCTCGGCCTCCTTCCTTCCGCTTAGCGAACAGTCTCAGGGTGCTGGATTTGGGGTGGAACCCTCCGTGCATTGTGAGGAGCTTTCTTGTCTTGATGTCAGTGGTTTCCATCTCCTCCTTTGGCCAGCTTACTATGCCAGCGGGATAACTGATGACCGGGAGACCGTAGGTGTTGATCGCCCGGACTTTGTTTTTCCCATTCAGCTGACTTCTGAGGACTTGCCTCACTCTTTGAAGGTACTTAGTGGTTGCTGTTTTCCTTGCGGCCTCTTCGTGGTTACCAATAGCCTGTGGGATTCCAAGATATTTGTAGCTATCCTTGACATCTGCTATCTTGCCTTCTGGTAGTTCTATCCCCTCAGTTCTGACTACCTTTTCTCTCCTTGCTACCATCCGACCACACTTATCCAGTCCGAATGACATTCCGACGTCTTGGCTGTATATCCTGGTGCTGTGTACAGTATCAGCGAGTCGATGTCTCGTTCGCTCTTGGCATACAGCTTGACGTCATCCATGTAGAGGAGGTGGGTGACGGTTGTGGCATTTTGTAGTCGGTATCCGTAGCCAGTCTTGGTGATGATCTGGCTCAGGGGGTTCAGGCCTACGCAGAACAGCAGTGGGGACAGAGCATCTCCTTGGTATATGCCACACTTGATGTTAACTTGGGCAATCGGCTTGAAGTTGGCCTCTACGGTTGTTTTCCACTTTCCCATTGAGTTCTGGATGAAGTTTCCTAGAGTCCTGTTGATCTTGTACAGTTCCAACCATTTCATGATCCATGTGTGAGGCATTGAGTCATAGGCTTTCTTGTAGTCAATCCAGGCAGTGCACAGGTTGGTGTGTCTGGTCTCGGGTTACTGCTTTGTCTACCAGCAGCTGGTGCTTTGCTCCCCTGGTGTTGCTACCAATTCCGTTCTGGGCACTGCTCATGTATTGATCCATGTGCCTGCTTATCTTAGCTGCTATGATGCCTGACAAGAGCTTTCATGTTGTGCAGAGGCAGGTTATTTGGCGGTAGTTGGATGGGACTGCTCCCTTCTAGGGGTCCTTCAGGATCAGGACTGTCCGGCCTTCCGTTAGCCATTCAGGGTGGGTTCAGGTGGCCGTCCAGTTCTTCATACCCGAGACTCTCTCTTGGATGTCTGCCATTGTGATGGTTACTGGATCTTGTTCAGGAAGGTTGCTGTGGTCTGCTTTCAAGTCCACCAGCCACTGGGCATCGCTGTTATGTGATGCCTCCTTCTCCCATATAATTTTCAGTCTTCAGTCTCCAGCCTTAGTGGGTCTGCTCTCATGTTATTACCCTGCTACTGTGAGTACACCTTGGATGGCTCAGTGGAGAACATCCTGTTTATTCGCCTGGTCTCAACTTCTCTGGTGTATCTCTTCAGCCGGGTAGCCAGGGCTGTAAGCCTTTGCTTGGCAGTCTCCAAGGCCTCAGGTATGGTCATCTTACTGTACTTCATTAAGCACCTGGTTCTTCTTCATGCTGCCTTTCTATAGTTCTAATAGTTGGCTAACTTCTCTCCGTGTTGCCTGGTTCTTACCTCAAGGATCACGGTTGCTGTGCTGTATATCAGCTGATTGGTCTCAGTGATGGTCAGAGTTAGTATTGTCTATAGTGCTGCATTCACATCTTCTAGTAGACTTTCAGAAGGTACTTCACTTATTCTTGTCGACCTGATGATGTTTAATCATTATTATAATATATAAATATATATTATATATATACTGTACATACACACCAATAAAGAGGAAGGTAGCATAATACACATTGATATATAAATATTGGAAATTACATTTACTCCAGTGTCTTCAATGGCAGTCTTTATGAAAACCATATGTTTCACAGCGTTTGATGATTTTTGCCTCAGCACTCTAAAACAATTTTGGACATTCTTGAAATTTTAAGGATTAACTGTCTTTGATTTCTTCAACTTAATTTATTGTTTATATTTTATTCTGGGGCACCAGTATACAACATTATATGATTTTCAATTTTCAATTCCATATCATAATACTTTTTTTGTAGCAGTTCCTTTTGGACTTAACTGAGGCTCTGACAAGGTTCTTTTGAGCTCCTGTCTTTAAGGCCCCCTTTCCCCCATCCTACTCTGTTCTGATTGGCTAGAATGCAGAAGTCTTCCTGTGGGCCACCTAAGTGTCCTTGTCTCTGGATACTGGTTCAATAAACTGCAGATGTCTGAGCCATAGCAAAACGCAGGCTACACAATAACACTACACCTGTTTTTATCAGGCCTACTGCTCAAAATAACATGCAGTGAGCTAATGGTATTACAGTTAGTGTGTGGTGTTTATTAATTAGCACATTAGTCATACAGATAATGTATGCTATTCTTCAGCCAAAGACATCCTCATGTCAATGTTTCTTAAAAATATGTGATCTTATATGTGAACACTGTAATATTTCTCTAACCCGCAACCAAACCTCACACCCCCAACTGGACTCGAACCTTTTGCGTTGCAAAATGGGGAAATTAATCTTCGAGATCCTGTACAAATGTTCTGCTTTACTATCAAAGTGGCATGAGCATGGCTACTTTTTTATTTGCTTGTTGAGGCTATAGGAAAATGGCAAATGGAAAGCATTCATAGTCATATTACCTCAGAGCTAGAGTTTGACAGAAGGCATGTGGGCGTGTCATGGACCAAGCTGGAAGACAAGGACAACCACAGGTAGATTTCCAAAAAAGGACGGTTTATTTACCTAAAGAGGCAAAAAATAACAGGCCACCATGTAGAACAAAATATTGGGCTATATTATTATAAAATATTGGGACAGATGGCCTTTCCGTTCACAAAACCTAAATCAAACTCAGGACAAAACTACCTCAATACAAAATATCATTTAAAGAAAATATAATATAATAATATATTATAATATAATAGGCAGTGTCAACTACATGTGCGCGTCCATTTAGACAACAGAGTTGAATCCAAATTGATAAATGAAATTATACATTTAAAAAATCAAGCGTTTCATAAACTCAAGTGTTTGCAGATACATACAACTAAACATGAGCCAGTGATGTGGGTGATTGTGTGAACTTAACTCTCGCTGTGGCGCTGCAGATACGGCCATCACAGGGAGACTCTTCAGTCAACTGGTCATTGTACCAGATGCTACTGATCAAAGAACCAGCCAAGCATCCTTCATGATGCAGCAAGACAATGGCCTAAAACACACTGCGAAAAGAAAAACGTCTTCCTCTTTTTGTAATTGCTATAACAGCATCAGTGATGTCATGGGAAAGGGAATGGCTTCAGCAAGATTGAGGTTGAAATAAGCTTTGATTCATTATTTCAATGAATATTATGTTTTAAAATGCTTCTGCTCAGTCAAAACGTGGGTCATCAATACAAAGTCAGATATCTTTTGTGTTGGTTTACATATCATGGTGCAGCTTCAAATATAAGGTGGATTTCAAAACAGTTGTCGCACATTTATATTGCAAAAACTAATGAATTAGCCTTGTTTAAACTTTTGTCAGTTGGACCCAGAAGGGTCCTGGTGGTTCTAGAGCACTGTGCCCATTGGAACAACACTAGGTTTATAAGAACATACATTTAGAGGTGCACTCCACCAGTGTAGTTGGCCTTGGCATGTTAAAACAGTTGTATATCTTCTGTGCATCACCAACTTCATCACAAACTTTGTAATTACACACTATAGAGTGTAGAGTGATGGGCAAAACTTGCAATCTTCTACTCCATTTGGCCACAGCGAATCATCTGCTTCCATTTCACCCTATCCTCTGCATCCTCTTCTCCCACACCAACTAATTTCATTGTCCTCTCTCACTACATCTATAAATCTTGGTGAAGATTCTCCGTGGTCCAGGTGAAGTCAGTCAGTGTGGGTGGGTTTCCTGTAAATCTCTATTTCCAGTCTGCCGTCTTGAACATCTTTCCTTTCATTCTTGCTCATCCTCTTTTATCACAAAACACATCTGACTCTTTCCTCCACCCGTTCCATCCTGCTTGCACAAGCCTCTTCACGTCTTTTCCACACTCTCTGTTGCTCTAAATACTTACATTTAGACACTTACACCTTCACCTCTCTACATTTCCCTTCAGCTGCTCTCGTCACAGATCACAATGTCATCTGTGAACAATATAGTCCATGGAGATTCCTGTCTAACCTCATCTGTCAGCCTGTCCATCACCAGTGCAAACAAGAAGGGACTCAGAGCCGATGCAGACCCACCTCCACCTGGAACTCATCTGTCACACCATCAGCTCACCTCACCACTGTCTTACAGCTCTCAGACTTGTCCTGCCCTACTCTGACATACTTCTCTGCCACTCCAGACTACCTCATGCAGTACCACAGCTCCTCTCTCTCTCTTTTGCCCATCTCTGTACTTCTCCATCAGCTTCCTCAGAGCAAATACTGCCTCTGTTGGACTCTTTCTAGGAATGAAACCAGAGTGCTGCTCACAAATGCTGACCTTTGCCCTTAGCCTGCCCTGTTTCCCACAACTTCATTGTATGGCACATCAGCTTTGTTCCTCTGTAGTTGCCATAGCTCTGCACATCTCCCTTGTTCTTAAAATCCGGCAGCAGTACACTCCACTCTCCGGGCAACCTCTCATTCTCCAAGATCTTCTTAAACATGCTAGTCAGTAACTGCCACCTCTCCTAGACACTTCTGTACCTCCTGTTTGTCATCAGGGTCGACTGCTATTCCATTCTTCATCCTCCTCAGGTCACTTGTACTAATCTTTGCTGCTTCCTGCTCTACAACAGTCACATCTTCTACTCTTTGCTCTCTTTCATTTTCCTCATTCATCAACTCTTCAAAGTACTTCTTCCATCTTCACTCCTGACACCTGTCAATATATGTCCATCCCTATCTTTAATGACCCTAACCTGCTGCACATCGTTCCATCTGTCTCTTTGCCTCACCAACCTGTACAGATCCGCCTCTCCCTCCTTAGTGTCCAACCCAGCATACATTCCTTATAGACCCTTTGTTTGACCTTCTCCACCTTTACCTTACACTTCCTCTTCTCGTACCTCTGTCTACTCTCTTCAGTCCTCTGCGTCCCACTTCATCTTAACCTCGTTCTCTTCATTCCACCTAGTCTCTTTCTCCACTTTTCACTTCCCTGATGATAAAAGAACCCTCCTACGAGTCTTCCTGATCACATTAGCTGTAGCTGTCCAGTCATCTGAAAACACCTCCTGACCACTCAGAGCCTGTCTCACCTCCTTCCTAAACAGTACACACCAGTCATCCTCTTTAACTTCCACCACTTCATCCTCTGATTTGTCTTAGTCCTCTTCATCTTCCTCACCACTATCGTCATTTGGGGCAAAAATTGCTATATTTTCTAATATTATTAATTGAAGTTACATTTACAACACAATAATGTCAACACTTTCTGAAGCTACACACACATTTAAATTCCAGCACTCACCTGTTGGTTACATTACACCTGCACAGCTGATGAGAAAATCATTGAGGTGACATTCTCCCCAAGGGAAATCAGTTCACATGGGCAGATTTCTGGGGTGTCCAATAATCTAACACATGCGCTGTTTAAAAAACAACCTACAAGGTTCTGGTCAAAACTGATGAGTTTAATAGAAAACAAAGAAATACCAGAGTTAAGTCAGAAGTGAAGCGTGATCATTTTCACATGTCTCAGTGGTTCAGGTAATGTTTAGGAACTATACTGTAGTAAACCATTATCACTTAATTATACCATGACAGTCTCATGATAATTGCCACATGTGGTTATTGCAAAAATCACGAGTCCATGAGAAGAAATGGAAGCAGATACGTTGACATTTTCAGCTCCACTTTACCAGGAGTTCATCACCTCCTGGGCATTTATCATGCTGTAGCTGGAGCATTTCTGCTAACCAGCTCACCTCTAATTAGCAGCGGAAATACCAGCTTCCTGGTGAAAGAAAACAGCAAAGTTGAGTTTGTAAAAGCATACACTATACATAACAAGGACCACATTAATACTGCAATTAATATTGTTAATATTATTCTTATTACTATTGTTATTAAACACCAAAATGCAGCCTGAAACAAACGTTCAGGCTGATGAGTTCATCTGAAAGAAAAAACTCAACAAGACATGCAAACGTTCTCCTCGTCCTCTTCTCTTCCGTCGCCGTGCTCGTCTTCGTTGCCATCATCAGTGCAGTATACTCAATAAAAGGAAGGTATTCACAGTTTTCTATCCACCTCACAACAGTGAGAGCTCCTACTGGCTCAGGTATCAGTATCAGCAGCTGCCATTGGCTGAGCGTGGAGAGCTCTGATTGGTTCTCAGTCTGTTTGGCACATCATCTAGTTGGCTTCAGAACTCCTTTGATAAGAGTATGTGTCTGTGTCTATGTGCATGTGTGCGTGCAAACAAGTGTGTTGTCAGATATGTTAATGTACTGCATGTCAGTGTCTACTGGGTTTGTGTCGATGTTGCTCAGTTGATGTGTTGACCTATAGACAGGGATGGGCAGCATTTCTGTGTATGACATACTCAACCAATGCAATTCTCCTTGGCATGTGAAAACAGTTGCATATCATCTGTGGCTTTAGAAAAGCGTTATTACAAATGAGATAAAACTGGCTTAAATGGCCGATATTACTTTAAGCTGGGACTAGTTAGCTTCAGCTAATCACCCCACTGTTTCCACATTACTGATGCATGATTCCTGTGTGGTAGAATATGCATATGCATGGAATAACCACAAAATGAATGAATATCACAATGGATTTAGGTAGAGCGGCCCAGCATTCACATACTGCTGGTTCAAAGACAAAAACATTTAATCATTATCCTAAAAGATGAGTGAGGAGCATGCAGTAGCTAACACGCCATGTCAGCTAATAAAAGAAACTGAAACTGAAATCTAAAAAGTAATAATATTATTAAATCATGCAAATGCACGGTGTGAACTTTCCGACAGTAGCCATGTGGTGTGTCGTTTTCTAAGACAGGAGTATGACCACATTCACTTGGAGTGGATCAGACAGCTGGCTTCTATTTCAAATTTGGCAGAGTTGACTGTCCCACACACAAACAAAGCACCTGACACCACAGCTATAATGTAGCAGGGAATTGTAGGACCGGGGCCAAAAAAAGAGAAGAAGCTTGCATGAAATGTTCCCAAACCCAAAGCTACGTTTTCACTTTGTGTCATCCCAACCTGTTCACTGACCAGGCTAACCAATGCTATGCTACACCATTCCCCAGTACTGTGTATTTACTTACAGTGACAGACACAGATCACTGGAATAAATCTTAAAGTATAGGTATAGTACTATCACCAAATGCTTACTGGTCAATCTACGTACAGCAAGATATTTATGTTTCAGAATTTGTGCTGTTTGTTTGTAACTTTTCTTTGATCATTTCATCTACCTATGAGTTGATAACTATGGTAGTTTATTTTCTTTTGATGCACTAGTACTCACCAAAATAACAAAGGAGTTTAAAATAAACTGCGTCAAAACACACATACTGTACACAGGCCCATCCCTGTATAGTGTTTGTGTTTTCATTCCACTGTGTGTGTGTGTGTGTGTGTGTGTGTGTGTTAGGCCATGCATCTCTCGGGTCTGTTAAAAGTTAAAAGTCTCTACTAATTAGGGATTTTCAGGCAGAAATAAGTAAAACATTTGGGAATAATAACATCATTATCTGCTATAATAATTACTATTGTTTCATGGATGTGATTTCTCAGGACACTTGCACTCACTTAAACCAAGACTCGGCTTTAAGACCCACAATACCTGATCACGTCCCTGATTAATGTTATTGCATTAATGCCAGCATCACTGTCCTTATTTTCTATACAAGAGGAGCCTCCATGGCAAAAATCTACGAAACAATGATTTGTGTTTGATTAGAAAACTGTCTACTGTGCTTAATTGTTTTTCATAAATTTGTACACGACCAGCCATTTTTCTCGCTGATGCTCAAGTGATTGACTCCGTAGGTGGGCAGGTCTTTTTCTGCAGCCCGACAGCCAAGTGATGGGAGGACATTTGTCCAGTCTTTCTAGGCTAGATGTCAAAGAGCAAGATCTGTAGTCCTTAGAGAGATATGATTGGCTAAACACCAGTTTGGATATCACCCATGGTGAGTGGTAATTTGTCACCAAAGGAGATGACAAGCATTTCCATTCACTTTCAGAGGGGTAGGAACGATGTGTGTCAATTGGCTGTAAGGCACTGGCTCGGGCCTGGTCAGGAGAGATCAGTCATGCTGAGGCTCATGGGTAATCCTGGACGAAGGTAAGCCACTGGGACACGACCATTCTCACTGGTCGATCCGGTGATAGACAGACGGGCTTTGGAACGCATTGCATCTGTGAATTTCATCTGTGCAAGCAAGAACAGACAAAGCATGTTTTAATCATTAGCACCAGAAACAAAACTAGGAAAAGACGGAACTGCAGGTTGTTAGATACATTTTACACTCACATCAGAAGTGGCAAATCAATGTTAGAGAACAAGAGGCTTAATCTAGGTGCAGTGGCAAACTCTACCACCATAGTCTGACATGCACCTCATCAGCAATGTAACCATGTGTCACGGTGATGCAGACCGCAGCAACAGAGGTTGATCGTATCTATTTTCTGCTTTGCAGTAATGATAAACTAACTCCTGTAACATCCCAAATGATTGTCCTCTCCCTCCACTGTTGACATAATGTTTCATGTTGGTGTGTAGTTCTCTTCTTACATCATACACATTGCTGCAAACTAATCAACCTTAGTGACATCAGTCCACAAAACCTAGGAATATGTCTGAGCTAAAGCAGTTCAGTGAGTAAGAATGGTCCAAAGTGCCTCTTGATGTTTTGCAGGTCAAATCCACAGCTACAGGAACTTGCTTGAGTTTACTTCAAAGGTTCAACTAGTTATTAAATACTTCACTTACTTGTACCACCACTCTGTATGCTTAATGGGTGTGTTAAATAAATTATCAGCTTAGAAATAATGTTTATATTTGTGTTTGTTGAAGATTAGATCCCACTTCATAACCAACTTACACAGGAAAATTGTTCACTTGCTTTTTTCCCATTCAAAGCAAGTTGAAAAGGAGTGAATCACCATTTCATTTATGTATTCATACATACATAAATTCATGTATGTTTAGATTGAGACCCTGCTATGACATTAAAACAAATCCAGTTACTTCATAATGTATTCAGATTCCTTCACTTACATGCACACTGTACTGCATTGTACATTAAATGTGCTGGAATAGAATGGAAAATGTACCGTACATTGTTTGCAACTATTTACATGCAATGACGCAAGTACTAAAACATGTTTTAGTACTGAAATCACTAATTTCCAGAACAACTTTATACTTTAGAAGAATCTTTGTTCTCATACTCTTAGCAACCTCTATATCCTGTTTGATAAACTCCAGGCTGTAGCCTCCCTATGATAAAGGTCTGATTGATGCAGCGTTACTGAGACGATCAGTGGACATCTGTTAAGAGTGATTGTTGGGTTCCTGGTCATCTACCATGCCCCAAGGTCTTAGTAATTCCAGACTTCTTCCACTTCATGTAACAGGTGCCTCTGTGCTCCTGTGAAGAGTCAACGCTTTAACTCTTCCCTCTTAGCCTTTGTCCTAACATGCAGTGGAAGTTATGTGACCTTATCTACACAGCTATGTGCCAATTGCCATTCAATTCAATTTGCTGTAGATGAACTGAAATTCATGCAAACATGATGCACCTGGTCACAAGTTAGAGCGACAGCAAGGAGTGTATACATTTTTGTAAATGAGAAATTTAAGTTTTTGATTCTTTATAAATTAGCAAAGCTTTTTAGAAATGTTTTCTGGTTGTTATTTTGGGCTATCATGCCTACATTGATCAAATTAAATATACAATGCAATACGTGAGGGATCTGAATACTTTCAAAAATGACTTTATATGATATAAATATACTGTATGTCTCTCTCTCTCTCTCTATATATATATATACATATGTATAGTACTGTGCAAAAATCTTAGGCCCCATTACATTTTTCTTTGGTTTGGCAGTGCTATTATAACTATATACCTGTTTATATTGTAGTCACTTGATTAGAATACAGCTATTGTACATAGGAAATATGTTTACAGTGATAAAAAAATCACAAAAATATCAGAACAAACATGTTTGTTTTAACATTATGTTGGCAAAAGTGACAAATAATAAGTGTAACCTCTGTAGAGGAATCTGGAAATATCAAGGACAAAAACAGAAGTGGAAGATGTGATGAGAAGTTTCCCAGAGTTTTTTCTTTGAGAGATCAGAAGTCCAGCAAGGACCTGGTTCAGCATCTGGCAGCTTTGTGTGGGTGCTAAGTTGGTCCTTGCGCAGCCTAAAGAAGCTTGACCAAACATGTTTTTTGTGGAAAGGCAAAAGCCAAGAAACCACTTCTAATGTTAAAAAAAAAAAAAAAAAGAGAGAAATAAATACTGGTCACCGATCATAAAAGAACAAAGCAAATGGTGCCTAAGACTTTTACACAGTACTGTATATGTTCATGTTCATTAAGACAGAGAGAGAGAGACAGCAATTCAATCATTACTTTATTAATTATTATGCATGTATATGTATTTCATACTATAAGTGTGAGCTATAATGTAGCATTATTCAATGAATGGACGAGTAAAAGCAATATGGCAGAAAATGAGGGTGATACTTAAGGCAAATTAAATCACTGAGTAGTGACATTATGTACATATGAGTTCTGGTTTGGAGAAAAAAACTAACACATTATCTCCTTGTTAGATACACATTATCTTTTATTGCTATTGATGTTCCTACAGCAGCTTAAGGCGCTTTGGCTGCAGTGAACTAAGAAACTGTAACTTTTATTTTCTTCAAGAGAGCAGGTACAGCAAATAATGTGTAGGATACCTTATCTTGTGTAACCAGTCACATCACATAGCTGGTGAAGCTGAAGTAGTATGGGGGTACACCTCACTTCTCTTCTTCAGAAAACAGAAATTAAAGGTATCATTTAATTCCCTGCAGATGATCCTCTCAGTACAATAAGAGCTATACTCTATAGAGTCATCCCCACAAGCAGCCAGGGAAGGAAATATCTGACACTGGTGTGAAGTACACCAAAGGTGTAACTGTTTCATCTAAAATGCAAAACTAAACCGAATTCTGCTGCACAAATATTGCTCACTGGTCTTGCTCCTGGTCAGATCTGCCCCCACTTGTTGGGGCAACTAAAAACCTTTGCTGTTTGAAGCCAGGCAAAGGTACCGCTGCAGCAATGGCAACCCTACAAAATATAAAAAGATACTGTAACACATGCTGTAGTTTGATTACAGTGTATGTAGTTGCATACCATTAACCCAGCACACAAGGTATACAGCTTCCTCAGCACCTCAGATCAACATACAGTATCTTCTGAAAGAAACCACAATGGCACTAATATCACATCCTGTAGAAGAGCAGGTGGGGCGGCAGGATACTTTACTAGCAGGTTGCAGTAGTATTGCTGTCTCACTCAGCCTGGTCCCCAACAACTGTGCTGTCGACACAGCTGACAGATACGTTTGTTTTCCATTAAACTATGCGAGAGAGAGGTATTAATTAAAATTTTTTAATTTATTAGTTAATTTCACCTGCTGCGATGGCAGAAGAAAAAAATACTGTAATTAAAAAAAACGTTTTTATATCTGGCACTCCACTAGACAGATTACCTAATATGTTTGTAGCATGGGGACAGAGCAAAGCACATGAACAGAGGCTTTCAGTGACTGTAATCGATTTGCTAGCAGCACTCTCATAAACCCTCACCTGCCCAGGAAAGAATAACAAAAAAAACAAAACAAAAGTACTGACCAAAGCATAAAAGAGCAGACTGTGCTGCATACATATCACCACAGGTCAAACACCTTCCATAGGTTATAGAGGTGTATTAAACCAGTTCATACAAACGTGTCATATCCCATACTGTATGTGTTTTACAGGTTAGATAACTGAAAGGGAACAGTGGTGTTACACCTGTTCTACCTCTCTGACCCGCATCTGATGATGCTACCAGTCCAAACCATTCTATGTAATAAATGAAATCATGGGGCTGCCTAAGCAAAACCTGGCATTAAGATAGATGAGAGTGACTGATCAATGAGTTAGGATATCAAAGAGGATGATTGGCTATAAAGTAAGTTTAAAGGGCGACCTGTGAAGGAAAACAAAAGTAAAAAAAGGAAAAAGTGGGTGGGAAGGAAGAAGGAGAGGAGGAAAGAGAGGTGCTGAGGAGGGGCAAGGAGAAGAGGTCTGGGCATGTGAGAGGAAGCAAGGAGCAGGAGCAAGCAAGCTGCTGGGTGATAAGTGAATAAAGAAAAGAGAAATCACATACATAAACAGGTTTGAGCAGATACATATGCCCGTAGCTCAATGTTAATCTAAACACTACTGTGAGCTTCATGTTGCCATTATTGATGAAGAACAACTGCTGCATTCATGTACTGCTCAGAGATGTCAGCCAGAAATGGCGACTTTTGTGTCATTACTATGATGCCAGTAAACACATTTAATGCAGATGGATAGCAAATCAGACTGTTTTAAAGGATAGTGGGATATGTTCAATTTGTGCTTTTAAATTACAAAACATTGATTAGTATGACATGTAATACCAATATTAATAAAAAACATAAGAGTGATATATTATTCATCTGGTTTCATAAACCTCAAATGTCACTATAATGATAAACTTACATATTTGTTGCTACTTTAACTCCAACCTAACATTTCTCTGATGCTTTTAAATAAAGGTAGTGGTACTGAAGCTGTTATGCACTGTTATACTGTGAATGCAGCAGTCGCTTAATAATATGTATTAAAGTTTAATTTTATCTAAACATTGTTTATGACTGTGACTGGTCAGGGAAGTTTTAGCCATCAATCATCTCTCTCCTACCCGTGTTAGATCTTGACGCTCTCAATGCCGTAAACGTTGTAGCCCTCTTTATAGGTGGCGTAGTTTGGCTGGTGGCTGGGGGACAGCAGGTTGAAGTTGGGGGCATGTTGAGGAGAAGACAGAGTGTGTGTGTAGTTCCCTGTGTGCTGGGGTGATGACAAGGTGTTGGCTGCCACCTTCATAACATAAAAATAAAGTCACCATTATTATACCGACTGTGGTGAAGGAGCAATGACGATTCCTTCGCTGTGTGACGGTTAAATGTACTGATACTTGTTTAAGAATCAATAGCACAATTAGTAGACAGCTGCAAAAGCAGAGACAGGAAAAGAAAGTCCGTCTATCAATGAAAATGTGGTCAAATCTAGTTAAAGATGGAAAATACAGAGTTACAAAGAGAGAAAGAGCAGAAAAGAAGACTAAAGATTTCAAAGTGATACATACAAAGACATAGTCCAGTGTCTAAAAGCTCTAAAATATCTTTATATCCCTTTTCCTTATCGCTCTTTACAAAGACCTCTACCACAAAAATGTAATGGGCAGCTAGTAATTATAATTCAATACATTTTTTTTGTTATTTTGATATACTAATCCCCACAGGGAATTTCTTAAACCCTGCAGCCTTGCAGCTACATTTAATGTGTCAACGTGTTGGGCCAAACTAGAAGGTTCTGGGTTGTTTGAGACTAGTAAAGAAGGATTCTGGGTTAACATTCTATCAAACTAAATTAATAAATTAATTGGTAAAAGGTGGGGGAAAAGAAATTAAAACAGGAAGGCAGAGTATACAGACCAGGTTGAACCAAATGACGATTGTTAAGGGCAGGCAGAGCATTTAAAATGTGGCACATAGTTTCAGTAGTAATACAAAGCTGTGATAACAGTCCCTCCACTTTTCAGTGGATCAGATATTGTGCAGAACTGGCCAGCCTCAAAGGTTTTTATTTAAAAATCTAGTTTAAAAGCTAATGTGCCCAATTGTTCATTTGGTCTTGGTCTAACGGTCTGTTGTCTGTCATGTGGTATTTATTAATTTACAAATTCATGAACAGTTGTTAAGAGAAAGCAATGATATGCTAATAAAATTACAGGTAGTTTGTTGCTACGCAGGGTTTAAATATTAGCTATTATGAGCTGGTTAATTATTGTTTATATGAAATGGTTTATGGGGAAATGAAATTGTTATATGATGTTAAAAAGAACTGTGTTAACGATAATGGTGACTATGTATACTATGGATTGTGAGCATGGACAAAGGTTACATAGAATTTTCTAGTGGGTTTCCTAGTTAGTTCAGGTTTTTCACCTCCTGTTTGACCAACAATGGACTGTAATGTCAAACTGAAAAACTATGATAATAAAAACATGGAAAAAAGAAAAAGAAGTTGTTCGCCACTGAGTGAGATTCAGTCCTAATCTGGACGATGCTCCCTTTCAAGTGAGGAAACTGCCCATTTAAGAAAAAAAAACAAAAAACAAAAACACTACATACAAGGGTTTGAATTTTGTCCTTTACCATGTGGACAGGAAGAACTGGAAGTCTAACCACTCTCCTGCAGCTTTTAATCAACTGCGTCACAGCTGTCGCTCCTTTTCAAATTATTAAAATTCAACTCATCTTAACCATAGATCAAAAAGCAGTGTTCTTTATTTTGACAGTTTTCTTTGTAAAAAAACAAAACAAAAAACAAATAAATAAACAGAGTTAAGAGCTGCTACTAGTGCGGCTTTACCAAGACTGTGAATGATGAATTACAGGCCTTATCACACTATAGTCATGGTTCAATAGATGACCTACTACTTTTTGTCATAGCTATATTAAAACTGTGACATGTGGGATTTTGGTGACATCTAGCGGTAAAATAAAATATTATGCCAAAGTGACAATTAAAATGATGTAAAGTGCATCAAGTCCTTCTAGGAAGGAATATGGGGTAAATAGGTCAACATTGGTAGTCAGTATTGTTACTTTAGTAATTACCTATTAGAAGGTGTGGTTAAAAAATACAGGTTCAAATGAAAAATTACATTTTTTAAATATTCAGTTAAAAATAACACTACAAAAATATCAATATTCTGAAAGTAATGTAGGGATGAATAATCACACTATGCGGACTATGCAAAACATATTTTGCTTACAATTTTGTGTTTTTTGACTTGGAATGTAAAACTGGTCAAAGGTAGGTGAGATACTCTGGAATGTCCTTGTGAATATTTATAATTAAAACACTGATGGGGTTACTCATAATACTTTCTGCTTTGTGTCCGTGCTATCACAGTGTCCTCCTTAGAACACTGTATTGCTCTTGCATATTTAATGCACATACAATACAAGATGCTGATTTAACACTCCATGTTTAAACCTAAGATAAGTGGCAACACTGAGGTGAAGAGCTAGGGGTCTGAAGAGCTATGCTTGGGATCTATTGCTGTTTGCTGAAGCTACCACCAAATGCTGTTGGTTAGTAGTGTGTGAGAAGGACTGAAGACCAGGCTGAGTGTGTTCAGTTAGGAAGGTGCTGTTGAGCTGACCACTCTGTAGTGGAAGCAAGAGCAGAGATATTAAAAAGGTGTGATCAAAATAAGATGTGCTGCAACATTTTGGATCATCTGGAGAAGTTTAATAGTGCACGATAGAAGAGCTGAAGAGAGCCTAGGCACAGGGGGTCATCTGATGATATTTAGACACTGACAGATATTGAAAAAACCTGTCAACGTCTGTGAGGATTGTGAACTGTGGTTTAAAAGATATAATGGTCTGGAAGTTCCTCTAAGTTACTACTCCTACATTCAGACAAGACGGGTAATTTTGTTTGGTCCTAAAAATCCCAGAGACTTGATGTTACCCTAAATGACATTGGATTCAAGTAATACTGTGAGGAATCTCCATCTGACCAGGAGATCTCTTTTACAAAACACATAAAAGAAATCTCTTCCTGCTTCCACCTGAGAAATATTGCTAAAATTATGAGCATACTGTGTCAAAGTGATGCTAAAAAACTAGTCCATGGATCTGTTACTTCTAAATTGGACTATTGTAATTAATTATTAATAGTTAGTCCCAATAACTCATTAAAAAGCCTCCAGTTAATCCAAAATGCTGCAGCCAGAGTTCTGACAGGAATTTGCAAGAGAGATCATATTTCTCCTATACCAGCTTCTCTCCATTGGCACCTTGTAAAATCCAGAATATAATTTAAAATACATAGTATACTTACTATAATTGTGAATAAAGTTATATTTTGTAAGCTCTTAAGTCTTACACTGTAAAGTGCCCTGAGATGACTTCTGTTGTGATTTGAGGCTATATAAATAAAACAGAATTGAACGGACCTGAGGTAAATTGGTGTAGATTAAAGCAAGCCCTTCACAAAGGTCAAGATGATGTAAACCAGGGATGCCGAGATATGGGAAGGGATTAAAGAAGGCCAAAAGCAGCAGTACAGAACTTTGTTCTGTGCAGAGATCACACAGGCGACAATGCACTCTATTAAACAGTCAACAGCTGTCAGAGGAAACTACGGTGAGGTAAAAGGACAGTCCTTACTGAAGGGCCAGGCAACAAAGGTTTGTTCAGCTGATCAGGCAAACAGCCATCAGGAACACAAGGAGTCGTTAATAATACCCACCTGGTACTCTTCTATGTACCAGGTGATGACTCCACTTAAGCAGGAGGACGGTAATACAAGTTGGCAGGGATTAAAGGTGTTATACTTGGTATTTCAGATGATGGGCAAGTTGAAGTCATAAAAGAAAATCTACCTGGCTTGACAGGTGTTGCGTCACAGTCTTGCTGTCTGTTCCAACAAAGAGTGGCAGCTACATTTCCTCCTACCAGTATCTCCATCCCTCCTGTGCTAGCTTTACAACCAGCAACTCTTGTTTCTCCACAACATTAATTACATTCAGTTTGAAGGCTTCCAGAAAAAGAGAACACATGGATGCAACTTGTCATCAGAGAAAAGCTCCTGCCAACACTTCAAAACAATTAACCAAGACTATGAAATTTAGTACTCCTAAAACCTCTGTCCCTGCTTATGTGTGGTAGATGTGGCCAAACAGAACCCCATACAGTCTAAACTGGATTATGGAGATGATATATATCCGTCTGTAGTCCTTCTGTAGCTGTGCTGTGATCCTGTGTATCATAGCGCCATTCAACTGTTATGTATGTACTCAGTCTCAGTTCTGCCCTTTAAATGGGATCTGCATCTTGAGACATCCTAATAAGATGAAGAACAATATGAAAAATAAATAGATAACGAAACAAACAAGATGAAATGGTCATATGCTCAATACGCTTAGACCAGAAAACGCAGCTCATATCAGTAATATGTGCATATAAAGTGATATGAAACAACATGCATCTGCATTTATTATAGTCCTGCAAAACAATTGCAGGCTCTAAAACCTTCCTATTAAATTAAATTTCACCTTTGCACCTTCAACGGTCCAGCCTTACAAACAACATAACAATAACAACTGACTTGGAGGCAAGTCAGGTATGGTCCAAGCACTCTTCACTGACCAAAAGCAATCAAGGAGCTTGCTTGCTTCCTTGGCTGGACTCAGACAGTTCACTCTTCCAAGATATGATCCACCCTTGCACTGGACTTACATTATTTCCTATAATTTAAATTTCAGTAACAATTTAAAATACTCTCTACTCTTTATGACCTTGTGATATTCGATAGTTACCTATCATCAGCTTCACCACTTTACCAGCCCTTAATCTTTTTTAATGTACACTCAGTGAATATTTGCAGTATTTTTATATTTCTTAAATAAAAAAAAATGTATTTCTAGGTATGGATCATTACAGAAAAAGTAATGCCACGAAAAACATGTGACTATGAGGTATATGATCGTGTGATGTACAGTTAGTGAGTTATGAAAGAAAAAGTTTGAAACGGGCTATTTTTTACTGCATCTGCAGTCTCCTATATGTTTTCAAAAAACATCATATTTGTTGACAGTTTATGCCACACAGGTGCTTTGAAAGCAAGCAAACAAGCAAACAAACAAACCGCACTTTTCCAACACCACAGGTGTGTGGAACCAGGAAGTCAGTGTGAAGTGAAGGGAACTAAATGCCTGTACACTTGCTTGCTGACATCTTCTGTTCTAAGACTGCTAGTTGTGCTCTATTTCTATTTCTCTATTATTAGTTTGTTAGGTGCACAGAGGTAAAACTAATGCAGACTAATCCAACAGCCTTGCAATCACTGTTACCTTTGTGAAGGTTTATGTTGTTTTAGAGAGTTGGTAGTGTGGTTGAATTCTACTGCATTATACTAAAGGTTGTTTCAAATTTACCAGGTTTACCTTCATTTCCCTGAATATGAAGGGATAATATGAATAATGGACTAAATCTAACAATTTAAACAGAAAACAATTAAACAACAACTTTGAAATGTACCTATATGTAGGTGTATCTGGTAACTGAAAACTAAATGCTAATTATATTGAGGACAGAAGGTCAAAAATTTAAATTAAACTTAATTATTAAAATTAAAACAAAAACTGGTATTTGAGAAGTTGCACCTCATAGACATACCTTCATTTTTTTGGCCTCAGCACGGCTCTTGTAGCAGAACTCTACTAGTGCAACCATCATGGCCAGACCCAGTCCGCCAACCAGAATGTAGAAGACTCCAGCTACATTACTAAGAGACAAAGCGCTGGTCTTTTCCTGGTACACAAACACACAAGAAAAAAAAGAAGGCAGCCAACCAGAGAAATGTTGGATTAGTGGAGTAGTTTACTTCTTTTTGCTAGCATCTAGCTGACAGGTTATTTGTAAAACATATTCTCCTCAACTGACTGAAGAAGATTGAGCTACCCTGTCTGCATAGTTATCTGATATATGAGAACGTAACATGAGGACAGCACAGTTACACACAAATAGAGTCTAGATGACCTGCATAAATTAAAAACATTATTACCCTTTCTCTATATGTAAATGACTATCTAACAACGTATACATTTGTGATTCTCAACTTTTAGATGAGTAGGTCTGTGTGACATATAACCCCGTTAAGACATAGAATTCAAACTGCAAGGATTCAAAAGCTCTGGACTCGTGGCTTCTAACAGTTGATTAAGACTTGAATCTAAGTTTGAATTCAGATCAAACTCCCAGCAAATTTAATTGTGCAGCCTTTTAGTCTAACACAGATTAAAATTCTGTGATCTTCAGTTGTCAATGAAATTCCACGAAGCAGATGGTTGTGGCCTGCATGACTGAAAGTCAGTCAACTCTCATAGTGGACCAGTCAAAGATATTATATTAACAACACTGTAAAAAAATAAAATGCTCCCTTCCCTACTGTTTGCATATTTGTCACAATTAAACGATACAGGTAATAAAAAAGACGATATTACACAAGATTAGAGGAGATAACCAGAGGAAATACAAAATACAGTTTATTTATTAAATGCCTTTAAAGAATGATGACTTAACTTAATAAAGAAAAAAAGCTGTCCAAAGCTGGCTCCAAGGGCATAATATTGACTCATCCAGGAGGTCATATGAGAACCTAGAACAACATTTTAAGAACTGCAGGCCTCAGTTAAGTTCAGTGTTCATCATTCAACAAAAAGAAGGAGACTGGACAAAAAATACAGAGGAGAGTTCGAAAGTGAAAGTCACTGCTGACAGGGAAGAATACAAAGGCTTGTCTAATATTTGTAATAACGATTTGATTATCCACAAGATCTTTGTAAAAATAATCTGTGAACTGAGAATGGAAAGGTTTGACTTTTTGCAAACACTTGATTACAGTTGTTTCCACCAAAAGTGGTTTGGACAGCTTTTTTCTGTTAATAAATTATATCATCACTTAAAAATAGCATTTTATATTTACTTGGGTTATCTTTGTGTAACCTGAACATTTGCTTGATGATCTTAGTTATTTAAGTGTTATAAATGCAAAAAATGAGAGGGAGGCAAATACTTTTGACAGCACAGTACATATATATATATATATTGTTTTAGTAGATCTCATATTTGAAATTTTCAAATGTTCCAGAATAGAGGGAGGAGAAAAGTATAGAGATGGTAAATGTAAGCAACACACAGGGCTGAAACATGCTACATGCAACAACCCACACACAAACTCCTTTTTGGTTTGTGCACAGTACACAAAAAAATCAGTGTAGACACTTATCCACGGGCCTGTCGACTGTGCAATTTACTACATTCTTAAAAATACAGATCGTTTTAGTGAGGGGAGGGACATCAAAAGTCCTGGAACACCACCGAGGATAGTTGTGGTAGATGACAGAAGAATTTCCCAGGTGAAAAAAAAACAAAGGTTGCCAAATGGATGCCTGATATTTATTGATGATCTGACTGTTGACAAAAGCAGCAAGGGGAATTCTAAAGTGTTTAGGGCTATTTAATCTGCTCAGATTCAGCCAAATATGATATAATATATTTGGTGGTGCAAGTATTAAAACGTTATGATTGTTAGTTTGTCCAATTACCTTTAAGCCTCATAAAATTGGGGGCTATATATGCAAATAGTTGGTGAAGGGGATGGTAATGAAAAAATGTAATTTAATCATTGCAGGTATCACAATTAGAATGGGTGAGGTGACTTTAAAAGCTCAATTCCAGCACAGTCTGTTTAAATGCACTGTTTAATGAACTATACATTTTAGTGTGAGAATTTCAACCATGTGTTTTTTTCCTACCATTGTTTTATAACAAATTCTATAATTTAATTTGTGTGGGTTTCCTTTAAGGCTCAGTTTCAGCTCACCATCAAGCCTCTCTGTCTTAAACCTATAGTCTTCAGTTAGAGGTATTTTTCCCACACACATCGTGTTTGTCCTGCATGTAATTATTCATTCCTGCTTCTAGCTCTGATCTTCCACATCCATTTCTGTTTCAGCAGACTGCTGACTGACATGCATTGTCTGTTAGATATATTCTGTGTTAGTAATTATTAATTGTAATTCATGATGAGTCTTTATTTTGGCGAGAAATATATTTTTTCTGCCACCAAATCTACTGGAAGAATTAGCTATACAAATGTTAGCCATTAGTCCACTAACTAACTACTGAATGAGAAACACATTATTCATAGATAACCATGACATTTTCCATTTTTTTCTCCTGTTTCACAAATAAAATAACTACACCTTAGATAAATATTCCTTGCCTTTAAAAAAATAAGAAAGATAGAAAACAAAGGACAAAAATAAGATCAGGCTTAAAAAAACCATCCACCTGTCTGTTTAGGCCGCTTGCCCTAAAGCAGGCTAGCTCCCTCTGGAGGGCATTTGTGCAAGAACGCTAACCTAATAAGAAACCTAATCTACAGTACATCCAAGTCCTTGACCTATAGATGTCATCTCATTTAAGCACACATCACCTTCATTCTGTTTAAATAAGACTTGAGACGGACAGACAGACAAACGGAAAGACAGACTTTAGATGGTGTGTTAAAACAGACTGTACACATTGTAACTGAATGTTTAGCCATAAAAACAACGCCTAACTGCTCATATCCACACTGCTGTTTTTCTTCTTAACTGATATTAAGTGCAGCTTTCACATATAGACATTTCTACTGTAATCTTAAAGTGCAGTTACGCTTTAGTTTTTTGTGCGTGTTATATGAACAGACAGTGCATTGGATTGTTCCACAGACATGTACAACTAACCTTATTGGTAGAGTCCTTGAAGCCACATTCTCCTTTATCGTACCACCACTTGTTTTTCATCTTGTCTAGGGTCCCTTGCTCATTCAGTTTCAATACGGCAAGGTTTACTGGCACTCTTCAATGGGAATAACATAAATAACATCATTATAAATGTTATCTTATGTTATTAGTGGGGCAGCGGTTCTCACACTCTAGTCTAGTAACCAAGACAGGGCCCAGTCATGTTTGTTATTTCATGTCAACTCTCACGAATGAGACAGCACTGAGTGTGTTTACAGTGTTTTGCCCCATGAACCTTACAGAAAAATTGATTAGTTCATTGCAGGAGAGAGCCTTACAGCAAATAGTTCTCCTTCTGCATTTTCTGTCAAATGTTAAATTCGAAGAAGACCCCTCTGTTTGGCCCCTGAGACAGAGAATGAGAGGCGCTGCAGTGAAAAACCTGTCTGCTTTTTCTGTAACAGTATTTCTCCAGACCAGAGCCATGGATAAACAGAGTTTGGCCATGTTGCACAAACTCTTTATCAACAGCCCTTCTCTTGCAATGTTGCTGCCATCTGGTGTGAGGTCACCTGACCCTGACCTTGCCCCTGAAGCCTGCCCTAACCCTGACCTCAACCAAACAGGGTGCAACACATTGGTGGAAGAAGCAGCACAGATTACAACGCTACATGTTGGCAGAACGTATCAGTAACTGCTAAATCTAGTATGCAACATTTCTATGTACTCAGTTGTTATTTAATATTTTAAATGTATGTAAATTTGACAGTGTTAAAACCCCTAGTTTTCCTGTTCACATGTGGCGTTATAACTGTGCTGTTTCTTTAGAATGTCTCACGTGAAAACCCAGTGTTACCTTCACAGTTGTGTAATTTAGTATGTGTTTGTGTGTGTGTGAGTGTGTATTAACCTTGCTCTCCCCTCCTCCGCTGCCGCATTCTCCCTTGTCATACCACCACTTGTTTTTCAGTTTGTCCAGCAGGCCCTGCTCGTTCAACTTTAACACCGCCAGGTTCACCGCATTTCTACATGAACACAGTGGCTGTTAGCAGTTCAGTTGTGGTCAGTGTCAGTCCTCCTGGTGCTATGCACGTTAGCAGCGTTACCGCTTAATCATTAGCATAAAACACACACACAGCTGGAATGCTCTCTTTTCTTAACATCAAATTCTGCAGTTATAGAAAACAGTAGCTATAACATATGTCAGCAGCATTGCTTAATAACCATTGTAATAAAGGATGAAAATACAACTGCATGTTTAAGACAGAAACATTTGAACCACAGAGATAGGTTTGTGTTCAAATGCCTATGAGCCTATAATTCTATATAAAAACAAAACAAATTATTTTCTGATCAACAGATTTCTTACTCATTTTCATTAGCAAAGAGTAGTACAACATATATCGGACATCCTATTTCTCCTAAATTACCTGCCAAAAGACCAAAATACTTATTTACTCTTGTAGCACTCACCATTAGCTCTATATGTTAAGCTGACACAAAATAATTGAGATATTTGAGTCCGACGACATCACCAAAAAACCCAGGCCAACAGGGCAACAAATGAAGCAGGCAAATGATCAGAGAGGTTATGAGCAAGCCGACTGAAAAGAAACACCTGAAGCAATAAATCATAGTTTTAAGGTAATCTCAAATTATGATTTTGCAGCACAGCAATGACTGCAAGGAGCAGTAGGTCAGGTTGAGGTCAAGTATGACAGAAGATGACAGGGTTAAAGTTAAAGGTTGCTTATAAGGTAAAAAAGGAACTGCTCTATAACACCGCTCAAAAGAGTGGATATGAAGAAAGGATCTCACATCAAGGTCACATCAATTCCTACTGACTCTTTAATACGACCAGGGACAGCAGGAAAATAGCAAGCCACTAAATAAAGTCATTTTCTAACTTAATTCTGTGTTTTCACTATGAGAATTGCAGGTGATGCTACTGTACCTCTCTGACACTGCACTGAAAAGGTGTGTCTCCAAATGCAGTTATCAAATTCTGCTCAATCCTTGGCAATCAGTACACTTTGCTGCTAATGTTAATATTTTGGGCTCTCTTCATTTCTAATTTCTATGTTTACAGCCACCACCCATGGCAAAAGGGTTGTTATAGCAAAAAATAAATTCCACCTCTCTGATTTGAATCTGGTCATCTCTTGCCGTCACCTGGGGAGGAGGAGAACCACCATGTCGGACCCTGTACAATTTTAAACA
The DNA here is from genome assembly GCF_900324465.2 of Anabas testudineus. Lineage (NCBI taxonomy): Eukaryota > Metazoa > Chordata > Actinopteri > Anabantiformes > Anabantidae > Anabas > Anabas testudineus. The sequence continues at coordinate 25,888,807 of NC_046610.1, forward strand.
TGCTTAAGCTCTGCTATCTGAGCCCCAGTGTTCCCCTATCTGCACAGGCACCAAAAAAAGAAAAACTGAGAGTTGTGGTGCTCGACAATCAGGACTCTGTCCTGTCTGGAACTATTGCAGAAGCCAGGGATAACACCCATCAGCTGCAATCCACTCTGAGCTGAGCAGATATGAGTATTGAATGCCAAACTGTATGGTGACAATGCAGAGGCTGATGCTACCGACCTTGACATGTTCAGCATGCGCAAAGAGCAGTGTTATTTCACCTCTTTCTCCCCAAGTGCAGAGTAACAACTGCCACTGTTGTCCCGGTGTACACAAGTTTAAAAGCAGGTGCATCCAAAGTGGTTTACAGTTGCACTGAGCACTTAATTTCTGGTGAGAGGGCCATAAGACCACATGCATAGAAAGCAAAGTGCCCTGTAGTAGGAAGTGGGCAGAGATAGGCAGCTGGGAACTGTTTAGCAGACCAATGTTAGGACCTCATGGCCTTGGGCATCCCAGCCTGACATCTGTCTCACTTGAGCCACAGTGAAGAGAGTGAACAAAAAGGGAGCACCACAAATCCTGATAGGCCATTGTTGGCAAGTATGGGGTTGCTGATTGAGCCCATATAGATGAAGTTTACCTTTTTTAGGATAAAACTACTCCTAGCTTTAACCACAGGTAAGCATGAAAATAACCAATGCAATCTAACCATCTGCCCCAATTGCTGTGAGTTTGCACAGGGCTCACTGAAGTGTGTCTGCAGCCCAATCCTGACTTTGCTGTAAGGGTAGTGGATTCAGCCCCACAGTGGTGGTTTCAGCTTTTCACACAACCATTTATCTTAACATTGAGGCATATGAGTAGGCATATGCCTGTGTGCATGACAGCAGGATTCAAGAAAGCTGATCAGATGTTAATGTGCAGGGTATCTCCTCATAAAAGAAAGTCATAGGCAGTCCAACTGGATCACAGATGTTATATCATTAGTGTAAAGATGTACAGCCTCACACTCCCACTCAGGATTGGAGGACACATGCCACAAGTAGCAGGAAGAGGACCTTTGTGATTTGTGACAGTGTACATTTTACACATTAGATGTGTAGGGGCATCCTTGGCACATGCAGCACTAAAAGCCAACACATTAGCTCCTGCATGACCATCACTACTTTGGTCAACACAGCTTCAAGATAACAAAAGCAACTCAGTAGCCTGTATCTCCCATAGTAAAACACACAATAAAGTTAGAAAACAAAACTTGGGTTACTAAATGTAATGATTACACTTAATTTGTATACTGTATACATTCTGAGAATGCTCTAAATATATTAGGTCTCAAAAAATGATTGTCTATGTGTGTAATTTTATTTCCATTTCTAATATGAAAGCAGCAGTGCCTCAATCCAGGAGGAAGAGCCTTGTACCAAGAGGCGGTCAAATAGTTACTAGTGGTGTGTGGTATTTCATGCCTCAGTAACAAGCTTGTCAAATATTATGTTATATTTATAATTATGTATTGTATGTCGTATTATGTAGTGTAGAAATGTTACTAATAACGGTTGGGCTCAGTTCAACTCATTTGATTGGCTGCAGTATCAGCAACTCAACTGTCATCAACTGAGTAGCCACTGCTATAAACCTGTCTTCTACTTGATGGAATAATAATAATAAATATGATGTTTTTCATGTTACCAAAGAATTGCGAGCTTTTAAATTTAGCTTTTTTTTTCTGAACTGAACCCACCATTGACATTATAACACTTATCATCCAATTCAACTGCAAAATTGAAAAACATAGAAGAAACATTTAATCAGTGTGATCATGCTAGGAGCAGAGACATGAGAAAAGTGGAAGTTTAAATGTATTCGATGATTAATTCAACCAGTAAAGTAATCAGGCTTTAAAGTTATAGAAACTGAAAATATGCCTCTGGTTCTACCATGACATAATACAAAACCTTTCATACAGTAGATCTACCAAAGAGTTGCACTTAAAGCTCCATTAAGCAACATTTTTGGTATTAAAATTGAGTAGACATAGCCAATAATCAATTCTGTGGCAGGTTCAACTTCTCTACTGTAAATTCATTACTTTGGCTCAGATTTTAGTCATCTCAGTGGTTCTTACTGATATTACACAACACCTAAAAGAAAAACATCTTCACTAACAACTGAGATGATAGAATTGCCTTTGCCCAGAAAAAAAAGACTAGTGTGATAGTCAAATAATGGCAGCAGCCACTGTATTTCACTGAACATAGCATTAATAAAAACAATGTTTTACTGTTGACAACTGCCTGTGTACCAGTGTAGGTTATTGAGTAATCTCATTTACAAGCCAAATACGCATCCAATTAGCAGATTTATATCTAATTTATATCTAAATCCATATCTTCCAGAGTCCATTCTATTTGGAGTGGCCTCATCCTATCTGAGCTGCCCTGCCGCTGGAGAGGGCTCCACTCTGGCCACGCAGTAACGAGGACCCTGCTGGGCTTTTCGAGTTGATCTGTTAAAGATGACAAATCTCTACATAATTAACTAATATTCTTGAGAATCTAAGATTGATCACCACTTCTTACTTTGTTCAAAAATGATGTTAATGAAGCTTTAACTGAAAATCTGCTAAGGAACTGCAGTGATCATTACAAACAATCTGTTGAAGAAAGTTAGCTTTCAGAATAGTGGACAAAGACACTGACAGAGAGAGACAGATGAGAGAAAGAAGGACAATAAAGCCACTGGTAGTGTGCTGAAAAGACACAAAAGTGAGAAAAACAAACTCTGTGACTAGCATTCAGCTCAACACAGCAGCACACAAACACACTCACACACACATTCACATACACATATCATTACATACATTACATTAAGACACAACAATGAAGATGCAGTCTGTAAGTATAAGGACAGTGGCACATGTCCACTGGTTTCTGTCTACTGTAAGTCAGTCCTCTGAATAGAAACAGGAAACTGGCTGCAGTACGGTTACCAAATAGCAAGCATCTGGTCTGGTTTATGGGTAATAGAAGTCTGGCCGCTATTATTATTATGTGCTAAATATTAAATATAATGACTTTTATTTGTCCAATACATGTATCCACAACAATTAGGTGCCAAAATGTATGTATAAAAGGGACACTGATTCCAGTGTGAATTAAAATCCTGTATTGTGGTGTACAGAACAAAACAAAATTGAAAAAAGTTCTGTCCTTCTATTTACAGACTGTCCTATTTGGACATGAAACTCTGAATCACCTGAAGGGTTTGTATAACAATCTTTTTCTATTTATAGGCTTACGTTTCAACCTTACTTTACACTGTTGATTAAAAACCCAGCGACTTTCTGACACTTTGATGTTAATACTTTAAGTTACTTCTTATTTTTTTTATAAATTTTCAGTGCTATGGGCTATACATAAACCAAACTAAATTAATTTACAGGGAAAGTTATACTGTGCCACAATGGAAAGGAAATGATAATTTTCATAATTTTCAGATTTGGGTGATTTGGCCTGTTAAACAAACTGGGGTTATCAGTTTGTTCACTATCATTGTACTGGAACTCTCATTTCAGAATATTTTCAGTTTTAACAAACTATTTTGCATTTCAAGTATTGTGCTCCACTAAGTTTTAGGGTGCAGTGATTACAAAGACAATTGAACTACTGAAGCCAGTGGCTGCGACAACTAGACAAGTGGGCATACGCAGTACTGTGGCTGATATAATCATGTGCACAGGTTAGGCACTCATAAATAACTTAATCATTGATTATTTAATTTTATTTAAAATATGTAAAGTCTGAGGTTAGTGCAGATAAGAATCTGGTGGTACAATAACATTAATTAACATTAGCTAACTCTGTACTGGCTACTGGTAGAAACAGTATACAATACAAACACATATGCAGACATGGGTACACGCGCACGCACACACACACACACACACACACACACACACACACACACACACACACACACACACACACAGTCATAAACATATTAACAACACTATAGTCAAGGCCTTAAAGAGCTAGTTCATCATAACCGTTAACTGGGATATAGTTGTCTGCACTAGAAACAATATGAATTCTGTTTTAGTGGGAATGGATAAAGCAGGGGGCAACTGACAAACTGATTATTGTATCTAAAACAAAAGGTAACTCCATACCAGTAACTGTAGATCCAACACAGCACATGTAGAATTTTTATGATGGACTATTTCTTTAAGACCTGAAATGTCAAACTTTACTGTTCCAGTCATCACGGCAACCACCGCTAGCCATTGGTCAGAGGTGGTAACCATGGTAAAAATACAAACCACTGAGATGAGGTCATCAGGGTAGGTGGATTATTATAACAACGAGTAAGCTGCCATGTCTCATTCATCACACTTGCATACTGCAACATCCAACTGGCACAAAGGCTTGGGACCAGTCTACATTGCTCCCCATGGTCAGTTATTTTTCTAAGCAGGGCTGCATATGTATGAACACAGCCACAGCTTACACAGTGGCTAACTACCACCTATAGCAGGAGGTCAGCCAGTGTATGCTGATTGTTACTTGGGAGAAGGTTGTGAGGGAAATTCTGAAACCACTCACCAAGGTAAGGACAACAGTTGCATGAGCTGTGTAAATGAGGGGAGAGAGACAGTATGCTAAGCAGCAGGTTAGTAGTGTGAATGGTACATGGCAGTGCAGGTCGGCTAGCATTGTTATACTGATCCACCCACCTTAATGGAGATCCTTTGGGTGTAGCAATGCCGTAGCCTTTGGAGTCCAGGTTTCCTCCCACTTTCATGGTGTCACAGGGTTTCCTCTGCTCAATGTACTCGTTCATGGTGGACTCCAGCAGGTAGGCGTACTTCCCTTTGGACTTCCTGACACGCAGGACACCCTCTGACGTTTTCTTGACGAAGACAGAAGGTTCTGCGGATTTCATGTACTGCCACATTTTGTCAAACAAGGCGATTTTAGAGCGCTAAAAAGAGACAGACACAGATACTAAAACTTAGTTTGTACAATCTGCACAACACCCATAAGCCCAGAGTACTTCAAGATATACTGCTTACTCAACTAGGTCCAATAAAGATAATAAAGAGGGTGAATTTATGACTTTGTAAAACCTTTACAAAGATGACATTTGAAAACCTGCTTATCCACATCTCTGTCACTTTTCTATGGAAGGTTTTTTAGTGTCATAATTCAAATGGCAATTCATTTGTCACAAAGCACACAATCCAACACATACAATGTTGGATGGATCTGCTAAACTGTAGGATTCTATTAATGTTAACACGCAGTCTTTTTTATTTGTGTGACCCTGAAGAAGTCCTTACCCTGAAGAACTCCTTGGTGGACCCGGAGTCCAGGGTTCCATATGCTATCTCTGTCTGTTTAGCCAGGTCTTCGGCACTCTCAATGGGAGAAACCATTCGCTCCACCGTCAAGAAGGCAGCAAGGTTGGCAGTGTATGATGAGATAATGATCAGGGTGAAAAACCACCACACCCCCCCAACTATACGACCTGACAGAGACCTACACACACAAATAAAGACAAACAAACAAAGGTGTGCTGTTAAATTACTCTCATGTCTAATGTTGAAAGTCTAGCGTGAAATCAGATGATTAACTCATAGAACTAGCTGGGAGGATGTTGAGTATAGGGATTAGGCCAGTTGTAACCCCCAACATTCTGTGACTATGTTTCTAACTGTCGACTGCTTCAGTAAAATAGAAATGGTAAGTGGTCTGCACCCTGCAGGGCTTTTCTACCTAACTGCTAAAATCACTCAAATCACTTTTACACTGCCTCTCATTCACCCATTGACACACACAAGCACACACACACTCACACACTGATGGCAGAGCTGCTATGCAGCTGATATGACTCACCGGGGGTGAACTTGGGGTTTAGTATCCTGCCCAAGGACACTTTGGCATGTGACAGAAGGAGCCAGGAAGTAAACCACAGATCCTATGATTGGCAGCCAACTGCTCTACCTATTGTGCCACAGCCACCCCAAAATGTTCACAGTGTGAGTGAGTGACCACATTATTTACCTGCTCTGTGCAAATGGGACAGCTGCTGTCTTACAAATCTGCAAACACACCACCAACAGTGTGGATTTGTTAAAATAAAATCTTAAACTGGTTCTGTTGGTGTGAAATTGTGCTGCAGTGCAATCACCATTAGGTTTTCCAGATATGTCTGTTTAGTAAAAGACTTCCACATACGATGGTCCAGTGTATCTTTGGTTATTGTGACTCAAACAGCACTCCTCGCTCCTCAGAGTTCATATACAGTAAGAGACTTAAAATGAACATGAAGGTCCAGAACAACTTCTGGGTCAATCAAGAAGTAAAGAACAACCTTATAAGAGATTGGAGAGTCAGCTATGGCTGATCCAGGCTTTGGAGTCCATAAGTGATAATGTCCAATAAGAAGCAAAACCTCTGCGTCAACAGCAAGTGTGGAAAATCACGTTTAACAGAAAAGATACAGACGTTTGTCCATCCTACTAAAGGAAGGTAGAATAAAGTGTTTTAACAACAGTACCAACCTTGGTGAAATGTCACAACCCTGGCGCATGAAAGCACCTAAAGAGAACCAAAGGGAGTTAAAGATCCCAAACTCATTGGTGGATTCGGTAGTTAGCGGTAACGCTCCATCCTCTGGTTCCTCTAGCGTCCACTCATAAGGGCTGAATCTGGACACCTACAAGGAAATACTTTCATTTATTGTTTGGATTTTCCTTGTTGCACTTTACTTAGATGACACAATCCTTTCTTACTTTGTCAAAAAGAAATATTTTGTACTGACACATGAGAAAGTTAAATGCACAAGCAGCATGAAAGGGCTAAGTGACAAATTGTCAATTCAGTAAAGTCAGTGCCATAGTCATTTGCTTCTGAAGTAATTGTGTGTGATTTTATACGAATACTGTAGAGCAGCCAAAGTTGAACTTAACAATCCTCAACAGCCATAAAATTTGTACATTGTTTAGCAATGTATGCTAAGTCAAAGTCTGCTTTTTAGGTTTTTCTAGAACTTTCAAATGCATCTAAGTCAGATTTTATTGTAAGTAATACAGCTATGTTAATACCGCTGGACTATACACTCCCCTCAAAAAGAATTAGAAACCTAAGGTAAGTTCCTTTTTTTGCTGTAGACTGAAAAGATTTGGGTTTGACATCAAAAGATGGATATTAGACAAAAAAAAAAAAAAAATCAAGATTTTAGCTTTTATTTCCAGGTGTTTATAACTGGATACGATACAGAACTACATAACTACATCACAACTACATTTGACTGGAATGTCAAAATATCTAGCCAGTCATGAAGTTACAGAAAGGGCATCCCGTGCAAAAAATAAAATAAAATAACACTGTGCAAACCATGACCTGGTGTTGCAAACCCCATGGGGTAGAGCAAAAAGGTAAATTAATAAATAAAATCAAATGTTACTGATGAATTTTAACATTTTGGCTAAGATTTGGCTAAAGCTAACTTTGATTTTTGATGCATAAGGTTGCGAATGCCTCTAAGACCAAAATTATCCACTCATAAACTCTAGTTGAAGGCTCCTTTAAAGTAAGTGTGTAACACACAACACACACACACAATTTGCAGAAAGAGCTTTTAGCTGAATAATTATTCTTGCACATCACACTGTCACATTATGAACCACTGACAGCCATGCTGATAGTACCTGAGAGCTTTAGTGGGAGCAAAACAAGTGTGTACACATAAACAGACTCACTTACCAGAAACAGTACAACACTAACTCCTATATAGGCAAAGACAATGCACATCCAGATTTCATAGGCCAGTGGGTCCAGAAAAGAGAAGACTCCTGGTTTGGATTTCTGTGGCTTTTTGATCATGATGGAGATTCCCAAAGACATGAAGGGTTTGGAGAAATCTATCACCTCTTCTCGAACAAGAGTGATCGTCAGGGGGGCAATTGCTATATCTGCCTTCTGTTGAAGAGACAACAGAAGAGTGAGAGTGTTTGGTCTCGTTGTGGACTTGAGTTGGCTGCATTTCTTTGATTGTTCCTGTGCTTTTCTGCATTTCATTCCATATTCTATGACAAATTACCAACATCTACATTAGGTGGAACCACATTAACAAAGTTAATTTACAATTACAATTTAGCATCTGGCAAATCCATTCAGTCACCTTAACATTAATTCTTCCACGTCCATAAAACCCAACAACACTCCCTTCTATCGTTCCAGCTGTAATCTCTGATGTCTAAATGTTTACACTGTTGTCTTAAATGCAGTCTAAGAACCCAGGTGAGAACTCTTGAAGATCTCCCTTCCAACAACTGACATCCACCCTGCATGTTCTTTTTTTTTACACTGCACAGCACACTAGAGCTGTGTACTGGAAAGTAACTGGTGCTATCAATATATAATATAATACATTGCAATACTGTTAGTGTCATTTTTTTACTCAAAATGTAAGGAAACCTGTTATAGCATAGGGAGCGCATATACTCCACTCTGGAAAGCCACTCTGAAAATTTTAGTTGGAGTGCCATATTTCTCATGTCACAAATTAACGCAGACTAGATACCCATTTCCAGACCAGTAAAACAAGCTGAAAGGTAAATGCTTTGACTCCTCCCAGTGGCTTGCCCTGATTTCTACTATGTCAAACAATGTGATCAAAAATGTGATTACAGATGTCAGGGTGCAGCAGGATGGTGTCTCTCTTGGACATGGCATCAGTCAATTGGAGAACTCAGAATACCTAGGTTTTACTAAAATTCACATCTGAAAGAACCATATTCAGCTTCAGCTTCACTGCTACATTGAACAAGAGCAAGAATGAACATTACAATAATACTGTGTGTATTTTTAAAGCTTACCCCGTACACCAGCTCTCCAACCATACCATTCCAGATCTTGGTTTCTGCATCTCTTGCTCCATATTTGCCATCTCCCACAATCTTTAGCTGGTAGCGTATTCCACAGTGCTTGGCAATCTCTGCAGCTAGGTCGACACAGTAACCTTAAGTCCAGAAAAGCACACATGCGTGCAAAGAAGACACATCATCAGTGTTAAAACTACAGTGTGGGTTACTGCACAGACAGTTCAAGAGTACACCACGTTTTCATCAAAATAGACTATACTACATACATGTTTGTGTTTTCCCAAATGAGTTATTTAAGGGAAACCCCAAACTAAACTTCCAAAGTGTAAGAGAACATACCTACTAGGAAAGAGGGCAAGGAGAAGGAGGAGGAACACAGTACAGGAGAAGCAATTAAAACCTGTCTGTCGACCTAAACTGGCCCTTTAAAAACTTCAAAGAGATCCAATAGGTGCATATATTTAAGAGCCTAAAGCAAGTCTTCTGTCAATCAAAACACATAACAATTACCCAGAATGTATTATCAGTAAACAAAGACACACACACAGCATACCTTCATAACGATCATTGTCTTGAAACAGCTCAGCGTTCTTCTTGAGCATCACGTATGGGGCTTCCTACACACACACACACACACACACAGACACACACACACACAGACATGCACCTTAAATTATTCAGTTTTTTTCTGACTTGCACCTTCCCACTGTGTGATCCATTACTTTATTACCAGAATAGTTGTAACGATGACTGTCTTGTTTTCCATCCCCATGGTGTCATTAGGATAAAGGTCTGACTTTGTCACAACCATCTTATCCACTTCATTCCAATAGCCAATCTAAGAACAAACACACAAATACAGAGACAAGTTAGAGACCTGCTAACTTTGCTTCATCACTGCAAACTGATTCTGCTGTTACCTTAACAGGTCCATTGTTCTTTAGCTCCATGACTGTCACAGAGTAGTTGATTCTCTTCCCATACTGGTCAAATTGAATGTTCCCTGTTAAACCATCTACACGCACCTACATAAACACACAAACACACATTTGTTATTACAACTATTACGTGTTTATTTTCATGTAGCACATAAACAGAAACTTCCGTACAAAAGCATTGACAAATAAAAAAAACTAACTAATAAGACTAATAAGCCCTCAGCATTAGTTCTTATTTCAGGTCTATACATCTGTTATATTATTAGTAAATTAAATTACCTAATGTTAACTGGTGAAATGCAACGTTTAGACACTGTTATATACAGATGTATAGTATTGCTAAATCTCTGACTTGTGACAATCACACTACTATTGTGTTACATTACTGACTGTCTATTATTTTCACTGTCTTCTTAAAGTCTTAAATATTTAAAGTTGACTAAATATTTGGCACCATACACCACAAAAACCAATCACTAACTCTGACCTGCTTGCACAGTACTAGATCAGTGTATCTCTGCTCTTTACAAGTAGAGGTTAATCAATGGTTACCTGTTTGAGGGCACGTTCAATCTCCACCCCCTGTGCCCAGGGCACTGCTGGATTGGCCAGACAGTCCCCACTATTGCCACGACGGCTCATGTCTATTCTCTGTTTGTGAAGGAAGCGGAACGCCTCAGTCATCACGTGGACAGCATCATAGGTGAGGGCTGAGGTATACTGAGAATAAGAAACAGTTGCAAAGCTCATTATTACCTTAGTATCCACACACTATTTGTTAAGCAGAATTTTACAGCAGTCCTCGCCACTCTAGCACTCATTCCCACAACAATTTATACTAGTTTTCAGTAATGTTAAATGTCCAAATCTTACTCTGATGCGAATATCAGCTCCAGGATATTCCTTCTCTTCCAGAGCTTCCCATCGCTGGTCAAACTTTGCCACCACAGGATCATCAAAATCTACTATCTGGAACCCAGACACATTTGCTCCTCCATACTGGATTTTAGAGAGGTCACCATCTAAAAAACCCTGGAACAGAATAAACAACAAGAACAACATCTGCATCTACGGTGCTGTACAAATGTTTGCCAAATTTCATTCTGTGCAAGCTTCTTATCTTTTGGTATCCGTCATCTCTACTGGTCCAATAAAATGCCTTTTACCCATATCTGTCTGTTTGTCCATTTACTTTAACATTCAGATGTACACTCCCCTCCAAAAGCACTAGAAAGTGAGGCCAGTTACTTTATTTCTGCTGTAGACTGAAGAAATTTGGATTTGACACCAAAGATGAATATGAAACATAACATCTCAGTTTTATTTCCAGGTGTTTAATTCTGGATCCAACACAACTTAGAAAATAGATTGGAGGGGAGTGTACATACAATGTGCTGGTCCAGGCTGATGCAAGATAGACAGAGACTCACCAAGTTGGCAATGATATAGTGGTATCCCTTCACATGCCTTCCTATAGTGATGACCTGAAGGAAAAACAGTACAATCTATGTCAATTATATACAAAAATGTAGTAGTTAAAAACGGTCACAAAAATAAAATGATCTGCCGTGTTTTTTAACACTTGCCATCAAAATCCCTCCAAGCAGGAAACATCTAATAAAAAAATTATAATCATAAATAATAATAATAATAAAATATCTTTAGCTGCGACAGTCTGTTGAATGTGGGTCAGCATTCCCATGGAAGCCCATCACAGACAGGCATTAGATATGATTGGGCAATGTCATCATGAATCTTCTGGCTCAGTTTACGTTACGACTGTCATTTTAGGCGACTTCATCAGAGAGCTGAGAGGGGCGCTCCATTTTTAACACCATTACTGTATACAATTTTCACCAACAGCCAAACAACCTCTTTTTTTCTTTAAAGGTTGTCAACAAATTAATCTGTGTCTGTAAATGATATGCTCAATACCACACAGTTACCAGAATGTGAAGTGAAATAATGAATAACCTTAAAACAACCATTATGATAAACAGTCTATGTTTATTATACTGAGAAATATTATGTAACCAGGTCAACCATGGAAATTAACTTGACCTCGACATTATATGATATGATATATCATATATACCACTGCTGACATGCGTTAAAGCAACATTCGCTCTCTAAAAAGTGTCACAGCCTCCACATCTTTACTACTACTCTCAGTTATGAGCTCTGCTTCTATTATGACAAATGACGACAATAAAGAGAAACTTGTCATTGAGATAACTGAGTTAGTGAATACCCCAAATGAGTTAGTGAAAATGCTGCAGATATTTGTGTTTACTGTTTTCTGATTATGCCAGACAGTCACCAATCTCCAAAGTCACACTTCTCAGTTTTTGAAACACTCACTATCCTGTTCAGATTTCGTAAGCATGTAACGCATCACCTGTCTTTTCCTAGTAACGTACAAAGATGTTATTTAATGCTGGGAATGACATTGATAACAGGGAAAATGTACTAAAAGCCTTAAAAATAGACAGCAGATGTTTCCTTTTGCTTAATATCAGCTTGACAGTCATCTGTACAGTAGAAATCCACAAAAATGTAGAGCTCCCCTTGTGTGTTACGTCACGTCAGAAAAATAACCAAACAATTGTGGTGTATGGCTTTTGTAAGTTAAATATATGAATCAAAACTCCACCTTTTGGCTTTCCAAATTAAGCACATGCATTGTTAACAGTTTTTCAGTCCTTTTTCTCTGGGAATCTGACTCAGAGTTCACAGCTGACTGAATTTCACAACAATCTTTCTATGAAGGTTAAAGTTCATGTGGGGCTTAAGCTTCATTTTTAATACCAAAGAGATTCAATAAGTGGCCGACTTTAAAGTCTGAATCTCTTTACATTCAGTGGCATCAGTCTGTACTGAAGTAGCGGTGTGCTGTGCCCACTGCATAAACTTCTTATTGTTCTCATTTAGTTAGTAAAAACAAACATAATCCAAACAAAATCAGCACCTCATCTTCCTCCCTTACAGAACAGGTTGAACATTATGTTAGACAGCGGGTTGATTCAGTTTTTAGGAATTTGAGGCCATATTGTACGAATCATTATCTAATATGGTAATAGTACACCTGATCTTCTACCAGCGACATAGTATAAGGCCAGTCTTGGGAACCACCATGCTATATATTGTGACTTATTACTTTCAGCTGGTTTTGTCCCCACCAGCCTTAAAGCTCCTGTGGTAAACCTCTATAGCAGAAAACTCACCTTGACACAGGGTCACTAAGTAATTATCGGCCTGGTCTCTAAAATCCTGGAAAGGGTTGTAGCTAAACAGCTTTCCAATTCAACATCTCTTTTTCTCTCACTGGAATCAGAATCATTTTCACTGTTATGCAGATGATAAGCAGCTCTATGTCCCTGAGAAGGCTGATGACCCAGAACTTGTTGTTGATGTTAACGCACATAATTGTCTGTTCCTAAAGATCTGAATAGATCATAGCATTTACTCTGACAATAACTGACATTCATCTAAACCTGTGTTTTCCTCTCCCAAGCACATGAGCATATAAGCTGTGTGTCTCTATCTCTTTTCTTTCTCCCTCCCTCCCTTGTGCCTTCTTTCTTTCGTCCAGGTCCTCAATATGGGAGGAGGCTGAATGTTTGAGGTCCTATTGGCTGGTTACATGTGGAAGCTGCTGGCATACTCTCTGAACATCTAGTCTATGGCTTGTTATTGTCTCCTATCGTCTTCTCTCTCTGCTGTCCTCTCACCACAACCTCTCAAGGCTGATGCCCACTCACTCTAAGCCTGGTCCTGCTCGAGGTATCTCCCGTTAAAGGGAGTTTTGCCTCTCCACTGTCGCCCAGTTCTTGCTCAAGGGGGATTGTTGGGTTCTCTCTATGAATTTATTAGGTCCTGACCCTATTATGTGAAGTGCCTGGAGATGTCTATGTTGTGATTTGGTGCTATATAAATAAACTTGAAGTGAATTGAAAAAGAAATGCTTATTCTCAGAGCCTAACAAAGTGAGTGTTTTATCAGCCTGGACTGAAATCTGAAGTAAAAACCAGAAATCAGCAGAATTAATACATTTTACTGTACAACGGTATATTTTGTTGCAGGAATACACTATGTGCTTTGAAGAATGGGAAGTAGAGTTCATCTATGGATCTACTGCATGTTGGTGTAGAAAATGATTTTACTGGTGATGGATGTTGGTGGATATTATTATTTGTATTGGCACCAACCTGCTCCATGATGTCTTTGACTTTGTCTTGTTCACAGTCCAGGATGATGCGCCGCTCCTTGCGGATCTCCAGGTCCTAAAAAAAACATTAGTATTAAAAACTAAATGCAGTGTCCAGTGTAGCTCTGTATAGGAGCACAGACATGCAGTGAAATTCCACCTTTCACATGCACCACTCTGGTATTTTAGTGACTGGATGTGGGAGGTAAGTTGTAGCACAATGTTTTATTCAGCTGCATGCTGCATTCTGCCCAATACTCTAAACCAATTCAGTGACAAACTGGAAGATTGGATTGCAGCAGCTCAGCACTAAAGTGATCAGCACTCTTTGGTTAGTATACTGTTAGTTTACTTCTTATTGAGTACCACCTATGGTCAGGCGATAAGAACTTCTTATAATTGATTTCAGTCAAGAAAGCTATATTTTCAACTCAGGAGATCCATGTCACAAAATGTTGACAGAACTCGTCAGACTGTCATACCTACCTGCTGGGTAACAGAGTAGGCGGCGCAGAAAGCTGCCGGGCCGAAGATCACTCTCTATCCAAATCATGGAGTTGGAACTTAACATTATCACGCAGGAAAATATTTGGGACTTTTGTGTTATGGTACTCACAGAGACGTGGCTCAATCCTACAATTGCGAGGGAGGCTGTTAAGTTAACAGCACTCTGTCAGGACTGGAGACTCCGATAAGAGGAGGCGGTCTTTGTGTTTCACAATTATTAACTGGTGCACAAATGCCACAATAACGGACACTTACTGCTTTCATGACCGGAAGTATTTAGCATTAGCAAACAGGCTCGCCCAGGTGGAGGTGATTTTAACCAGGCCAACACGAAGACTGTGACAAATTTTTGCAAGTGCAAGGGCTGTGTGTTGCAGAGACAAAAAACTTACACAAAATATTATGAAGACCAAAGAAATAATAATTGACTTCAGACAAAACAAGGATGTACAGTACACAAACCACTGTACATCAGTGAAAAGGAGAGTGTAGCCTGTTCTACCTACATCGCAGAGGACCTCTTATGGATTGTCAACACCAATATGTTGGTCAAAAAGGCACAAAGCAGGTTATACTTAGATGCTTAAACTAAGAACAATCAGTAAGATAAGTCTCTCACAGCATTCGCTTGTGTCCTACTACCGCAGCACTATGAGTGAGAGAATGAGAGTGTCCTTAAGAACAACATCCTAGTGTGGTATGGAAGCAGCAGACAATAAGATTGCACATAACTACACTAATTCCCAACTCCCAGCCCTGGAAGACCTTTTCACTTCCCCCTGTCTTCAGAAAACCCACATTATTCTCAAAGCCTCTCTCCAGTCCATCTAAATTTCATTGTATATCCTGTACAATAACAATAACTCTATGAAAGAATAATGAATAATTGATGTATGTGAATGTTATACCTAAATACCATTGTAATATAATAATTAGACAAGAAATTCATCACTTATGGTGCATTTGCCTGGAAAGGGTCCTAGAAAAGACTACTGTCAAGTCTGGAAGATTGTTTTTTGTTTGTTGTTTTTCCTGTTTGTCAAAAGAAGATCAGTACCTGAAAAAGAGAGCGGTAAGCTTCGTCCTTCCTCTCATCTTTGAGGTTTCCTACATTTATCGCTGTGACAACCCATTTTTTCTCTGCTGCGGTGTCCAGTATCACCTGAAGAGTAGAAAGACCTACACACACACACACACACACACACACACACACACACACACACACACACACACACACACACACACACAAAAATGCTAGGTTAAATTAGATTACTTGTCATGTGACTGTAGTGTCCATGAGTACAAGCAAAGTCCTGCAGATAACTCAGAATTAAAAAACCTTCAGTGTTACTGGCATTTTACAGCAAATACTAGAGATAAAAGGCTACATCCTAATCATTTGCAGATGCAATGTCTCTTTGCTCAAAATCATGCATGAACCTCTATATTAATTTTTCCCAAACGCAGCTTAAGAAGAGAAATCCCCCATCTCAGTAAAAAGGAAATATCAATATTTTCTCAATAATGTCAATATTTTGGCAGACAGAGCAAATACCTGAAAATCAGGGCACATTGATGCACAAATCATGTAAAAATACAACAAAATACGTAAAATACACTGCCTCACACTCTCCTTTTACTGTTGTTGTTTTGGGTTTTTTTTTTTTTTTATTTCACCAAACGTTAAAGCGATCACCAATGACAATCATCATCAAGAAGATGGTTCCCCACTATCATTCCCAGCTTTTATCTCCTTAGATGTTTTCTTTGCTTGATTCATGCCAATAGTTTGACCCTTCTGAAACAGAAGGAACGTCTATTCCACGACCACAGGATGTGTCTTCCGATATGGTTGCTTAAGTAATGATAAGCTACTCACTGCATCAGTAAGGGGTAAATACCTATCTGAGCTCTTTGATAAAGAAGAGATAATATAATTGCAGCTCTAAGGTAGCAAAGTAGCAACAACACTAAAATCACATTGTCTGTAATAACTAATGAAAATGTCATTACCTCTGTCACTGTCATATAGGTAGGCAAACTTCTCCCATTTGTAGTACTCCACTAATGAAACCAATGGACCCTTGATGTCTGGCCTCATCTGCAGAACAAACTGATTCATCCCTTCTGCTGGAAAAGATGGCGTTATGAAGGAGACGTGAAGTGTCTCACAGAAGGATGTGATGGTGTTAACAGACTTCTTGTCATAGAAGCCAAAGATGGCGTAGACACCTCGTGAGAACTGGGAACAAACTAAAAGGGAGAAGAGAATATTTTAGTAAAATATTAAACAGAATCAGACGAAGAGCTTAGCACAGAGACACAGCAGCAGGATAACAATGACACAGGCTTCACTTTATGCTAAATCAGTCTCACAGTATGCACCAGACAAGAAACATGTTCCAGAGCTTTTATAATAAAAATTAATTAATGAATTAATTAGTATGTCGTTGAATGTATATACACTGTTCAAATAAATTTACGAAACACTTAAAAATCAGAGCATAGCATCAAGTCAGTAAAACGTCCTTTAGTGGGCCCTGTGTCCACTGCCTGGCACAGTGGAGCTCAACTGGCATATGCCATAGAACACTGGGATTGGCAGGTCCTCCACTGGCACCTGTGTTTTTACAGATGAGAGCAGATTAACCCTGAGCAGACGTGTGACAGACATGGGAGGTTTTTGAGAAGCGGTGGAGAAAATTATGCTGCTGTAACATCATTCATTATGACTGTTATGGTAGTGGGTAACTGACGGTCTGGGAAGGCATATCCATGGAGGCCACAGCTGGGATTCGCGCCCCAGTCTCTACATGCAGGACCATATAATGTTAGATTAATATGTGTCATCTGCACCATTATCACAAGTTATTCTGTTGTTTACTATAGATTGAATAAGTGGAGTAAGTATGCAGGGATTAAACAGATAAGGTACATATAACCTTGAACCTTGATCAATCTTTAGATATGTACTTACGCCCTGTAGTCTCAGGGCGCTGGGAAAGGCTGCTGTGTTTTCACTATGACAAGTCAGTGCTGTTAGTATAGTTTAAAGCAAAAGTCACATAGGCACAGTCTTACCTCTGACAGTCAAAACAAAGTACTTGACTCACCTTGTTTTTAGTCAGTTACTCAACACACTATGATTTTAGTTGGATTAGGGTGAGTCTTAAAAGAGGGTTTGCAGAAGTAGTCCGAGTTGTAGTTGTTTTGGATGCCTGTTGTAGCACATCATACCCACATTCTGTTTCACTTCACTAAAATCAGGCCTAAAACCCCAAAGGATTACAATAAGTTATGCATATATCTCTGATGTGCAAGATAGCATTGTGAGGCTGTAAAAAGATGCCACAAAGTAGGACTGTAAAGTCCAAAGACCACCCAAGCTTGGCTATCCAATGCGAAACCATCCATATCTGAACAGGTGAAGCAATGGAACGACTAAGATGACAACATTTTTGATTAACACAACATATTACATATACTTGTGTAATGTGAGTGTATGTAATGCCAGGTACACAAGATAAGGTTTAACTTTTCACAAGACTGCAGCCATAAAATCCACCAAGATAAATGTCTAAGCTTTATTATTTGGGTACAATACTAATGTTTATTTGTGAATTTAGACAAATATGTCTTTTGCACCAAAGTTTAAATAGTGCCCAGTTTTTGATGTCCTGATAAAGAATCTCGACAGTTAGGATGTATGAAAACCAAGGCTGGCTTCCTTTCAAGGAACTCCTCCCTAGCTGCTTAGCTCCTATTCTCCAGGAGCTAAATTTAGTGTATCTCTAGATCCAAATGTCATCTGGTCCCTTTTTGTGCTCTTGCTGGAAGGACCTCACTCAATGTGCTATATTCCTTGTTGTTTTGGAAAAAACCAGCACAGACTACTCTGTCCTTATCTGTGCACAGACCAACCTTACATCAACTAAATTGATAGTGTTGTGTCACATCTCCACTGCAGCACACAATACGATCATGTAACCTCAAAGCTAAATTAGCTCAACTGCTAGCTTTATCCCCTTAGATAAACATACAGTATAACAATGTCAAGTCAGATTTTAATAATGCAGCAATTTGTCGCACTAGTGTAAAGTAAATGCAACCTCTACACACAAAATGATAATATACCAATACTTATAAAGTCTGTAAACATCGCTAAAGTGTAAACCCCATTGCTGGAAACTGTGTTGTTGAAATGCTGCCATTCTGTAGGTACTTTTTCCATGATTGTAATGGTCTATTACCAGGCTGTATTTCTATCTTCTTCTTGCAGGAACAAATCCTCAGAGAATCTGTTGAACACCTACAGGTAAAACTGCCTTTTGTTGCACACACACTCCATTAGTGCATGTGAAGGCAATTAAGACACAGGATTTCCCATTACAAGATGCAATTTGTTCGCACTTGTAAACCCTATCTGAAACCCTGCAGTTTTTGTCACTGTGTGCTTTATCTCACATACGTTTTTCAGCACCTGTGTTCTGAAGGTAGAACAAATGGCAGAACAGAACTTGTTGACTGACACAAACCTTTTTCAATCTTTCTTTATAAGCACATGATTGGAATATAAAATTGATAATTTTGCTTGATTTTAATATTGATAATAAAATGTATCAATAAAGCCAACATTTTAGAGATGTCTTTTTAGCTTAAAGGTCAACAAAGATAAGTTCCTGTGTCTGTGTGTCTGCTATATTTAGTTGTCCAACTTCTTGATCTTGTTCTTTACTAGAAATATATGAAAAGCTCAGTTCTATCTATCTGGGTAAGATATTGCATTAAAACACATTATATACTCCATTAATTCCTGTATTTAGGAAGTAAATTAATGCACATCAAGAAATTTAAACATGACTAATCCATTAATAACCATATACAGTGCCAAGTGTCAAGTCAATAGTATTAACAAATATAATGTGCCTAAAGTAAAGAACAACTATAAAAACCTCACAGTCGAGTAGAAAAGGTATGTGAACCCTTTGAACGATAATTGGAGTCAGTTGTTAGCATAAGTTAAATTTAACCTTAGTTCGGAGGTGTGGACTAGAGCTACTTCGCTTGACAAAAAAACACTAACTTTTTGAGTTTACTCCCCACAACAATCTACAAATGAGCAGTCTGTAACTGCTCTACCAAGAAGTGGGCGGCCAGTCAAAATGACCCCAAGAACACAACAAGCACTCTTTATTGAGGTAAAGAAACAACCCCGATTGACAGCCAAAGATTTGACATCTGTATTCATGAGTCTACAGTATCTACAACATTGAACAAGCACGGTATCTATGGCAGGACACCACTAAGGAAGGCTGCTTACTAAAAAGAACATTGCTGCATGGTCATGCAAGATGAATATGTCAGCCAAAACTTTGTAGAAGTTGTTTGATGCAACTGGACAATGACTCAAAACACACAATAGAATGGCTTCAGGAAAACAAAATCTGCCTTTTAAAGTAGCCAAGTCAGAGTTCAGAGCTCAACCCTCCTGCCTTGGAGGGGACATTATGGAATATCTGTTGCATTAATACTTACTATACTAACCAGACTGTGTGGTCTCTATTGGATTAAGGTCTGGGCTTTGACTCGGCCATTCCAGAATATTCACCTTGCTCTCAGTAAACCATTTATTTTCGCTGTATGCTTCAGGTCATTGTCTTGCGGGAAAACAAATCTTTTGCTGGATTCATCTGACCCTCTACCTTAACAAGCCTTCCAGGGATGGCTGCTGAGAAGCACCCACATAGCATGATGCTGCTGCTGTGTTTGGTGTGTACCAAACACAGCATCTTCTCTGATGGACAAAAAGCACCATTTTGGTCTCATCAGACCACAGAACCCTCTTCCACTTGACGATGCAGTCTTTCACATGCCTCTTGGTGAACTCAAGTTGTGATTTAACATAGGTTTTCTTCAACAGTGGCTTTCTCCTTGCCACTCTCCCATTGCTTGTTACTCCCTCAAAGTAGTCAAATTAATGGACACTCAGATTTAAACCAGATTATTTTGTAGAAACCTGTTTTCACTTTGGTATTATTGATGCATTTCTCTGAGACAATTTTTGCCAAAGTCAATATGAAAATAATAAGTAAAGTATGCCTATAGTATGAAACATCCAAGGGTGTGAATACTTTTTATAGGCACTGTACGCCTCACTCTCTACAGTGCCCTGTGCACTGCGAGAGACCTTGTATAAATAATTATGTGCACATAAGCACAGAGGTTTTTGAGGTCATCTTGCCACAGTCTGATACTGATATTACAAACTATAACCACTGGATCTGTCATTTCAACTGTGAGATTCAGATTCAACTGTGGCTTGACAGCGTATTTTATCTATTCAATATGAAACTGTGGATGGAACAGATAAATGCCTCTCTCAGGTGGTTATAAAGTGACCAAAATAAAGGCCAAGGTCAGTAACTTCACTCATCAGTCTTTCTTTAATGTATCAATTGAAACCAATCATGGTTTTACTGGAGAAGTTGTGCCAATCTGTTGTTGAAACTATAGAATAAGTCCACTTTGGTTATTCAGGAGTTTGAAAGAGTCTAAATAATCTTTGACCTACACACTAATGTAAAAGTAAATTTTTTACTGTCTTGCAAGTGCATGCCGACAACATATCACTTCATTATGGCTCTGTTGGTTCCCCCCTTGAATTTAGACATATAAAGGTAGATTTGAACTGGAATGTCATACGTTTCCACTCAACATAAAATGTAATTCTGTAGCATGCAGGATTCCTGATTAGAACAGTTTCTACCAAACATTATTCCTGCTTATAATTGAGATTCATATTTGTTCTTTGTGAAGTAAATGGGGTCCTGATGTCACACTATCAGCACATCATAACTGTAGCAGGTGCAAAACACAAGTGTAGGCAGCAGAAAAAGAGGATTCCATGTATTCACTGCTTCACAATACACTGCACTTAAATAGCAGAGCGTTATACCTCAGGCCATCATTACATCATGCTCTGATGAAGGCACAGTATACTGCATGCATGGAGTCCTTGTCCTCACTGTTTCTACTCGTTGCTCTGCAGTCAGTGAATGTGAATTTTAACACAGCCAACACTGTCCTGGTTAAAAATAACCACATTAATGTCTCACAAAAATGTAGGTCTCCAGTAGGCCCAGTTAACTAAAACTGCTGTGACATATGCTGCAGTTTATTCTTGGCCACTGTTCACTGTGTAACACTCCAGATAGTTATTATTGAAAGGACAAAAGGTTGAACATTGTTTTATTGTTTTCAGGATTTTATTTGTCCACTGCATTTTAGACAAGTCTGGCCTTCCTTGGGGCACAAAACAGGAATGACCCAAATTCACAACCTTTATAATATTGTAGCTAGGCAACCTTGATCAGATAAACACTCCCCTTTGTGTGTGCATGTGTGCGTGCGTGTGAAGAAAGCAGTCCCTCTTGCAAACAATGCATACAGCTAGTAAAAGCTAAATAATGTGTATTCATATTGACGTGTCAGATCTTGAGATATTTCACTTCTTTTTGTGTTTCTCCTTGAAAAACTTTCAGGCACAGTGCCAAGAGAGTGACAGAGGTTTTGCACACGCACACAACATGTCTATTATTTCTTTCTTTCAATTGATATGTTTTATATTTTTGTTTTTTTAGATTTATATATTATATATCCTCATATAATATTCATACATATTCATATTTCAGAACCAAAGGCTTGTCAGGGCAAATATTTCAGAAAGAATAATGGAAAGGACTCATGCATTGTTTTGTTAATAATAAGAATAATGTGTAATAAACAAGCAATAAACAGCAATCCATCATGTATTTAACAGTGGTCAGAACAAGATAGCACAGCCAATACTTACAGCAGTTAGTAACAGCAAAGCTGTTGGCCACCTCCAGGTTATCTATGTGTGGAGTCAGTCTGAAATCTGCCATCCCAAACTGCACCATGCCAACTCTGAATGCACTGTACTCCTGGTCTGCACCCCTAGGGAATAAACCACCTAATGCACACACACACAGACACACACACACACACACACACACACAGTTGTCACTAAGCATCTGTTACTCCTGATACACACATCATTAACAAAGTTAAATTAAATACAATGAACTAGACTTAACAGAAATACATATAAAGGCAGGAATAAATTATCAAGTCCAGTATAAAAATTGATCCCAGATTAACAAAAAGAAGTAAAAATGCACAGCTTTTGAAGGGAGTTCCCGAGACAAATATGTTATTGTTCTTGTTTTTGTTAATGTTACTGTTTACTCTATTAGATAAATTTGATCTTTTAACACCACACACACCTGGTAGGCCCTGATTAACTAAGAAATCCAAAATTATCCCAATCTTTGAAACTGTGTGTTTCATTTGTGGGCGTTTTGCAGATGATCTCAGAAAAACTGCGTGACTGCCAAAGGTGCAAACATGGTGGAGGCTTTTGCATGTTTTACTGATATCTGTGATGCACAGTTAAGAGAATAACCCGTGTAAACAAAAGAGGAAATTCGATCGAGATGAATTAAAGCTGTTAGTGAGAGAGGTTAATAATCATTTTAGTGAGCTACCACAACAAAAGTATTACAAGAAGAAACACATTGTGGAAATCCAGCAAGAGAAAGCAGGGTCGGCAGGACACACACACATGTACACATCCTCTCTTACCTCAAGTGAATCAAACGGATGACTTACTTTTATAAGAGATGCAGGCAAAAACCTCATGAAAACAGTATCTTTCAATTTAGTTATGTGTTGGTTTCGGGTTAAGTCCCTCTCAACCAATAGCTGAATCAAATAGGACTTTGTTTTGTGGAGTATTCTTTAATTTCTTCTTTGGCTCCTAACTGCAGCCTTCTGTGCACAAGAAGACTGCACCTGCTTTTAGGTATCAAATGCCACCACAATCCCAGCCACCACAAAAATTCACTTTTTGATAAATTGCATTATTTGCATTTTCTCCTCCCTCCTTCTCCTTTTGCGCACTTGGGCAAACACCTCACTTTGCATATTTATCAAGGCAAAGGTACAAAATCTACAGCCTGCACTATTTTGCTCATTTCAAATATGCAGCCCTCCTGGCACAGCCTAAGAAGATCAGTTCATGATATTTTTTGCAGGTGTTGTCAATTCTTCACATGAATATACATAAGTACATGCAAACCTTTGGTAAATTAGGGCCTTACACTACTTTAAGATGTATCAGTGCTTTCTTGTTTTGTGTGTTATTAATTCCAAAACACACTGTGTTTGTGTTGTGTGTAACAAAATGGATATTAGGATGACAGTTGTCGAGTAAATGGAGAGGTTTTAGTGCCATTTGAGATGTTTCAGGGTGTCATGGGACACAACTTGGTCTATGAAAAGAATGACCTGCTGTGGAATGACCTCCAGAGAGCTGTTGACACCAGACATGGAATCTGTCTGAGCTTTGGCAGATTTGTGAGGAACCAGCACTTTAAATATTTGATGGGTGTTTTCAATATAAAAGTGGTGGTATCAGGATAATTGTCCTTTTCTGTAACTTTGCAGCAACACTGACATCCACTTCCAACATTGAGTATGAATGTCTCTCTGGAGAAACTGCTTAAAAATGTCCGCTGCTGTCTCCTCCATCTCTAAGATGGATGACTTTTCACCAGCAACATTATTAGTTACACCTGTTCAAATATAGTAGATACAGTCTGTCAGGTTCAGTTCAGTCTAGCAGTTGTGATGTAATAAACCAATCACATGGTAGCAAATCAGTGCATTTAGGCATGTAGACAAGGTCTAGACGATTAGCTGAATTTCAAACCAAGCATCAGAATGGTAATGGAGTGACTTTGAACGTGGCATGGTTGTTGGTGTCTGAGTACTAAGTGCTGAGAATTGATACACAAATATCTTTAGGGTTTACAAAGAATGTTTTGAAAATGATGAAATGGTCTCCACAGTCACCAGAGCTCAATGCAGCAGAGCACCTTTGAGATGTGGTGCAACAGAAGATTCACATCATGAACATGCTGCCAACAAACCTGCTGCAACATTTATTTATTTATGTCTTTAATCTTACTTTCTAATTGAACGATTTCATTTTTTTACTTGTTTTCAATCATTAGCAAAGATGCACTGAAGAGGAACAAAAAAATCAATACCAATTTAAAAGATTTTACCTCAACTCAGTTGCACGACTATTTGTGAATCTGGCAGAATTAGGTCAGATTTCCACACTTGTTGGCCCTGAGAATCGAGGCTGAGGCCATACAGTATACGAGTGTGGCTGCCCGCACTGAGGCAGAATTACGAGCTTCTGTGACGGATGAGTCTTAACATGCTCGCTGAGCCTCTGCCAACAGAATCAAGGCCACTGTTATTAATGGCAATTAACCTGGGTCACATGGACTCTTTTTGCCTTCATGGCCTGCCGTCAGTTTTTGCAGAGAGTTTAGGATTCTTGACAAAGCATTGTGGTGGCAACGAGGAGGGTGATTCCTTCATATCATCGTAATATGTTTACTGGACTTAAATAAAGGAACCCTTTCTACCTCAAATTCTTTCTACTTCTATATGTGATTCATTAATTAATGAAGTTAATGGACTGTCTGTTGAATCAAGATGTCATGACATCTAATCATCTCATCTTGACCTAGTCTGGGTCTATGTAGTACCGGGTTGGGGATATTTGGAAATAAATGAAATAAATTCATGAAGGATACTTATTTTTATAAGTTCATCCACTTGGTATGAGTTTACCCTGTGTTAATGTATGAAAAAAAAAAACATATTGGATTAAAATGGGGTGGGAACAGGACATCCATCCAGCTATATAGATGTCTGCTCTATACTCTTTGACGCTATAATAAGCGAGTTTATAATATAGCGTTTCGGGCCTAAGGACCCTGTCACCAGCAGCAGTCTGATGACATTGCCAGCAACTGTTCACTACAAACTGTGTGAGTGCACAGTTCCCACATAAAGGAATGTGTCACTTGAAATGCATTTACTGCAATAAAGTCTCCGCTGTTGTCTCCTGCCTGTGGCTCAGAGGACAAATCCCCCTTTCGTTTCCATCAGTAACAGTCAAGTCTGCCACAGCTGGTCCTCCCCTTGTTGTGTTTGTTATGTCTGCCTTTGTCTTTAAAGAACATAGGAAGCTTCGACAAAAGGAACTAACGGATCTGAAGCCTGTTACTAATATTAGTATGGTTGAGATCAGAAAATTCTTGTAACCTAATTAACTTTTATATGTTTCGAGATTCTTGTTGCTACATGCTCTGAATAGCGTGTAGAGATCATACAGAACTAATTATTTGTCAGACACTTTTGTCGCATGAACAAATTATCAGAATGATGACTAAAAGTTGTAGCGTAATCTTTTTTTTTCATGACTGAGGAAGAATAATTACAGAGTCACCACATTCACTTATGCCAAGATTGGTACATTTGAAACAATTTAGGTAACAAAGTGATGTAATCCCCCACAGACAACCCACACAGTAGCTCACCTCTCACTGAGAAAGTGGCTGTTTTTTAATCCACTTCAGGTTATAGTGCACAGCCACAGCTCAGATATTCACCTCACACACACTGTAGTGTACAGCAGGTTGGCAATGCAAACTGCCACTGATGTAAAGAACATGTATTCACTATGGGAATGCAGCATCTAAACCCGCCTAACAGGTGAGCCTGCATTTTAGGTCAGGAATCAACAACCTAAGGGCTCAACGGCTTTGTCAAAAAATATGGATATTAATCAAAATGTTGTATCACTATAAAATGGGATAACAAAATAATAGTAAAAGGCTTAGACCACCACCACTTCCATGTACTGCTGGATGAAGTCAACAGTGCTGCTCTGTAGCAGTCCAGCAGCTGTCCAGAGGGGAGGTTCTGAAATAGTTTGTACTTCATGCTGGAAATGACCAGGGGTTAGATTTGGCAGAAGTTTACCAGTGCTGAGCTCCGCTTGTGAACGTCCACAGGACCCCCGGGCAGTACTGAGTACCATCTCCTTCAACATCACAGTGTTGGCACTTTTGTTTGGAACGTTACAGCTTTCAGACTACGTCCAGTCACCAAACAAATGTAGAATGCAACACACTCTCTTCAACTTTACTAAATTGCTGTGGATTTTAAATCGTATGTTCTTCTTGATATTGACAGAGAGGTGCTGCACATTTTCAGCACAGCAGCAAAAATGTCAATTAGCGTGTCTGCTAAGACATTGTGATCTTCTTACTGTAGTTTAATAAGCAGAAAACAGGTCGCTGCTACACAAATGTCAAAAATGAAATTGCAAATGGGAATGACTGCCTAGATCCAGATGATAACAGGCAAATTAAAAGTCAGTTCTGAATCACCACAGCACAGATGGATAAAAAAACAACTTGAGGACTAGAATATTGAATTTGTTTTGGTCAAAGTGTTAACTTGTCCAGCAACTTGTTTTTTGGCTAAATACTACACAACTAATTACATTTCCAACAGGCATCTGCTGTCACTAATGTTAGCAGGCACAGACACCGAAAGACGACATGTGAAGACTTCACTTGCTTTGCATCATTATGTTAACATGACCACTGAGAGCACATGAGGCTATAGGCATCACAGCATGATGAAATTAATATTTTGAATTCTATTTGCAAAGCAAAGTTGTGACAGTGACAACAACGCAAAGGTAGTCATGAGCTTAATTAGCAACAGCTCAGTATAGACTGGGAATAAAATGAGTCTTTCAGGAGTAAAGAGGAGGCAAAGTCCAACCATTCTGAGCAAATATCATAATGTAATAAGAATAATGTTTCTTAGCAAGGTTTTATTAACCACAGTTTAAAGTATCATTTAAAAATTTAGAAGATCTAAAGGCATCTCTGTACTCAAGATACAAAAACGAAAACGAGGCAGGTGCATAAAAAAACTACAAAATTCAGTAAACTACTGCCAGAGAACAGTCTAAATTCAAGTTAAATCTCTATGATGCCCACAAAAACCCCCACACAAAAAAGACCCAGGAATGCCATCACTTTGTTTAGGCCTTAACTTATTTATGATGCACCAAAGCGGAGGAGGAAAACACAGTCAGGCTCCTCAGTTTTACTGTTGTTGCCATCAAATTTAAAAAGAAAATTTCAATCAAATTTTGTTGAATGATTACTTCTGTTTTTATTGACATTAGTTTATAGTTAATGACACAGAGTTTAAAATGTCATTGTCAACAACAAGACTCTTACTTTTCTTAATGATTTTTTCACGGCAACAGAAATCTGTGACAACAAGTCAACCAACTCTAGGTCTTCTTTTCCTACCCACTCATGCAGAAGCAGGTGCCGCTTGAAAACAACGACGGACAACAACAGTGCAGACAAAGTGCACAAACACACCAGGGTTAGGTTTAGGTTTTAACCAATCATAACTATGATTGGTAAAAATTAATGTTTGCCTCAAAAATGACCGCATCCATGACCTGCACAACATGACTGGACTACAGCTGTGCAAACAAGGTCAGAGTTAGTAAAAACATGAAATTCGTGCCATAAAAATGACTTGATGCTCATCACGATGAGTCATGTTTGTCATGTTACTGATTTTAGCAACTGCAACAGTAAGTGCAAAGTGTGGTCTCCTGCAGAGACCTTGCTGTACCACCAAACCACTCCAACATCCCCCTGACAAACTTTGAGGGTGCATTATAAGGTAAGAGTGGGTTACTGTGTAATGTTCACTAGAGCCACTAGCTGTGAATCAGTTGTTCTTTGCTGCTATTAACGATCTATTCAGTTGTATTGTACAGGAGTCACACACAACAACGGATAGCTTGGGTTAGAAATGTTATAATCAAAATCACCAGAATTCATTTCTCACTCCTTATAACCACTTTAGTAACCTGATAGAATGAATTGATAAAGAACTGCAATATTTAACAACAGAAAACATTTCAGTGACTGTAGGTTGGTCTAATTAAGGCCTCCCCATCCATCTGAATGTAAGGCTATGCTGGGGCTCGTTATTCGTGCCTGCACTCACTCCCACAAGGAGAGGAGCTGCAGGGAGCCGCTAGTGTGAGAGCTGCCTTTGATTTTGTTATGTTAGGTAGTTAACGCACTGCCAGCGAGACGCAGGCGCACATGAGCGCATCCACAAATATGAATATGTTGACATAATTAGAGCACTGCAGCAGCAGCAGGAGGAGCAGGAGGAGCGGGAGGAGCAGGAGGAGCAGGAGGAGCGGGAGGAGCAGGAGGAGCGGGAGGAGCAGGAGGAGCGGCGGCGGCGCTCAGGAGGCCGCTCGCCTCTCACAGCGGCACAAGGAGCAGCGCTGACACACGGGGACACACAGCCACACCAGCAGACACGGAGGACGGCGAGGAGCGTTCAGTCAGACGGACGGACGGACGGACGGACGGAGACAGGAAGAGCACAACGGTGAAGAGAGGCCACGACAGAAAGACATGAATAAGAAAAACCCATCCTACCTATCTGGACGCTCGGAGAGCCGCACAGCACATCGCGCCATAAGAGGGTGACCACCACAAACAGCAGCTTCATGGTGGCGTTCACAGGCTGCTCACGCGGTAGCGGCTCCTAGCAGAACATCTCGTCCGTCACACGCGCTGCGGGCTCATGGCGTCGTTCCCGGCTCCTTCAGCGGCGTCGCGAGCTCTGCGGATGCTCCAGCCACTCTCCGGAGATGCGCGTGCCGCTGTTGCTGCTGCTCCTTCCGATGCTGCTGCTGCTGCTGGACCGAGTGCGCGCGCCGAGCTCTGCCATGGAATGCCGATCAGGCACGAGGGAGAGCCGAGAGAAGCCGAGAGCTCGACGTAAAGCTGCGTTTACGTTTTCAAGACGTTACCGTGCACGCAGGCACAGCACTGCAGCTCTAATACCGAACCATTCTACATCACTGTTATTCACACCATAAACATGTATTGCCCTGATATGACACAGCACGGCTTAGGTTAACAGACTGCCATGTACATATTCAAACATCTGAAATAGTGGGACTTATTGTAATTTTAATCAGCCTCTTATCCAGGAGTGACTCAACCAAATGTTAAGATAATTCAATTCAGTTTTATTTGGATAGCGCCAAATCACAACTGAAGTCATCTTAAGGCACTTTACAGTGTAAGGTTTGAGACCTTACTAAATATAACAGTATACAGAATTATATAGAAAACCCAACAAACCCACTTGAGCATGCACTAGGTGACAATGGAGAGGAAACCTCCAGCAGAACCAGGCTCAGGGTGGGCGGCCATCTGCCTTGACTGGTTGGGTTGAATAGAAAGAGGAGGGAGAAAGAACAGCAGGCAGCAAAACACAACAACTAGCAGCAAAAACACTGGGCATGTCGTTAGGGCCTGTAACCACACTCCAGAGAAATACAGTACAGCTCGGGGGCCAATGATACCTCCAGGGAGAGAGAAAGACACAAAGTTAATGACATGCAATGGTGGCATTTAAATTGGGAGATGAGAGGATAGAAGGGGAGACTGTATCAGTCCACCAGCAGACTAACCTATATCAGCATAAATAAGAGATAGTATTGATACACGATATAGTATATAGATAGTATATAGTATAAGATTCATAAAAAGGGAAAGTTTTAATCCTAGTCTTAAATGTAGGGAGGGTGTCTGCCTCCCAAATCTGAACTGGGAGCTGGTTCCACAGGAGAGGGGCTTGATAGCTAAAGGCTATGCCTTCCCTTCCATTGGAAATTCTAGGTACCACAAGTAAACCTGCAGTCTGAGAAGGAAGTGTTCTGCTGAAAAAGTATGAACTATGAGGTCTTTAAGATAAGATGGATCTTGAGTGTTTTATATGTGAGGAAAAAGATTTTAAAATTCTATTCTGGATTTTACTGGGAACCAGTGGAGAGAAGCCTATATAGAAGAAATGTGATCTCTCTTGCTAATTCCAGTCAGAACTCTGGCTGCAACAATTTGGATTAACTGGAGGATTTTTAACAGTTTTTTTGGACAACCTATTAATAGTGAATTACAAGAGTCCATTTTGGAAGTAACAAATCTATGGACTAGTCTTTCAGCATCACTTTGAGACAGGATGCTCCTAATTTAAGTAATATTCAGTCAGGGGGGTGAAAGCAGTTCTAGAGATTTCTATTATGTATGAGGTAAAGGAGATATCCTCAGACATTCCTCACAGTATTACTTGAGGCAAATGTTATGTCATCTAGTGTAAGGATATGATTAGACATAATATCTTTGAGGTTTTTAGGACCAAACTAAAATGATCTGTGTCTTGTCTGAATTTGGAATTAGGAGGAAAAAATTAGAGGACATCCAAGTCTATATCTGTTAGGCATGCTTGAAGTTTGATTAATTGATTAGTTTCTTCTAATTTCATAGATAAATATGACTGACAGGGTTAGGGTTAGCTGGCTGTTTCCTAAAGAATTGCCTAAGGGGGACATATATAGATTGAAAAAAATCGGTCCAAGCTCAGATCCCTGTGGAACTCTAAAAGAAACTCATTATTGACCTTTGCCGGTGCTGTTTATATCATGCACTCTAAATCCTGACTAAAAAACTTCACATAGGATATTCCTGCGCAGGTGTTTACATAATTGCTTTGAAACTACTTTTTCAATTAATTTAAAGACAAAGGGTAGATTCTATATTGGTCTATAATTGGTTAAAACCCCAAGAGTCAAGAGTAGGGTTTTTGAGTAGAGGTTTGACTAAAACAACCTTAAAACTCTGTTGTGCATATGCCTAGTAGGAGAAAAGATAGATTGATCTGATTTAATATGGACATGCTAATCATAAGTAAAAGATCTTTCAGCTGTCTAGTTGGAATGGGGTCTAAGAGACATGTGGATCGTATAGATAAATTAAACTATTGAAATTAACTTAGCATGATCTACGGGGAAGAATCATTACAAGTGAAGTCTGATAAATTAATCTAGAATTGTTCATCCATGCCAGTTGCAAGAAGAAGCTGATAATTTTTTTAATGAAATTCATGAGATCATTAGTACTGAGCGCTAAGGAGGCACTAGGCCGGGCAGAGCTATGAGTTTTTGTCACTCTGGCTACAGTGCTGAAAAGAAACCTAGGGTTGTTTTTATTTGCCTCAATAGTGATAATTAATATGTGGTTCTAGCTTTTGATGGCCTTTTATATATTATTAAACTGTCTTTCCTGGCTAGGCCAGATTTGTGTAAATTAGTGGAACGCCACCTCCTTTACAGGTTACAGTACATGATGTCTGCTTTAGGCTGCAAATTTGTGAACTGTACCATGGAGCTCGCCCCCTCTGATTCACTTATTTTTCAGAGAGGCAAAAGCTATCTAAAGCATAACTTGACTGACCTGTAAACCTCGGTTTTATAGACAACTGTTCTACCAAGTGAGCTAACTGCCACCCCATTTTATAATGCCCTGGAAGTGATATCAAAATCTGCAGTCCTTGTTTTGTGAAAAAACATGCATTCATATGCACTTGTAAAGGTAATGTGTGTCTGAAGCTGTCTGGATGAGTGGATGTCTTCCAGTGTTATAAGATCCCCTGTGTATGTTTTCCTGTCTCCTGTCAAAAACTGAACAGTTACAAAAAGAGGGAATCCTGAACTAAAACTGACTTTGGAAGATATCTCTTCAGTAGAACTAATTTGCAAACGTATAGCTTTGTAATCGCTCATATTTTTTCCCAGATGGAAGACATAAGTGCATATTGGCATTCATCGCTTGATTTTACTGGTTGCCTTTCTCACAATTGTTAAAAATGAAAGCTTACTGGACCTTTAAACACACGTAATAATAATAATAACAATAATAATAATAATAATGATAATAATAATAATAATAATAATAATAATAATAATAATAATGGCTCTCCATCACAAGGGGGCAGAAGACAACTGAAATGCCATCTCACTTGAGGGTAAGATGTGCAATTTACAGTCAATTTCATTACACTGTATACTCTACATAATTTCAACACCTGTCAACATAGGACCTCATCAGCACATGCAGCACCAGGCAGTGTGTTTACAGCTACAGCAAAGCGTGGAGTGTGGCACCTACATGTGACACTTCTTCTGAACTGTGGCACCAGACCCTCTCTCCTTCCACAGTAAGCCAGGGTGTGGTGGTCATTTGAGCTGTAGGAATGGGCTAACTTGTTTTTTAGTGTAGATGGTAGCTATTATTGTTTGGTGCCATTTCTGAGCTGTTGTTTAGACGCTGTAATTCAAATTCACTGCACTGACTTCATTTGAAAAAATGCTGACACATAAAGAGGATCACCACAGTCAAGACCAAGTCATAACATCATACATGTTCATTGTTTTTAGTCTAAGAATACTGTGGTATTTGACTGATAATATCTATCTCATTAACACACCTAAAAAGAATGTTTCTTCCCCTCACTGGTGACCCTTATCTGCTGTGATCATTGGCCTGAAGGCCATTGCCTCCAAGTTAAAGATGATATCTTCAATTAAATAGAAATTAACAGTAAATGAAATAGCTAATACTAGCCTTCCTTTTCCTTGGGCTGCTTTGTTATTCTACCCTCTACTACACTTCAAGAAGCTGCTAAACGAATTTATCAAGCAAAAATCATTGAATTTCTCTGATTGTTTAGAAGGACTAGCCTTGTCCTTCAGCCCTATTGGCTGTGGCTCAATAGGTAGAGCAGTTGACTGCCAATCATAGGATTGGTGGTTCAATTCCCGGCTGCCACGTCACATGCCAAAGTGTCCTTGGGCAAGATACTGAACCCCTAGTTGCCCCCGGTGAGTCAGGTCAGCTGCATAGCAGCTCTGCCATCGGTGTGTGAATGTGTGAATGAGACGCAGTGTAAAGCGCTTTGAGTACCAGCTAGGTAGAAAAGAAGTTATATAAGTGCAGAACATTTACCATTTACCATTTGTTTAGAATCAAATATCTCTGCTCCAGGCTGCTCAGTGAGTCTGACTATATTGGAGTTGTTGGCAGCACTAAAAACATATTTTCGAAGCTTCAAGTAAAATCACAGGATTGGATCAAAAAATAAAACATCACACAGCTGTTTCAGAGAGGGAAAAAACCTTTATTAAACTTTTCTGAAAATCTTTCATTTCAAGTACCTGCCAAGTCTTTTGACTTTTTATTACATAGCAAGTAATTTCATGAAAGTGCATAGTATACAGCAGCTAGCCACAAAGCTTAGCTGATGTGTGGAAAATTGCTAAAACCAATGTTCTAGCCGTTAGCTGGAATTGCAGCATGGAGATCTAATAATCTGTGAATTCTGGAATATTCTGATAGGACTAAGGTTTTTAGTAGCTATTGACTAAGCTGAATGAGTTCTTTAACACTTTATGGTAAGAGGTATAGCTGAGCATGGATCTCTGCAGGGAAAAAAACATTACATGAGAACATTGAAACCATTTGACTGAGAGTGCAATAGTTCTGAAACTGCATCACACACATCCATAGTTTAGCAACCCTAACCATCCAGCCTATCTTGCAGTGGAGTCTCCCACATAATGAATACTCCCTGATGTCCCTTAATTCATTTAACTTTACCAAAACCTGATATTTCTTATTGTAAGAGGACCTGTCACCTGTCTTGTGCACACACTTTACATTTAGAAAGTAACATTCCCACACACTGCATTTAAAGATAGCGTAAGTCATGTGTGTTGTGAGGCATTCAGGGACTATACAGAGTTTAGGTCTTGTGTTTTGAAAACCCCCCAAACATCCCACCCCAGGAAAGAAGAAAAGTAAACAAAATCCAAGGTGGAAACCACACTCTCCTTACATTTAACTCATCAATAATACAAAGCATCTAATGCATACATTATGATATTGATACCTAACTTCGCAAGTTGTCATATTTTATAGTCATTTGGAATTAAATATAAAGAAAATGCTGCTGAATACTAATATTGAAAGCATAAATATGAATGTATAAAAAATAAATAAACTTATTGGGTTGGGGCCTGTAATATTTGGACAATGCTACAATGCTGATTGTTATTTCAGCTTAGTATGTCACACCTAGTCTATTGGGTCCAAGTAATTTATTCTGTTGTAAAAGTTGTTAATCAGACTCTGTACTCTGTTGTGACCAAAACTACTGGGCTGATACCAGCTGAAGAACAGAGTCCTCAGCTACTTTCAAGCAGACTTTGGTGCAGCTGATGTACAGAGTGGAAGCAAAGTACATCATCTACAGGATATGTGACATGAGACTGTAGGGTGAACAAGTTGTCAGTAATTGTAAGACGCACTGAGATTGGGTTGTCTTTTACCATTCTTGTTCAAATATGAACAAAATATGCTACCAATAAAAGTTATTCCCATAGTATGAAAGAACAACACAATTTTAGTTTAATGTAGTTTAGTAGTTTAACTATTATTTCAGATAATAACATACATCCAAGCAAATAACACTAAAACAAAACAAAAATATTTAATGTCTTTATAAAAGACATAAATCGAACACATTTATGTCATCAAACATTTAAAATGCTGGTAGAAAAGGTTTACTTGAAACAGTTATTTAAGAACAGGTTTAACCCCCTTTGACAGAAATAAACTCAAGCAAGCTCTTCTGTTGCTGTTCTGTTTGTAGCTGTGGATTAGACCTGCACAGCATCCAGGAGCAACTTTGGACTATTCCTCCTCACAGAACTGCCTTAGCTCAGATATTTTTAGGATGTCTGGTGTGAGCCGCTCCCTTTGTGTCATTGCACAGCATCTGTAATGGACTGAGATCTGAACACTGACTCCAAAAGGTGGATTTTCTTTATCTTAAGTCACTCTGTAATAGTTTTGCTTTGATATTGAGGATCATTGTCCATCTTTCTGATTCGCTTCTTCTGAGCTTCAGCTTGTAGACAGCCATCCTGAAACAATCCTATGGGATACATTGATAAACTAGATGCCAAGCTGTCCAGACCCTGAGGCTGCAAAGTTCCAAGTCATGATGCTCCCTCTCCCGTACTTTAATGCTAGAATTTATGTAGTTTTATGTACTTTTTACACCATACACCATACACCATACACCATAACCCTACCCCTTAATTTCACCAGGTTTAGATCTATCACATAGCATTTCTGGCATGTTTTCATGTTTGATACTAACATGACATCAATATGGTAGAAGGAGCATTGTGATTTGGGGCTGCTTTACTGCCTGCCTACACATTGTAGAAGCTGAAAAAACAAGGTAAAATCAGCACCACAACAAGCACTTCTGCTTCGGAAATGTTCTGGTGGAGCATAAAGCTGCTGAGAGGATGGAACAAAAAATGTGTCAAAATTGCAAAAGTAACAGATCGGATCCCACTACAATTAAAGGGTAAGGCAAAATGTGCAAGCATACATATGTTCTAAAAAGATACCTACATAAATTCAAACAGTTAAGTATAGAGGAGAGAGCATCATACTTTTGCTTTACTGTTTCAGGTGCTGAATAGCTTTGTTTTGCAAAAATGAATTCTCAAGTTTATCAAGTTATTCTACAAGATAATTTCAGTGTCACAAAATGTCCAAAGTTTCACCTTGATGTTAGTATGATGTTGTATAGGTCTGATCTGCAGATACAGGAAGAACTTGTTGAGGTTATTGCTGCCAAAGGTGGTTCAAACAGGCAATAAATTAATGGGTTCAGTTACTGTTTCTTCCGACATTTTAAATGTTTAGTGGGTATGTTCAGTAAAGGCATAAGTTGCCATGGTCATGATCTTGCAAATCTAGAGGATATTAACCTTGTTGTTTGTTTGTTTGAAGGGTGAGTATATAGACTGTAAAACAGTTCAAGTAAAAAGGGACTGACACTTTATGAAGGCTCTATCCACTTTGAGTTGTTCTCAATGCCAAACACCAGTCTGAAGAAACCAAACTAAGCAGACATACATTGGGCAGGTGCGACCAGCAAAAGCTACCTCAAGCTGCTCTTCTAAAATGCACAGATAAGCATTTTCTCTGAAATATAATAGAAAAATACTGTATGTGGAGCCCTCCAGGGATACACCATGTGTGCTGACATAGCCACTAGCTCTGCTCACCTCATTTGCTCTGAGACCGAGTACACTTACATTCACAGCAGCCTGTGATCAGATGTCATTATCCAGATCAGACACATGTGATTATAGCAGGTAGAGCTGGGGTCACCCCAGTCATTAGGAGGGTCAGTTTTCTGGTGGATCATGGCCAGAAACCACAATATGATGACAAGAGAAAGCTACAAGCAACTCCTCATAAAAGCTATTGAAAAGCCTAAGCTAGAAGCATTTCTAATTCACTGAATCTGTCGTGGAGTATTGTTAAATCCATCATTAAGACATGGAAGGAAGGTTTTACAGGTGTAACTAAGGAAAAGTGAGACTAGTAAAGAAAACCACCAAGACACGTGGGACTCCTCAGATGTAGCTATGAACTTCTGCGTTT
Source organism: Anabas testudineus (assembly GCF_900324465.2). Taxonomy (NCBI): domain Eukaryota; kingdom Metazoa; phylum Chordata; class Actinopteri; order Anabantiformes; family Anabantidae; genus Anabas; species Anabas testudineus. The sequence continues at coordinate 25,925,725 of NC_046610.1, forward strand.
TAGATGTGAGAGACTGATCTGTACATGCAGCAACTGTGTCTGAGTTCTGCACCAGTCACAGCATGTAGTCTAATGACCAAGAACTTATGAAAAACTCAGATAACAGTCTCTCCCATCTCAGCGGGCATGTTTCCAATATTTGGGCCTTGCACAGGTATAATTATACTACACTGACTTCTGAAACCAACTGCAGCAACCATGATACTCACCACCTTACTATAGTGGTGAATACTAATTCGAGACAATTACTAATTTAAATCGTATATTTAGAATTAATTTATACTGAGTATAATGTAGTGACAGTTTAGTTTTCACTTTGACAATGAAGATGATTTTTTGTACATTTAAAAAAAAAAATAAAATAATTTAATTTTGGAAAAAAGAATGTATACAGTACATACACAAATCTATCTATCTCTAGAGATGTATAGATATATTTATAGATAGATATAAAGATGGAAAACTTCCTGTGGGAATGAATAATTTACAGGCACAGTTTGTTAGGTTCACACTCGAAAGCCGCAGAAGAGACATCAAAACCAGAAAAATCTATATTTTTTCATTACTATAGTTCAGTTTGTCATCTACCATTTTTTTTACTTGGCATCAAAACCAGAGCATTTTATGCTAGATACTACTCTAAGCTAGCAAATGCAGCGGCTCGGCTGCTTTTAGAAGTGAAACTGTTTAACCAGAGGTAGCGGGCTGGATTCAATAGCACTTGCTGAATCTGCTGAAAGGTTTGGGCCAAGTAACAGAAAAGCAAGGGGTTAACACGGTCATTCAAAGTGGCATTATGACTTTGAGTGGGACAGAAAAAAAATTATTAGGAATTAAATAATAATACGTTACAAAAATGCTGACATATGACATTTCATACAGAATCATATTATGGCCAGCACTGAAAACCCTTTCTTTATTAATCTAACAAAACATTTATCTTCTTTGTACATTCCAAATTTACTTTCATTATTATAGCTTAGAATCTTTAGATTATATATCATATATATAATCTAAACGTATATACCATATTGCTATATGAGGAAAACCCAAATTTGCTGTTCACTGGCAACTGGACGTTTCGCCTTGCTGTCTAAAATCAGTCAGTCAGAACTAATGTAGCCTTCTAGAACTCTCTTCTATAACTTAAAAGAAGTCTTGTTGCCACTGATCAGCAATTTTGGGATAACAATGACCTAGATTACTAAGAATTGGGAAAAGCTCATATTCAAGAGAATGTGAAAAAATTAGATCTTGTTAAAGCCTATTATGTTGTTCAAAAGGATACAACATAATAAGATATAAAGAAATGTTGGTCATCATAGCAGCAATGTGTTTTATTCGTTCATTTTTAAATGAGTTATTTTCTAGTATTGTGTTTATTTAGCAATGGTCATTTTGTTCTAAACCTTTACCAAAGTGTTAACAGTAATTGTTCACTCAGTAATGGAACTATATATAACGCACAGCAGAGGGGTATACAGTAGGTGTAATGATGTCAAGGTTGAGTTTAGCTAAAGCATAATGTTCTATATCAGACAGAGACACACATGCAGTGACTACTTAATTCATAGACTTAAACAGGACTCAGGCCAACAGCTCCATAATTGAGGCATTTTACATTTGATAACAGGGACCACAGCACTCTCTGCAGCTCTGCAAACATCAAATGCTGGAAGTCTTGTTTTTACCAGTATGGAGTTTAGTGTATGAATTTGTTATGTCATTTCTCAGTTCAGTGTAGTTGCAGTGTCAGTATGGTCAGAATGTTTCAGGATACAAACCTCTTTCTTTTCCCCCTCTCATCTCCCTCTCACAGGTAGACCGACCAATAGACGACATTGAAGAAAAGGAAGGAAAAGGGGAAGAGGGCTCTTGCATAGAGGTCAACGCGTTTGGCAGCAGTAGGTATAACAGGTTTAGGTGGTGGAGGTTTCTTGTTGGCTTTGTTCTGGGACTTGAGGGCCCCTGTAACTTCAACTGGTTTACCGTAACAGTCAAAGTTGGAAAGTTCAAAGTCTCGAGGTAAAGATCCCACAATACTGAAATCATTTGATCGGAGGTCAGACTTGGAGGTGCAAACTTTCTTACAGCGTGTTTCAACCACCTGGAAAAAGACACAGACTGACTGACTACTAACTACTAACTGTGGCATTGTACTAAATAAAAAAAAGTCATGTCATACAGTGTTCTAATCCTTGTTCATCATAACTTAAAATCAATTACAAGCTTTAGATCAGTGTAATTTACTGTGATCATTATAAACTCAGGTGTGTTTACCTGCAAAGTGTTGACATGTATGGGTGTTCCACCGGTCCCATTCACTGTATTATTCGTTTTATTTGAAGGCTTCTTTCCTTCTTTCTCTTTCAGAGCTTTCTCTTTAGAGGCCATTTTGGCTTTCTCTTCCTCAATCAGTTTGGGACTGTTCAGTATCACCTAAAGTGAACAAGAGAGGGAAAGAGACAAGAAAGAGAGACAAAAAGGGGGAAACAAACAGGGGTGGATGGGTTTTGTGCAGGGCGTGGTTCTAGGATTTCATCGTTATGGGGGGCTTAGCCCTCACTACTGTATAACATCACTACTGATGTTAATCTCTATTAGCGTGTACATGAGGAATTCTATTACGTATTAGCATTAAGCTAATATGCCACTTTTTAGCACATCATAGCACGCCTTCATTGCCATTTGACTAAAGCTGAAGCTGAAACTACCACCAACAATAGACCAAAACTCTCTAACTACAGTTCTTAACACTTATTAAAACAGACTGACAAACAGGCTAAATCAGCAGACTAGAGAGAAATTACACAAACTCTGCTACCTCTGAAACGAACAAAACTAATTTCAAACAACCCTTACTTATTAGTAGATCTCCTGTCCTAGTTTGGTGCTTGTCCTAGCTTTCCAAGTGCAAATCTGGCTTTATATATGGTCACTTCTCTTAAAATACATAGCTCTTAAATATATAGCTTTTGTATGTTTCAGTTTTACAGTGTTTACATTTGGGAGGCAAATAAACAGTCTGAACTAGCAACGCTTGTCCCTCATTTAGGAAACTGTTTATCTATCTACCAAACTGGACACCCATGTTAAGGGAGGGAGGAATATGCAAAGTAGCAAAGTTTTTATGAGTTTTTATGCTTCAATTCCTTCTCCAGACTTTTTGGTAAAGCAGACAGAAAGGTTAGCACTGTTATTGGACATAGCTAAGTACACAGCTGGGTTGAGTCAAATATGGCCATTGTGATCCTTCCTCTACTGCTCCTAGTATTATAGTGTATATGCAAACTTTTAGGAGAAGGCCTCTCTTTGAACTCATCCTGTGGTTGAATGATCAGAAGCTCCTACATCTCTTAAACCTCCCTGTTAACAACCACTCTTCACACACAGCAGTAGTTGTAGCAAAAGCGCCTGCTTCCTTCTAGCTGCTAATTTTTTAACATGTTCAAATCTTATGATGGGAGGTTACAATTTCTGAATTTCTACTATAGTAGTACTAGTAGTAGTAGTATAGTATAGTGTCATTGTTTGTTAGTGGCGTCTGTAGCTGCTCTACAGAATTATCATTAGAATTATCTAGTTGTTATCAACGCTTGTATTGTCAAGTGAGAATCTTTCTTTTCACTGGAGCTGAGATGCTCTCTGATGTGGTATGTTTTGTAGCCATTTTGTAGTAAAATGTGTTGAGAAAGAACGGTAAAGGTTGATAGGAAGTGGATTAAAAAATGCTAAGTTGTCCAAAAATTAATTAGAGATGTACATGACAGATGAGGGTTGCTGTTATTGGAAGAGGTATATTATACTATTTCTGGGAAGAACAACCACAAGCTGTTACATATCATACTCCCCCTTTTCTGCACTTGTTGGCAAAAAGCTATGGCACCAAATTCTAAATGCAACTACGACGAGCCTCTATACTATAACTATACTCTTACTATACACTAAAGTATAACAACAAAAAAATATGTATATACTAAATAGACCTTCACTTTTTTAAATACTGGTGCAACTTAGTTGTGTGTAAGAACTGACCTGTACCACAGCATATTCCACCAAGGATGAAAATCCAAACAGTAGACACGCAATGAGCCAGATGTCGATAGCCTTCACGTAGGAAACCTTTGGTAGCTCTGATGCCAGGGACATACTCTCACTGGACAGAGAGAGAACTGATAAAATACCTACAAACACACAGATGTGAACACATTAGTGTCATCACGTTTGAATAGTTCTGTATTCATAAACAAATAGCACAAAAGCTGATCGAAGCAAATTTGAAAAAAATAAATACATGTACACACATACAAGTGTTGAGTGCTACTGTACACATGCCATACATTTGGATGTGTTTATAAGACATTTCACTCATGGTTAAGTGCTAACATTGGGGACTCACAAAGGAAGAGCTATTTTCCTGTGGCTGAGATTATTTCCTTGACTTTACCAGTTTGTTATCTTGATGACTCAATATTAATCAAAGTGAGAAGATGAGCAGCCTTTTTTCCTGTGAAAACAAGTCCACAATTTGTCTGTACCAGCAGGTGTTGACTGAATTTCTGAACTGATTTCAAAGTCTGCTTTAGAAGGAGAAAGTGATGAATGAATGGGTCAGAAAACAGCACTTTCCCACAGTAAGCAGCTGTTCCATTCCCATGTGAAACAGTTTTGTACTGGTGATTGTCTTTGTAGCCGTGTGAAGGCAGCAAGTAGGTTGCATCTGTTGTCTCTTGGGACAGAGACACACCAAGTCGAAATCAGAGAACTAGCTGCGACAAACAATTGCTGCTGCGCATCACTTTTGACTACAGTCAACAGACAGCTAGCCTGTGTGAGAGGGAATAACTCACACAGGTCATTAACTGTATACCAGCAGGTAGCAACCATCTATATTCATCACACAAAAGGGAGGGGAGGACCTGGAACTGCAGATACAAACAACAAGCAGCAGCACTATTTTCACACAACTCTCACTCACCACAAACGGAGATGACATCATGACAAAGACAGTCCAACATGAAACGCACAAATAAACAGCACACACCAACACCACCAAACAGTGCAGGTTTTAAAAACAGCTATTGATAGAAGAAAGTTAAAATGTGATAAGAACAGAAAATTCACTGTAGATTTTACACTGGCCTTGAATTCAACCTGATATACCAAGTTAATCTAATAATAATTTAATTATTAGTTAATTTAAGTTTAATTTATTTACTTTATTTTTCAATTAATTAAACAATTCCGAGTAGCTGGAGCAGAAAATATGGCAATTTACTTTCCTATCTCTGTATAGTCTGTCCTTACAGTGCCAGCAAATATGTGTGACTATAACTGCCACATGAACTCTGAAATGTTTGTAAAGATGTAAAGAGCATTTTTATATACACCATGAAGCCCTCTAACTTTACGTAACTTACGTAAATGCAGACTCCTGTCATTTTTCAGTAAAATAGGCCTAATATTAGGCAAGGAATTGTTAACAGAGAGAACCCAAGGGAGATGAAATGGGTAGGTGAGTGGTAGAAAGAGATTTCCAGGTTATGAAAATGCTGAGGATTTAGAGGCAGCAACTGCAGATCAGGCTTACACCATATCTGCACAGAAAATACAGTGTGCGCACAACTAGCAGAACGGCAGCTGTTTTCTGTGTGTGCATCTACACAGGAGTTGTTTGGGTCTAATACAAAGTGTAGGTAACTTGTATTTTGGAAGCGTTCAGATTCTAATATGCAAAGTATGCAACACATCAAAGTAGTCAAGACTGATAGAATAAGGGACACATTGTGGCTGCAGCTCCTTTCAGTCATGCATCTCATGATGTCAATAGTCAGTCAGTTTGACATGTTGGTCTTGTGCTATAATGGACCTAGTGACATTTTTCTAACATGCTGAACATGAAACTGTGCTGTTAGAATAGAGAAACTGTGGCCACAGCATAAGAAGGTTAACAGAGAGTTGGTAAAGAGTTCTTCTCATATTAGGACAGTTTGAAAAAACAAGACATAGTAAGGCAGTCCTACCTTTGGCAAGAGACAATCAGCAATAGGCTGGTGAGAAAAAGATCCTTTCAACAACTGCTGTTGTGCCAGGATATTAGTCAAATGACTAAACCCTGAGAAGCATCCTAAGAATATCACCAAGCTTTTTCTGTATGTCTATGGGCAGTCCCTTTCCAAAGGTACATTTTTTCCCTGCCAATCCCAGTACCTCAACTCAAGATTTCCAAAACTCAACACGCTCACCACCTGATACTTAGAGAAGAAACTCAGCAAAACAAACACAGACCTACCAGTACTGTACAAGTTGAGGGATGCACATAATCTCTGTTTTAATATGAATTAAATCAAATACAGCTTGTGTTTGTGGTATTTACCCAGTGGTACCCTTGCAGCTGAGGCATCAGGGTTGATCCAGAATGATAACCAGGATAAAACGACAATAAGCAGTGTTGGGGCATAAACTCCCATCATGTAGAAACCAACCTGTCGACGTAATGTAAAAATCACTTCAACACAGGTGTAGTATCCTAGAAACAGACAGAGGAGAAATTCCACATTAAATTCAGAACAGAAGACAAAAATGACTAGGTAACTCAAATTGTCAAATCTCAGAAGTGGGGTACATATTTAGTATCTTTGGAGTTTTATTTTCTGGCAGGTTTACTTGTGAATTTCTTTTTTTCTTTACATTTGTCTTAATTTTAGGTGTGTCGATGTACATTATGGAAGATATAGTCAATAAATACTACATGTAGAAATTTCCTGTATTTCTTTGGCTCCCAGCTACAAACATACTTGGGCACTACAGATTTATTATTTTTCATGTGACTGTTTATTGAGCATGGATAATGAGACTGCCTTTATGTGGACACTAACTTAAATAACATAATACAACACTGATAATTCTAGCGCACTCCACTGTTTTCAATGTTTGGAGTTTGAAGACTGGGATAATGTGTTAAACAATTTGCACCAGTTTGGAAACCTCTGAAATGCCTCTCTGCCTTTGGTATAGTGGATAAGGACTCAGTAATGATAGTAAAAAGCAAAAAAAAAAAGGTCATCCTTGGTGAGTTCCTCAGTAAAACAGAGGGCTCAGGGTGTTGGGTATGTCAAACATGCCTATGTCTTCATGTCCCAAGGTGTTATCACTTACCACGAGCTATACAATGTTATCTCTGCTGGTATATCTTTAAGACAGGAGCCACTACAAAGGGAAGCCATGAGCATGTGTTCATTAATCTGTGTATGTTGCTCTTCTTTTCTGTCTCCGCTTTCCTCACCACAACCAGTCAAGGCAGATAGCTCCCCACCCTGAGCCTGGTTCTACTGGAGTTTTCTACCTTATTCCCTCTCCACTAAGATTTTCTCTATTATTCTATTAGCTTACTATGTAAGTGCGTATAGCTGATTTTGTAGTGCTTTGACACTGTATAAATAAGACTGAAATCAACTGAATTTAATTGCGGCATAGAGGTAGATTCTTTCTTGGATTAGCCAAATACCTAACTAATAGTCTACTCCTTAGTGAACCAGCACAGTTAACCCTTTGTTTTGTAGTAGGAGCAACCTAAAGTTATTTGCTGCATTCGTATGCAAGATAGGAGCAGCGTTAATACCTTGATATAAATACATTTTAAAATGATTACTAACCTGTTCCTTGGTAATACTTGGTGCAGTTTCCATATTTGATATCCTCTTGTTTGATGTCAAACTGAGGGAGTGCAATCTCATCCATTTGAACTGGGTCAGACTGCCACATGAACACGAGATCACTGGTGGTGTAGCCAACTAACACAAAAACAAAAATGAATCATCGTTCAGCATCAACAGCTTTACCACATCAGCCAAATCATTTTGTTTCAGTACTCTGTGGTGTTATATACATTTCATGATGGTTTTTGAGATAGATGAAAAAGACGTGTTTCTGTAAAGACTTTGCACTGTAAAATTTACCAGCTATTGTAGACTATTACTTAAATAACTAGATTGTGTAGCTAATGATGGGGCTGATCTATGGGGCCAATCTATTAACTTCAATGTGTATATGTTTCTAATGTGACCCAGCATCAGTATGTCAACTACCTCACCAGAGACAATAAAACTGGATTTACTGCTTCCAAATGTAAAGGATTCATACACCTCCACTGCTCTACTCCCCAAATCAGATCACAACCTGGTGCTTCTCATGTCCATCTACTCTCCCATTGTTCAGCAGCAGACAGTGACCACGAGAAGAAACAAATGGTCTCATGAAGCAATTGAGTTTCTGCTGGCTTACTTTGAAGCCACTGACCAGGAAGTTCTCAGAATGAAGAACAGACACCATCACAGAGTACATCACCTTTTGTTTGAATAATATTATCCCAACCAGGACAGTGAGGTGCTTCTCCAACAATAAGGCCTAGATTAACTGCAACCTGAAGGAGCTGCTGAACAGGAAGAAGAAAGCCTTCTTGGCAGCAGACAAGCACCAAGTGAAGACAGTTCAGAGGGAGCTGAAAGTGAGACTGAGGGAGAGTAAGGGAGCCTACAGGAGGAAGCTGGAGAACCAACTCCAGCATAAGAACATGAAGCATCTGTGATCTGGAATGAAAAAGATCACAGGCTAAAAATAGAAGGGGAAGCAGGTTGAGGGGACTCTTACAAGAGGGAACGAGTTCAAAAAAACGTCTTAAACAGATTAACAGTAGGACACCCAAACACCCCTTCCTCCTCCTCATCTGGCAGACACAGTCTACCTCTTCTCTTCATCCAGACACATGGACAGCAGACCCATCACGTCTCCACTGCCACTCCCCGCACCCCTCCAGCAATGAATATTAGAGACTGCCACCAAACCACACTCTGTCCTGCTGAGAGAGAAGCTCCTACAGATGCAGATTTACTCCCCCACAGCTTCCTGGAAGGTACAGGAGGTCATTCCTGCCAACATCCATCACCCTGTATAATGACTATATCCAGACAGTGGAGAGCTCTGCTTCAACCGAGCCAAACCAGCTAGTCACATACTTATTAATTCATTATATTGTATTACATGCATTTCCACATGCCTTGGTCTTGCACTTGGTCCTCTTGCATGAAGACTTGTTTAACAGCTGATTTAACTCTTTAAGTTTAAGTCAAGTTCCCAATGCTTTGGACTAAATCTGAGTCATGTCTGTTTGAAAGACTGCAGTGTTTCTTTACTGTACATCACTGCTCCTCAATTTCGTTCATACTGTATTTTAATGATCACAATAAAGCTAGGATCGGACTGGAGTGTGAGTAACTTTGAATCAACCTCCCACTGAAACAATACTACTAATAAAAAAAACTAATATTGAAAGCCAAATTGGTCATACTTTGTGTCCCCTCTGTTCAGTGTTTGCAGCTGTTTTATTATACTTTCATATGGCCAGCAAGCTGATGCAAATGATGCATTTGTAAAAGGAGCTCCACACACCAGTGCACATGCTGACACTGACATTTGTTTGTTACTGTGTATATGTAGGCTGTGTGCAGTTTTACTGTTTAATTTTGTGTGTGTGTCTGTGTGTGTGTCCATGTTCAAGAGATTAGTGTCTTTGGTGTGACATTATTATTTTTTGCATAAATATGACTGAAAGCTCATATATTTGGCAAATGTGAGTACGTTAAGGTAAGTCTGGGAGTTTCTGTCTTATTTAAAGAATATTCTTCAAGATTGAGTCTATATCAAAATCTGATCTTGACAACTCAGGTTTGTAGTAATTTTCTGAAGACCTTGGAATATGAGTTGTTGATGTTCACCAGGCTGGAAAGGGTTTCAGAAAGATTTCTATAGAGCTTGGACTCCACCAGTCGACTGTGAAGCAGTGAGTTCACCATCAGGAGAACATCTAACAATGGTATGCATGATAGAATAATACAAAGAAAGCCATTACTCCCCAAAAGGTGCATTGCCACCATGTGAATAAACCAAAGGACTACTCAAAGCACCTTTTGTCAGTTTCATGATTTGGCCCTGCTTTGTTGCATTTGGAAGGAAGTGGCAACCCACAACATGTCTGTAATGTAATGCATTATGCCAACGAGTGTCATCACAAAGGCAGAGGTTTAAACATCTGTGAGTACTCACAGCTCTCCAGCTGCATCTTGCACAGCTGTGTATCCATTGGGAAGAGCGTAAGATCCAAAGGACAAGATAGCGTCACTGACAACCTAAACACACACACATACACACACAGGATTGAACAAGAAAAAGAAGATAACCGGGCTAATACTTACTAAATTTAAAATGTCACTTGTTGACTTTTTACTTGCAGTAGGGAATAACAAGGGGTCATACAGGCCCCTCCAAAATAAATGAATGGAGCTGGTCATCAATCTGACAGATGGCAAAGAACAAAAACATGTGTGCCCACCTCATACTGATCAGGACATCCCCATTCCTGAAGATGAAGAGCAGAATGTTGTCCTGTGTGACATCATGGAAATTTGCATTTTTCTCATTGGCAAAGAACAGATCTGGTTTCCACAAACACTGGAACATCTTGGGATCAACAGTTAGTGCTTCACTCTTAAAGTCAGTAGGGAGTCGCAGGCGAGGGTCATTCCATCTCTGGCGAAGAAATATATTTACTCTGTAGTCCTGAGGAGAGACACATTGTATTTAGAAGACTCACCACAGCTACTGCTGCCCCTGATTTTAAAACCATAATGATCTGATCACTCCGATTGAGAAAATGCATTTCAAATACCTTAGTGATATCTAGAAGAACAAGAACAATACTCTAGATCAGACTAAGTGTGTTTTTTGTGTGAGAATGTGTCACCATAGTGGTCTCCTGGATGGACCCAAAGCTGTTAATGAAGATGTTCACTCTGGACTCCACTGGGATACCTGGAATACACATACACAAATAAAACAAAGTTAAACATGACACTCAACTATTTTATTGCATAAAAAACAAGATCTGTCTAATCAAATTGTAAAACATTAACCAGTAAATTCAGTGATAGCTTTTCAAAGTCTCCCTTATTAAATATGATCTTGAAAAATATGAAAAGTTTTTTTAACAAGTCGTTGGACCACCTTTAGTTCCTAAGTTCCTAGATCTACTAAGGAATGTTTAATGTGTCTAAGGACACAAACACTGCATTGTCCCAGTCAGAGCTCAACTCAATATAGACTTTGGTGAAGATCAGGTCGCATTTCATGGCCAATTATTGCCGCAAACAAGGAAGAGTAACAGTGAGCATTGAGGAGTAGGGGTGTTCACATAATCTTTTTGGCTTAGCATATGGTAAATGCCCTGTTTGATCGCAGCTCCTGTCTAATTTCCAGTTTTTTCAGTCTATTTTCAGCTCTACTGTATTTAGGGTATTTAGCTCCAGGCTGCACAGGATGTTAGCCATGTCACTTACTGTCTTTATGTAGATTCATCACCATGGCTCAGTCCACTGAGGGTTGTGTCATCTGCAAACTTAAGGAGCTTTATGGAGGTGTTTGTGGAGGTGCAGCTGGCCAACACAGTATACAGACAGGAGAGCAGGGGTCACGTGGCATGTGAAGAGTGTGGAGGGGATTGGGGCACCAAGGTGGAGTAGTAGATGCAGTAGTAGAATCAGGTGAAGGATAATGTCTGCCCATCTATTCTGTGTGCAGTAAAGTTTTAGCATTTGTGTGTGAGTAGTGTGGTTTAATAGCTCATTGTATTGTGTTGTATGTTATACTAGCAATTTAATGTTGTAGTTCTGCTTTTTGATAGTTTGGTTTAGGCAGAGCAGTAGAAGAATGCTCCTTTGTCACAGTTGGGAGGTTCAGGGATTTGAAGACACTCCAGCTGTCAGGAGGCTTTTTGTGTGAGGGTTTGCACATTCTCCCTGTGACTCATTTGTGACTTTACAATGCCCATAGAGGTGAGTGTGAATGGTTGTACAGTGCCTATAAAAACTATTCATCCCATGGTATGTTTTATCCTTGTATTAACATTATAAATCAGTGATGGTCCAAAAAAGTTGAAATGGGGATCACCTGAGTGCAGTGAATGTGGTATAGTGACTGCGGTATAAAGAAACTTGTCTCTGGAAGGTCCATCCCCTGGTTGATCAGTATTTCTGTCTACCATTACACCATGAAGACAAAAGAAAACTCCCAGCAACTTAGAGAACATGTCACTGAAAAGCATAAGTCAGGGGATGGATGCAAAAAAAAAAAACTCCAAGGTACTGAACATCTTTCGGAGTTCAATGAAATCCATCAAGAAATCATAGGAATGACGCATGTCTAAGTCTGCCTACAACAGGCCGTCCACACAAACTGAGTGACCGTGCAAGAAGGAGACTGGTAAGAGAGGCCATTAACATGCCACTAACATGCCACCCATGCTCAGTTTGCCAATAGGCATGAGAAAAACTCTGTGGTCCAGTGGAAAAGAGTTCTTTGTATTTGTTTTCTGATGAGAACAAAATGATGCTTTTTGTTCATCAGACAAGCCGCTATATTTGGTGCACAGCAAACACTGCACATCACCAGTGGCAGCAACATGCTGTGGGCATGGTCCTCTGCAGCCAGCCCTGCTTGTTAAGGTAGAGGGTAAGATGAATGTGGCAAAATATAGGACAATCCTGGAGGACAATCTTATTCAGTCAGTAGGACAACTGTGGCTTGGGAGAGGATTTGTTTTCCAGCAAGACAATGACCCGAAGCGACTTAATGACAAAAAGGTGGATGTTCCTGGAGTGGCAGAGTCAAAGGCCAGACCTCAATCCAATAGAGAATTTGTAGAAGGACTTGAAAAGGGCTGTTCACACCCAATCCCCTTGCAACCTGACAGAGCTTGAGCAGTTTTGCAAAAAAAATATAAAATTGCATAAAATTCTAGATGTGAAAGTCGAACTAAGACCTATCCACACAGACTCCATGCTGTGATTGCAGCTAAAGGTGCATCTACTAAATACTGACCTGAAGGGGGTGAATATTAATACATACTGATTTCAGCTTACATGTTTTTATACAATTGACATTACTTTAAAAAACCTGTCTTCACTTTGACATTAATGAGGTATTTTTCTTAACTTTTTCAACTTAACTTTTATTGACCATGATAGATTTTTGATGTCAATGAAAGTATGAAACATCCAAGGGGTGAATACTTTTTATAGGCACTGTGTGTCTCTATAGCAATGTGATAGAATGGTCTGTCCACAGTGTACCCCGCCTCCCTGACAGTGACAGCTGGGATCAGCTCCAGCACCCCCATGTCCCTTAACAGGATTAGCAGCTTGGTTAATGGATGGACGGATGCAAAACATGATTAAAGTTAAGGTATATATACTGTCATTTCTAACCCACAAGGAGTCAGCACTTGCCAAAACACATTTAACATCATGATATAGCTGGTGTCAAACCATAGATGATCATATTGATCTAAATGCTAACCAAAAATGTATTCCCCATAACGTGCTTGTGTTGCTGCTGGAAGTGGTAACAATCATTGCTTGCTGCAGTACAATATGCAAGAATCACATTCATACATGCACAGTCCCTGTGGCGGCATATGGAAATTGTGTGTCTATTGTGAAGTATGTGTATTTGAGAGAGAGACACAGTGAGAGAGGGTTGAAGGACATCTGTTTGTAGCTTGAAGCCTCACAGAGCAAATCAACCACACACGCTCCTTGTGTCCTTTCTGTTTTCAGCCTGTTTCCTTTTTTGCCCTGCACATTTTCTCTATCTCTCTTTGTCTCATCATTTTTTTTTATCTTCCCCTCCTACAACCACGTCTACTGTTAAATAATATTTGTAATCCACAGGACATAAGTTGCGATGGACTCTTTAATAAATCAGTTACTAAGTATATCATTAAATAGGAAATTGCAGTGGCTCAGTCACATGATCAAATCACTGCTCTGTGTTTATTCAATAAATGTTTTATTAGCTTATCAAGGTTTACTTCGCTTCAGTTGAAGCTGAGTAAGCAACATACTTAACTCTAAACTTAAACTGATCTTAGTCATCTCACTGTGGAGTAAATGGTGGTATAAAGTAATCCTCTAAAGCTTTTATTGATATTGTTAAGAAATCTACACATATATGGGACAGAGTTTACAACTCTCCACCTTCCCACCTGTACCCAAGTGCAAACTTTACAACAAGTCATCCAACCTTAACACACATGTATACCGGTGGTGTGGATCAAACGTTTGTGGCTCTGTTTGGTTAAATTAAATTTTTCCTCCTTATAATTATTTCTTATATAGCTAGATTTGACTACTGATGTTCTATTACTCACTTACTTACATGAACATGAACTGTTGCTCTTACACTAGTATCAACATTTTTTCTTAGCATGATCCATACAATAACTGATTTTACAGCATGCATCCAGTAGGCATTAGAATCCCTCGATGGATTGGTGAGGAATCTAGTTAACTTGTGGCTGGAAGCAGCTTCTATATTCTAAGGAATGTCAGTTGGAAATGTTACATTTATCCTTCAGGGTGCCTCTCACTTAGCCTGAATAGACCATAGAAAGGGTGTGGGTGATGTGAGTTGTTTGGGATCTAATGGTCACACTTACAACCCCTCCTACAACTAAAATGTCATGGTAGGAGTGCCCTCCCTGTTGAATGTGTGAAATGGTTTTAATCTTTTCTCAGACTTGACATGTTTTGACTCAACAAGTCTAGTTAAAACGAGTTTCAACAAGTTAATTACTGAGTTTGGGTAGTATGGGTAGCTTTAGCAGTCAGTAATTTTACTTTATATACATACTAGTTGGTCCTGCATGACCACTGTCGTTCTGAAATGAAACTGCTTGTCATCACTTACCTGTATATTTGATAGCATTACCTTGAAAGTTAGGTCTTATTCTTGGGTCATAACTGACCATCAGACGATTCAGGATGTTGGAGGTGGAGTTAGCCGGAACCTGGGCCAAATCTTCTGGGGACAATTGGCTGGTAAATAGGATATTATAGGGAAGGGGAAAAAAATAATTAAAATTCAAAAACACTGGGTGTTTTTTGTCTTCCAAAAAGTGCTGGATGCTGGCAAACTGCTAGCTGATCTGTGCATGGCAGTGAATGATGCATTCCTAGTTTTCTGGTAACGTTTAACTTCCTGTGTAAATTATACAGCCTACTTTTTTGATATACACTCACTGGCCTCTTTAACAGTAACACTGTAACAGTACAATATATATTTACCATTATAAGCAGGCCTTCTCTAGAAATACTGCAAATGTTTTTGTGTACAATATGCATACTACACCATTAATCATTCTACATTGCACAAACTCTTTAAATAAACTCTCCCAGCTACATACATTTTTTCTCCTTTCTGTGTCTCTAGGTGGTCTTTTGAACTTTCACTAGGGGCTTATAGGGGATGTTACATTTACAACATATCCATCTGATAAACGTCTTACTTCAGAGCCGTTCTTATATTGTTATATTGTGTTTACTGCTTAAACTCACTCACAATCACAAAAGGTGGACATTTCAGACTTATTTATGCTTTTACGTCTCTACCTGTAAATTGAAGCATCCCTTATTACCACATGCCCGTTTGACAACCAACCTGTGCTTTACTATTGCCTCAAAAATATAATTTGAACTACTGTAGTTGGCAGTTGACGTGACACCTTGGCAGAGCATAGCAGAGGAAGAGGGAGGCATAGGTGAAAAAGATTGTATTGATTTTGAGTCTCATGGTATTGCTAGCTCGTATTCCCAAAGTTGCATATTGTTGCTTTTAAAGGAGGAACCAAAAAAAGTGGAAAGTACAAACCAGAAGAACCTTAGCTAACCTCTGAGAGGGAGGTTTGTCATTGTTCTTGTTCCACCGTTTAGACTTTCCTTGTCCTCAATCTGGCCTCAGCTTTCATTTGCACTTTTTTGGGAAGTTGGTGCCAGTTCCATGTACTCCTAACTTCTAAATATTATTAGCAGCCATAGTTACACGAATGAACTAAAGTTATGCATTAAGAAGTTTGTCAGATCGCATTGTCATATTTTCTTTCCAATCATTTTCTTCTTAATGTCCTCAAACAACTGCTGCTTTTCTTTCCACGTTCAGTATGGTGCACACAATGATAGCAAACAGCACTATCAGGAATTTTCCCCCTTTAAAATAGACTTAACAAGGTTATCAGTATCCTTCCACAGACGTTCAATTTTATTCAGGCTTTTGCAGCCTCAGCTGTTTTTTTATTGTAAACTAGGGACAACACCAATAAGGAAGCTTTCTGCTGCAAATCATCACTTCTCACAAACCCCGACTGGAGTCCAAGCACCAAAAAACATCTTGCATTGCGTGAGTTTGACTGGTATATGATGACAAGACTGAAAGTAAACAAATAAGGAGGCTGGAAAGAAAATAATGAGAAGGTATTGTATGTCACAAGTGTGTCTGGATATGGTATCATATAGGGAGGCCATGCATGTCGAAATCGAGGACATTCTGTCTATGGTTTTGCTGACAGTACAACATTTGTAAAATTGCATTTCCCAGTTTTGTCCGTTCCCAGATTCTATAAAGATAATTTAAATGGGAGAAATGTAATTAAATCATTACACACATAGAAAGTATTTGCTTCCTTAGTTGTTGGCACTACTTCACGGTTTCAATGTCTTGACACATGACCTGGAGGAACTAGCTGTTTCATAGGAGACACTGCCATGCTGTTTATTTGTACACATTGTTTCTTCTCAGTATTTGCTGCTTTGCATACGTCAGACATTGTCTGTTTGTTTACTTACTGCTATGCTGAATGGATATGGAAATGATATCTGTAAATTACCTGTATATGTGATTAATATAGGAACACTTTGGATCTTGCTTTGTCGTGCTATTATTATTAACAAAGAACAAGGAACAGCATATATGAACACACATCTGAAATGAGGGGTAGGATGATATCATGAGAATAATGTTGACACTGAGAGAAGCTAATTTTGGACATCACAGTAAATGTACTTACGATGGACAGACAACTTGCTTGCCTTTCTTTCCCTTCTTTGTGGATTTTCCTTCTTTGCCTGTGGTCAGTTGCCAACAACACAGCAGTAACATGAACAAGATCACCGGCCTCAATCCAGCAGCCATGGTGTCTAAAACAGCAAAACAGAAGCCAGTCACAAAATGCAGTAAACAGTAACCTTCACATCTTAACATGTCCAACCAAGACTTGACACAAACTAATTATAAGAGAACCACATCATGAAGTGACAAAAGATAAACACATTTCAAATGACTGGTACCAGCCATTGGATTTGAATTCATTAACTGCGGCTTTAGAAAAGCTAACTGGACAGTTTTTCAGCTACAACTAATAGATTTAAGCATCTTTATGTGTCAAACAGCCGCTTCTGTCCAAAGGACATTCTCCCAAAAGCTTTGTGGTTTGTCACTATGCATTTTCTCACTTTTTACATGATTTGCTTTCAACAGTGGAGTCCTTCTCTGTCAGCTTCCATTTAGTCCACTTTGGTTCAATCAGTAACTGATGGTGTGATCTGACACTGATGTACCTTGACCTTGGAGTTCACCTTTAATATCTTTGGAAGTTGCTTTATGTCAGCAACACAGTGCATGAGAAAACATCAGACCAGAAATTGCTCATGACTGTGCTCTTGTCAGAATAGCTCAAATTTGTTTAAGGTGTTTTGTAATTTAGTTTACATTATCAAGTGATTCTGTTCATTTATACATTTAGAACTGTGCCATGGTCACAGTATAGACTCACTGTCTTTGTGTTTTTGCCATTAACATTCTTAGTGATTGTGTAGGGAGTCCAATTTTACTTTTGACTGGTGTTCATGTGTTTTCTTGGTACGTGTACAGTTCCTTCACTGTTGTTTTTTTCCCATCAAGCTACTGATTTCAATAGCACTGGTGAGTTTATGTAACTATGTAATTACAGCAATGTAGTCCGTGCCAACTAACTGTCAAGTTTAATGACTGCAGCCCCTTTTAGAAGAACTACGCTGGCTCGTTGATAACAGTCTAATAAAACATTCAACACTCAACTAATCAATATAGGCTGCATTTTCAAAAATATATAAATAAATAGATACATTTAAGTGTGTGTTGGAGCTGTCTGAACCAACAGGAAAATGTATATCAATGATTTCTTTATTATTCCATCTGACACTCCTGAAACAAAATGTTGATGAGATTGTGACAGACACGAGGTCATGGTGACCTCAAACTTTGACCCTCCCCAATATATAATCAGTTCACCCTTGAGTGGATGCTTGTGCCAAATGTAAAGAAAGTCCCCGATTTGTTTCTGAAATATTATTCTGTTAACATTATTGGAACAAATGGATCAGAAATGCTTTGATAAGATGCTGCATTAAAATAACAATAAAAAGAAACCCACATAGAGCATGCTTTAGATAACCTTAAAATGATTCTGTACTGTCAGTGACGCTGGCATATAGGATAGTTTCCACTCATGCACCACAATTATGGACATAGGTTTAATTACAATTTCTTTTAGGTGTTTTTTTTAAATAGAGCAAATGAAATAACACTGCGTTATTTCTGTTGAAGATTCAGATGATTGACTTTAAGCAACAGTTAAATAAAATTAAAAACACAAAACAAATCTTTGGCACACAACTAATTCAGTGCACTTTATACTGTCAATAATTATGGTCTGCACTAATGCAGCGCTTTTTCTACCCTATAGGCACTCAGAGTTCTTTACACTGCTTCTTATTCATCCATTCACACACACCAATGGTGGAACTGTTAAGCTGTGTTGTGACACTAAGGGCACCTTGGTGTTCAGTGTCTTGCTAAAGAACACTTTGACATATGAAGCAGCAGCCAGGAGTCAATCCACCGACCTCCTGATTGGAGGACCTCTGCTCTATCTCCTCGCCACAGCAACCCCATCATTAGGACTTGTACTGGAGCAGCTGTGGAATTAGTTGGAAGAGCTTTTTAATTATTTCACTTTTGTACAGATAAAGCAGAAATGAAAATAAAAATAATAAAAATATCTGTTGAGGTTAAGTGATGGATGCCAAAACAGTTCCATCTTGATGTAGACTCACTCCAATTACATTTTCTTTACAAAACTGCCGCAGCAGCAGCTAGTGCACTGTGAGACAGACAGCAGAGTTGTGGTTTGTGTGTCTATAACGCCGTTATGTCAGTTTTTCTGTCACTATACATTATCTATTTCCATCTAGAGAACAAAGCGGAACCTACGGGACATTTTACATTTTAAAATCAGTTTGATAGTCCAATGAAGCAGACAATGTGAATGGTATATCTGTAATTTCCACTGCATCTCTGTGTAACTTTGGACCTTCACGCAAAACACTTGGCAGCATGTCACTCCCAACGACGGCTAGCTCAATGCAAAGAAAGCGTCGGTTCTGTTTAATGTAATGTAAATGTGCATGCTCACACAATCGTCATCCAGTGCCCAAGTTAAAGGTGCACAGTCATTCCATACAACTCAGGACAGCAACATGATATGCAAATGAAATCTGCAGTGATTTCCACTATAGTTTCATGAGGCAGAGACGCGGCAGGCTCAGTCTAACTAATGGGCTTGTCTGAAGCAGTGATGCCTTTCACAGCTGTTTCCTCTGGATAATATCAGACATTTGTGTAAAGGAAAAACAATGTTGTCATTTCTGTTGTTTATAAAACAAAATTCAAATATATTCTACGACTCACTCAGCTCCCCTCTGTCTACTCTGTTTGTACAGCACATCATCCCAGCTAGTGTTGAGGTGGTTGATTTAAATCATGCGGACTCTGACTGAGAGGAAGTAGTGGGACAGTGAGAGGGAAGGTGGCAGAGGGGAGTCGAGTGTGTGGGGGGAGTTGGGTTGGGGGTGGGGGGACTGCGGCGTTGGACTACACTGTTAAGATGCGATGACACAGCTCGCTGAAGCTGTTGTAGTCGCACACACACGCACACACACACACACACACACACACACACACACACACACACACACACACACACACACACACACACACACACACACACACACAGAGAGAGAGAGAGACATGGCTTTCTGTCTGTTAGCAGGACAACTGTAACAACTCTGGTAAATGTAACATATTCCACATACAGTGCATGTACAAAACCAGCTCCTCCAAACACACACACATCCACAGGGACAGGCCAGTAAAACCTCCACCTTATCACACTGTTTTCCAGTGTCATTCTCTTACATGCACATACACTCATGCTGCGCCCACAACTGCAACTGCATAAAGCAATGAGAGACAGACTTCCTGCATATTTCTTTGATTCTTACCTCGGCTTGGTCGGATCGTCAGTTCTGCTGCATTACAGGGAGTTAGTGGTTAGTCACTGGATGCTGTTCTGTCTAGAGGCTGACTGTGTGTTCTCTCTCTATTTCTCCTTCCCTCTCTCTCTCTGCTGCACTGTCCTATGTGTGTTCCTTCAGCTGCACTGCTCTGGCATCCTATTCCAAGTTCCTCTGTGCCTGCTAAGGGGGGAGCACCGCAGTACTGTTATTCATTCACAGCTACAAAAGACAAGTACTGAAAATGAGATTCCCTAAAGGTGCTTACAAAAAAAATAAAAAAAATAAAAATAAATTAAATCAAACAAACCCACCGAGAGAAGAAGAGAGACTTAATAGGAATTAAATCAAAGTGATAGTGAAAGTCTTATTATATATGCACGGAAAGTAGAGTGATATGACTATTCAGGTGAGGTTGTATTCATATTATTGTTATACACTGTTATACGTTTTATTGTCTTACATGACTCTAGACTTTACAAGAAATGTTTCCCATTCTCAGTTTCAAACATCCTCCTGATATTCATTCAGGTATAGAGGGGTGAAAGGTATTAGATCATTAGTGTGGGTAGTTGAACAGCATATACTGCATTTTCCCCTACCAATGGTAAAGCTGTCTCCAAACCGGTGCTCTCTAGATCACCTGCTGAAGTGGCCACATGAAAGAATTGATAACATATTTACATATCTGTCAAATAAAGACAGTTAAAATAATGTTTGTGTTTGTTTCTCAGGAGACTAAAGAAAAGAAAATTCAGGATAATACAGAAAAGATGAGCTCCTGGTACAGGTACGGGGTGTTTCTATTGTGTTTGTAGAACAGACAGCATTGTGATGGACAAAGTCTAGACAGTCAGGATGAGACATTATAGATTGTAAATATTCAACAGCTTGATTTAACAGATACCAATGACTCTACTTTACAACCTTAAGACCAGAACTACTGGATTTATTTGTTAAGACTCAGACACGTACAGAAGTGTAAAGTTGAAGTGTTTTTATTTGGATCTTTTAGAGTTTGAGAACCCACCTGTTCACTGTTTTACTCCACTACATATATTTGTCATTTTACTTGCTAGCTACTTTACACTTAGAGATGTCTAATCCTGATGTATAAATGAAATGAATGTTGATCATTTTTCACGGGACATTTACAGTTTTTTCACTGGTTCGTGGTTGTTCTTCATATACTTTCAAATTCACATATGAGTGTTTTCATTTGAATATGAGAAATGTCATTATAATCAGCTGAACATCCCTCCCTCATTCTCTCTTTCTCTCTTTTGCTCTGTTCCTGGTTCTAACTGCTGATTGTATGATCTGTGGCATGATTGATGTGGCTTATGTGCTGATTTCATCTGTTACTGTGTTTATCTATACGTGTAATAATGAGGGTCATTGGCTTTGTGGTAGTGATTGAACAAAGTGTCATCCTGAAGGTGTAAAGCTCACACGGACTTGATTTCTGAGTAACATTACTGCAAAAATGACCAACCGAGCTCTGTCTGCTTGCAGAGAATTTTCTACACCCATGCTTCCCTCACTAAGGCTGGGGTTCCATGTAACACCCACCCCTGTGGGGTTACAACGAGGTACGGTTCAGGCTAAAGTAAGGTGATGCTATTGTTGCCTGGCATGAAGAACTAAGCATCTATTAGCAACTTGGGGTTCAGGACCACACAAGCTTATATGCAGATTGATCGATGTGTCCATCATGCTGCATGAACTCATAGCAAATCAGCTTAACATTAAGATTACCTGACAAAGACTCACATGTGAATAGAAATGTGGCAACAGCATTAACACTTAAAACTGTATCTTCAGCAAGTCAGTTGAATTGATGCCCAGACATATCAGATCAAGACAACCCTGCTCTTCTTTTGATTTTCATTTCATCTCCTAGCATTTCCCTCACTTCTCCTGCTTCACTTAATCCTCCCTCATGGATTGCATCTGTTCTTTCCTGCCACCTATCACCTGATCAGTTTCACCTGGTCTCCCATCAGACCTTGCTCTCCTGCCAGATTGTCAGCTTCCGTACTGCATTCAGCCTAGTTACCTTGTCCCTTGATCTTGTTTTCAGCCTTGTATTTTACCTTGTGTTTTCGAACCTTGTTTGCTCCCTGACCTCGCCTCTGCCTTCACCTGCCCTTTGTGGATTACTAGCTCATGTTTTTGGACTTTGTTTGTGCCCTTTGAGCAGTGATTTGCAGTTGATGCTTTTCTGTTTATGCCCATCCTTCTCGTTGTTCTTATTGTTCTTGTTTTTGGACTGGACTTTGGTTTTGGTTGTTATTTTGTATCTCTGTGCCTTGCAGCGTTTCCCAGTTGTTCTCTTTTGTTACTTTGTCTTTTTCTGCACAATCCCTTAATAAAACTCTTTTATTCTTTACAATAAGCTCCTCTACTTATTCAATTTGTGTCTGGCATAATACTTGGGTCCTTTAAAACTGTTCTGTTATCAACAATGGTGAACAGAAAAATTACACTGGACTTCACACCAGTTTAGGAAACTGGCAGCTTATAGGAAGAGAGGACAGGCCCACCAGAGGGCCAGAGCAGCAGGGCAAGTGGGACAGGTGAGTGCTTTGGTTGCTTTTGGTTTGCACATTGCCTCAGTTGAAGAGGTTTACATCCACCAAACGAGGTCCACTTGTAAACTAGTCCAACCTGAAAAACCTAAACCGAATGCTGTGCAGAGTGTTGTGGCTGGTGATACTAATAATTTTAGGTTAATTTAATTCGGTTTTCTTAAAGAAGATGTTGTCAGGAAGGTAGTAATGTCATTTAGTCAATAATCATAGGGATATCTCAGCAACAAAGTGATAATCAATAAATATCCAGTACACATCGTTTACACCTACTAGTATTTTCTATCACCACGTGTTAAATGTTGCAGTTAAAAATGTTTTTAATAATGAGTTCATTCTTCTCCAAACCCACACCTGTCTCCACTGGGTTAGTCAGGGACAAGATACTGATATATTAATAATGTAATAATTGATTTTCTGGAACTCTGGGATCACAGAGGTCATGTCTAACACAAGACATAGTCATGAGCTCACATAAATCTGTCTTGCTAGGCTCCTGGCAGAAATCTTCTACCAACATGCTTTTGTAACATTTATGTCCTTCAGTATACATATAATTAAATATAAATGAAATTTATTTTATCTATTGACATAATACTGAGATCAATCTATCCCACAGAGACATTAATGGATATATACCTAAAAATAAAAAGTCACAAAAGAGTAAGTACTTCCCAGTCCTTCTAACAACGTGACCATCAGAACGCTAAGTAGCAAAAGAAACACCATTTTTTTCAGTTGCCAGCTGTGGCTCAGTGATTTGGTTAAACTTGATTCAATGTTTGATAGACATCATTGTCAGATGGTGAGAAAGATGAGACAGACTTAAACAAAGTCCATAAGGTGCACTTCCCTTTGTGTTGGCAATACATATTAGAACAACATTATTTGTGATCAGATCAGATGTTCTAAATATTCTGATAACCAATAAGATCAGTGAACCACTTCCTAATCAGAATGTATAAGTCAGTTTTATTTTCTTGTCTTGACAGGGGAAAGCAGAAATTATGGTTGAGTGGGAGCCCTGTCCAGAGTGGTACTTGACCCTTTTGGAGGTGGCAGTAGCTCAGGTGGTGGAGCAGTTGTCTGCAAACCTGAGGGTGATGGTTTGATTCCCGGTTTCTCCTGGTTACTTGCTGAGGTGTCCTTGGACAAAAACCCTAAGCCCTGTAGTAGCACTGACATGCTGTTCAACCGCAATTTCCCCAAGGGGATCAAGAAAGTATTAATTATTATTATCATTCACTAGACGTTCCATCTATTTAACATATAGCTGAAATCTGAAATTAGAACCGACCTGACACTCTGTGGGCATTTCATGCTTCCTCAAATCTGCCTCAGACAATGCTTGCCACTTGACATTCCAGAGTGGACAGGCAGAATCTGCATTTGTCATACATGCAGAATTTGCATGTCCACCACCTACTGTGAACCAACTATCTTCAGACTGAAGAAGCTAATGGGATGAGTTTGTTGCCATGACTCAACTTCCAGATAACCTCACCTGGATGTCTGAGATTCTTCACCAACAAAGGTCAACATTGATAGGTACCCCAATTGAAGATTTGTCCAGCTTTGAGTGCTAGATTTATTTGGATCAGAAACTGCAGTCATTAGTGATAATTCAACACTTTGTTTGCTGTGTTTTCGAGGACACACTGTGCCCTAGGTGTCATAGCTACTTGGTTCAATTCAGTTAGTTCTAGAGAAGTAGCTGTTGCCTCTGTCTTTATCCAGGCCTTTATGTTTTTTAAGCATGCTTGAAGTTTGACTAATTGATTCATTTGTCCTGGTTTCATAGATAAATATATATATATGGGTATCATCTGCATAGCAATGGAAATAAATAGAGTGTTTCCTAATAATATCCCCCTTATAATAATATAAGGGGGATATATATAGAGTACAAACAATTGTAGACGTTACAGTTCCCTCCTCCTGCCAGCTGAGGCAGTGTCCCCTGAAGTCTGTATTTTTGTTTTCCTGTTTTGTGTTTTCCCTCACTTCTGGGGACATGTCTTGCTTGGTTTGAGTGGTAGCAGGTGTGTGTTTTTAGCGGGTGTGTTACTCATTAGTGTGTTGTGTATTATGTTTCTGTCTGTTCCTTTGTCATTTACTGGTGTGTCACCTGTCTACCTCGTTTGTTCCCTGACCCTAGCTTTCACCCACGGTTTGTAAGTTTGAGTAAAGTTAGTTTGCCTGCCTTTTGCACTGTTCCTCATATTGTTTCTCCTTTTGAGATTTTTGTTTGTCCCTCTTTGTTTCATTACATTACATCTGTTCTGCATTTACTGTTATCAGATCTGTTAATTAATCTTTTGTAGAACTCTGTATTTGTTGTCCTTTTGTGACTGGGTCTGTTAGTTAGCCCATTTGTAACAGCCTTTGAACAGATAAAACATCGACAGATTTACAGTAATGGCTTTTTTTGGTTTCAGTTTGTTGTTTTCTCTCACGTTGTTAACGTCTGATAAATTTTGCAGGAACTTCCTTATTACTGTTATAACAGTTATTATCTCCTTCCATACATATTTACAACTTTCAGAAAGCCAGCATTCATGTTTACATGTTTTAGGCAAGAACACTTCATCTTTATGACACATTTCAAACAGTGCTTTACACATACAAAGAAAAACCTTTATAATGACTTTAAAACAATAAGTAATAAAAGCCCAAATAAAATCAAATGACAACTAAATAAAAGAAAACTATACATAAAATAGAGGAAAGTGAAAATAAAATAGACAACCATTACTAGGACAGGAACACAGGTAGTACAATTACACTGCAGAAAGACGTTCTGTAAGTAAATGCATGCAAGAGTGATTTTTAAACTACAATTGTATGTAAAGGGTAAAAGTCAATAAACATGAGTGTCAGTGAGTTTTGTTTGTGTGTGAATGAAAAGTGTGGAGTTATTTTAGTGCATCGGTCTTGTCTTTGCATAATGAGAGAAAAAACATCAATTAAACTTCCTCTTCCCTTATTGTTATTTGGTAAAAAGTGTTGGTATCTATAAGACTAGCCTGGGTTTAACTTGGTCTGAGACTGGAAAGGAAGTTAGTAGTAGCCCACATATCTAGTTACAAATGTCCCTCAAAGCTACACTTTGAGTTACTTTTTTTTTTTTTTTTTTTGTTTTTTTTTTGGGATTGACAGTGTATATCTCTTAATGTTAGGTTTGCAACCCATAAATTGGCTGGACAATATGTATTGACCAATCAATACAAGTTTAATGAATCAATTAAGCCTTTAAACTGAATGTATTCAATGTATTCTGAGAAAGAAGAAGGAGGTGGAGGAAAAAAAACCTGGAAAAGGT
Source organism: Anabas testudineus (assembly GCF_900324465.2). Lineage (NCBI taxonomy): Eukaryota > Metazoa > Chordata > Actinopteri > Anabantiformes > Anabantidae > Anabas > Anabas testudineus. The sequence continues at coordinate 25,951,914 of NC_046610.1, forward strand.
GAAGACAGAACTGGAGCAGCACTGCCTCAAACTCCAGGAGAAGGGAATCTGGAGCTGGATGCACAAGAAACAACAGTGTGACATATTTTCATTGGTAACCCTGAAGCAAATGCAAAGAGATACTGATTCTGGATGTAGTGGTACACTAACGGCAGTAAGGTGCAGGAGGAATCTACTGGACAGTCCTTCCCCTTCATCTCTCCCTCCTTTACTCCACCCTCCCTTCCTCTTCACCCTCCCTTCACAAACCCTATACCCTTCCTCTACCTCCCTCACTCCCTCCATCACTCTATCATCACTTCCTTTGTCTACCTCAGGCCAGTGCTCTCACCCTGACTCCCCCCACAGGAAATTCAGGATGTGGGGTTTTACTTTAGGACAGCACTGAGACTCATAGTAACGCTTCCAGCCACACAGGTGGAGGTCCAAACTCCAGGTTTCTGTGTGGGTTTTCTCCTGGTGCTCAGATTTCCTCCCACAAAAACATGTAGATTAGTCTCAGACTCTAAAAGGACCAAAGAGCCTCAGCTGAGGTTAGTTAAGTTTATTTATTACAGCTACCAGGTTGATCAGGTTCTGGTATTTAATACTTTGATTAATCAGGGCACTGTAACCAGAACTGCAGAGCCTGGATTTTCACAGCAGTCTGCATTTGTTTTTAGGATAATTGACTTAATTGACAGGGAATATAACATCCACATCAGCGGAATTTCAAAACATAGGTCTTTAAATTCAGCCCTCTGTGTGTTGATAATTTCAACTTCCTTCAAACGATGGGGCATCTTTTCATTCCACACATCACCCAGACCATATCAGTCTAAATATCCAGCAGGATTTTTCCCCCCATTAAACTCTAATGTGTTTTCAAAGAGTTCCTTTCATCTTTTAGAGCAGTGTAATTTGAAACACCACTGATGTCACTGCTGTATTATACACTATTATCATATCTGGATTATTTAGAGAGGTATTTCCTTATTGGCCTGGTGTGGAGGATTTCTTCAAGAGATAACACACCAACATAAACACACGTTTAGATCAATGTTCATTCATGTGCTGCAGTTCAACTGTGTGTGTATATAAAGAGCAGAGGTGTTTTCTCATCATCATCTCACATCTACCTGACAGGTGAGACTCCTGCTCTCTCGTCTCATCACAGTGAACTGGACTTTCAGCTCTATTGAACGGTTTTCACCATCTCTAACTACCACCAGACGTTAATTGACTTCATCGTCGTCCTCCTCCATATCTTCATCATGAAGGCTCTCATGCTCATCTCTGCTGTTTTGCTCAGCAGTGTTCTGGCTGTCACTCCAGCAGCAGGTCAGATGAGGTTTTTCTAAATTTACACCTGCAAATCATTGCGTTCTGGTTTTACATTCATTTTACACAGCGTCCTAAACTTCTTCTTGTCACATGACAAAACTTGTTGAGCAGTGCAAAGCTGTGTTTCATTGTAATTCAGATTAAGTAGAATGTTTGTTCTCCTCTCAGTTGGAACTGTTGAAGCTGCACCGCAAGAGCTGCAGGAGAACAACCAGCGTAAGTTGCTGCCAGTTACTCCACCATCGACTCCACAGCTTGTTGACTGGCAACAAAACATTCACTGTCTGAACAGACGGTGTCGCAGCAGACTGTAACTGAACTCGTGTTTTCTGGTTTGTTCACAGTGGTTGAAGATCATCTTGTACCACTTGTTGCTGCAGGTAAAAACATTCTGATAATTTGTTATATTGTGGCTCATATTAGCATTAGCAACATTCTGAATATTTATTGATATTTTCTATTAAGGGGAAGAACCTGATATGTTGGCTGTTGAAGAGATGGCAGCATCAGCTGAAGGTTTGTCTTCATTTGAAACTTTTTTTTCATTTCACTATTCGGTCCAATGAATCAAATGTCTTTTGTGACCTCTGCCGCCTCTCTAGCTCGTTTCTTCACGTGTCCTTCTGGTTGGGTCAGATACAAGAACGGGTGCTATCAGTATGTGAGCTCTGGCAGATCCTGGAGCAGTGCTGTGGTAATCGAAGTTCTTTACTTGAAGAGTCAGACTGTACCTTGGATATTTTGACTTGCTGATGGTCATCCCTGAATGATTACATGATGTCTGCATGTGTGTGTGTTTGTGTGCACTTTCTTCAGGCCTACTGCACCAGTCTGGGAGCCACTTTAGCTTCTGTCCAAGATGTGTTTGATTACAGTTTCCTGCAGGATCTCACCAGAAGCTCAGGAGGCTCCGTCAGCTGGATGGGAGGATTCTACTTCCAGGTTTTTAGGAATACTGGAATTAATGAATACATTCTAAACTAACTAACATTTGATTCACCATTGGCTGCTGAATAGAAATACCCAATGTAAGTCAGTGGTTTACTAAAGTTCCCATGTCTTGTCCAGGGTTGGAGATGGTTGGACCAGAGATCCTTCAGCTACACCTACTGGAGCTCACAGAACAGTGCCTCCAGCTACCCATGCATCCACCTTAATGCCAGGGGTGAGACACAACGTTTTTTTTTTGCTGACTAAACCCCTTTACTAATATTGATGGATATTAGGTTTTAAAAGATCAGATAATAGATAATAGCACCTCTGTGTATGTAAGCACAATAATGAATGAATGAACTTTATTTTGCAGGAGGCTGGTCCAACAATAACTGCAATAATGCATGGCCATCCATCTGCATGAAGAGAACTGACACCTGCTAAAACTAGGACACACGTGTGTATTAATCTCAGTCATTATTCTGTGATTCAAATGAAATACATGTGAAATTATATGTGAAATAATGTAAGTTGTATGTGTCTGTCCTGTCACAGGAATCTTTGGTATCAGTGCTGTGTGTTTTTGTTCATGTAGAACAAAATGCTTTTTGAAATAGTGACATATTAGTGATTTTCTACTTTATTTTTACTTCTTTATGGAAAAAAAGCTTCTTTAATTTAATTCATCTAATAAATCAGTCAGTAAACAACATTTTATCTACTGTGTTGTTATTGTACTTCATCTTCTAACAGCAGTATTATCAAGTGTTCAAGTATCTGTCAGGGTATATTTACACATTTTTCATTCATAGTTAATCAAATCTATACCTTGTTAACCTAGAGCTGTGATGAAGTGTACATTCAGTTTTGTGGGGTTTACTATAAATTGTTCATAACATGTGATCTGAACATTATGATTCACACATTAATTTAGTTTCACACATGTTGTGAAGCTAAACTCTGTTTCATCTTATGAAACAGAAACACTGTTTCTATAGCACTTTGCTTAGATGTTTTTTCTCCTCCTTCTTGTTTGTTTGCCTTGTTCCTTACTTGTAAGTCGCTTTGTATAAAGGCGTCTGCTAAATGACTAAATGTAAATGTTATGGTTTACCCCCTTTGGATGTTTTATCCTTTTATTGGCATTATAAATCAGTCAATAACCAGACAAAATATCTGAATATCTTAGAGTTTACTCAACTATGAATTTAATATTATGAAATAATAAACTTCACAGCATGCATTGGTTGAGTTAATGTTCTTACAATACTGTTCTTCTTTGATATTTAAATAAAGTAGCCATGGTAGAACTTACTATGTGTCTTTAATACACATATATATTAGATCACAGTTGTTTACTTTCTTACCAGTATAAACTATAAGAACCATGATAGAGGTGGGTGTTGAATTCAGTCCTTACCTTAGTATACTTGTAATTTTAACTTGTCATTTTTAAAAGCACTCGGTGTAACTTAACATGATTGTTAGTATTCATTATTGATGCAGTACCGTAGTTGCTCTACTCAATTTGAAAAGTTACGTCATAGTAACTGACAAAATTGTAGGTGTTGTGCAAGTTAACAAAACTGGGAGTATTTTAAAAATTAGATCAAACTGATTGGTGTCTGTACAACAGATTGTCCAAATAACATGAGATTTTTAACCAGAACTACCTACAGTAACTTGTTCAGTTAATTAATAGATCTAAATCAGTCAAAACAAAAATGTGTTTTATTTCCCCTTAAATACTCTACTAAGTGCTCTACTTTTTCTTCATAGAATTAGAGTTTATGCTTAATAATTTTTACGTCCTCCATTTACCAGTTACCACTGTTATGGAGTCAACTTTACACTGCTTTTTAATACGGCTACGTATCAGGAGGTCATCTACACACGGAATCAGGGTGATTGGTATGTCTAAATTGTGCAAACCTTGTGCTAAATCTAGCAAACAAATATTTTTTATTAAATGACTGAGACTAAACCCTTGGGCCCCTCTAGTATATTTTCATTGGTAACCTTGATAGGCAAATGCAAAGAGATACTGATTCTTGGATGTAGTGGTACATTAAAGAATGCTGAGCATAAGTCTATCACAGTTTACCATTTTTAATCTGGAGGTATGTATGTATGTATAAGAGTGGTGTGTGGGGATCAGGAACTAGGTGTTTCAGTTTCTAGAGTGGAAGTGATTGCTCTTGAATCATGTACCAAGCGGTATTCATTTACAGAATTAGTTTTTTTTTTTTTTGATTGGGAAAATTGGAGTGTTACAGGGACTGGTAGTCTCTACCAATACCTTGGTGAAGATTCTCAGTCGTCCAGGTGGAGTTATCTGGAAGTTGACTCATGGCAACTGGACTTCCTTTAGTTGGGTGTCTAGAGGGGGTGGGCAGAGGTGTGACAATTACATCCTTTATTTAGGGGTTTAGGGGTGGAGTGAAACCAGTCCTGGAGCACAAATTTGTGGTCTCTAACCAACTATCTTCAGACTGGAGAAGCTACTTGGATGAGTAGCGAAACGTTTCAACTAACTAAAGGAAGTCCAGTTGCCATGACTCTTCCAGATACCAATACCTCCTACTTCTAGAAGCTCTTGTGTTGTGGGCTGGATACTGTCTTTTGCCTGTTGTTTTAAAGGAGATTTGTTTAGGTAGAGTAAGGTCACTCCTGGCCTTAATTTAGTTTGGATTGTCTGTGCTGATTTTGTAAATGCCACATCTTTTTTTTTATGTTTTATGTTTTGAGCACAGATGATCGGGTAAAATGTTTTTTCGTTTTCTTGGAGTGTGGTTAGCGTCATTTGAGTTGGCACTCTATTGGATATTCTAATGAACTGTTTATCAGGAGAAACATTGATAAACTTATTGTCAGTTGGAGTCCACTCAGTTATCTGAAGTGTCTTGTGCACCAAAGTTTAGAGTTCATAATATTCATGTCCCTCAGCTATATACAATGTTGTCCACCTACAGGTCATCCTATGTGCATATAATGCTAGCTTTGAGTGAACACAAAATGTCTCTTTACTATAAATGATCAAGCATATTTGCAGAATTTAGAAGAGGAGCAATGGTTTGTTATTACTACTTGAGTGTTTCCAGAGAAGCCAATTGTTTTTATTGAGGCATTGGAGATCTGCAGAATGCAGCTCCAGTATCTATCATAAATATAATTTACTGATGGTTCATGATGACTTCAGTGGTTGGTTGCTCTTGTAGTTGTGTTCATAGTAGGGGCACCATCAATCCCCATTCTGGCTTATCTGACCCTGCCTAGACATTTTGCCAGTCCATAGTGGTGCCCATTCTGCTGAGGCATATTGTAGCCCAGTAGGAGATTTCTTTCCAATATGTCCTTCCTGTCCACATAACCAACACTGACCCTATTTCTGTAGTTGTGTGTTTTCCCATCTGATGCATCAATAAGGTTTTGTCATCCAAGGCCAGCTGAATTCCTCTGGTGCTTTCCCATAAAGGTGTGATCTATTTATTCGCCCCTCCAGTCAAGTTTGGCATGCATTTGATCAGTTCAACCATGTCCATAAACAAATTTAAAGCAGTCTTCAGTCGTAACTGTGTTGTATTTAAGCATATATGTCATAATTCCAGGACAAGACAACACATTCTTCTATGTTTGCATTTGTAAAGGATCCCTACACCTAAATGCGTTTCATATAGGATAAGCTAAACAGTATAAATCCTGAAGGAAAATTTAGGTGGTCTTGTAGATTAGGATAAAAAAAGTAGTTAGTAATTATCTGCTGTTGGCTCAGGTGTTGAAGAGCCTGATGGCCTTGGGGATGAAGAATCTCCCTTATCTGTATCTTTTAAAGATACAGATTTATCTGTATCTTTTAAAGATACTTTATCTGTATCTTTAAAAGATACAGATCTTTTAAAGATACAGATAAAGATCTGTATCTTTTAAAGATACAGAAGATCTGTATCTTTTAACGATACAGATAAGGGAGATGGCTGTGGCTCGCATAAACATAAACTCTAATTTTGTCAAGAAGAAGTAGAGTACTTGTATGGACCAAATACACTCTTACAGCTCGAAGATATTGGTAAAGCATCATGTTTTTGTTTTGATTGATTTAGATCTACTAGTTCATTGAACAAGTCAGGTAGGTAGTTCTGATTAAAAATCTCATGTTATTTGGACAATCTGTTGTACAGACACCAATCAGTTTGATGACATTTTTAAAAATACTCCCACTTTTAATAGGTAGAGCAGTTGTCTGCCAATCACAGGATTGATGATTCGATTCCGGGCTGCCATGTCACATGCCAAAGTGTCCTTGGGGATGATACTGAACCCTAAGATGCCCCCAGTGGGTCAGGTCAGCTGCATAGCAGCTCTGCCATCAGTGTGTGTATTTGTGTGAATGGGTGAATGAGACGCAGTGTAAAGCGCTTTGAGTACCAGCTAGGTAGAAAAGCGCTATATAAGTGCAGAACATTTACCATTTACCATTTTTATCGGTCCTGTGAGAAGTGACCAGCCCAACTTATTATCCAAGTGCACACCTAGATGTTTGTAGGCTGGCACCACTTCCTTGTCTGCACCACAAATGCTGACTGGATCAAGAGGGGGTTTAGACCTTTGGAAATTCATTACCACCTCCTTGGTTTTTGAGGCGGTCAGTGGGAGGCAGTTTTTGTGACTTCAGTCACTGAAGGATTTTATCAGTCCTCTGTTCTTCCCTTCCTGTCCATTCCTGATACATGCAACAATTGCAGTATCATCAAAGTACTTTTGAATGTGACACCACTCAGAGTTGTACTTTAAGAGGGATCCCTTATAGGCGCAGAATCATCCTGTCCAGGATAATGTGGGATGTGAGAGCAATAGGCTTATAGTCATTCAGTTCAGCTGGACATTTTACCTTAGGAACCGAAAGAATACATGAGGTTTTCCACAGAGCTGTGATTCTCCCCAATTTTAGGCTGAGGTTTAAGATCCTCTGGAGAGGCTGACATAATAGAGCAACACAGTCCATCAGCACTCTTGGAGATACAACTTGGTACTTTAACGTTGTATCAACAGATTCATCATTGTTCATGTACATTAAGACTTTCAAGGACACGAAGGAAGTTTCTTACAAAAAACCTAAGGACAACAAAAACAAAATGTGTAGGATCAGTTAACACATCGATAGTTTTACAGTAATGGCTTTTTTGGTTTTGGTTTGTTGTTTTCTCTCACGTTGTTAACGTTTGATAACATTTGCAGGAATTTCCTTATTACTGTTATAACATTTATTATCTCCTTTAATAAACATTTACAACTTTCAGAAAGCCAGCATTCATGTTTACATGTTTTAGGCAAGAACACTTCAAACAGTGCTTTATACAGACAAAGAAAACTTTACAATGACATTAAAACAATAAGTAATAAAAGCCCAAATAAAATAAAAAAAACTACTAAATAAAAGAAAACTATACATAAAATAGAGGAAAGTGAAAATAAAATAGGACAAACATTACTAGGAAAGGAACACAGGTAGTAAAATTACACTGCAGAAAGAAGTTCTGTAAGTAAATGCATGCAAAAGTGATTTTTAAACTACAATTGTATGTAAAGGGTAAAAGTCAATAAACATGAGTGTCAGTGAGTTTTGTTTGTGTGTGAATGAAAAGTGTGGAGTTATTTTAGTACATCGGTCTTGTCTTTGCACAATGAGAGAAAAAACATCAATTAAACTTCATCTTTCCCTCTTGTTATTTGGTAAAAAGTGTTGGTATCTATAAGACCAGCCTGGGTTTAACTTGGTCTGAGACTGGAAAGGAAGTTAGTAGTAGCCCACATATCTAGTTACAAATGTCCCTCAAAGCTACACTTTGAGTTACTTTTTTTTTTTTGGATTGACAGTGTATATCTCTTAATGTTAGGTTTGCAACCCATAAATTGGCTGGACAATATGTATTGACCAATCAATACAAGTTTAATGAATCAATTAAGCCATTGTGAAATAATGTAAATTTTATGTGTCTGTCCTGTCACAGGAATCTGTGGTATCAGTGCTGTGTGTTTTTGTTCATGTAGAACAAAATGCTTTTTGAAAAAGTGACATATTAGTGATTTTCTACTTTATTCCTTATTTTGTTAATTACTGAAGCCATATGTTGTAAATACCTGATTTATCACATGTACCATCCCTCCTGTTGAGACATGGCTTTAATTGCAGCATAACAAAATAATTTTGGAGATGCTGTCAGGGTTTTTTCTTCACATCTTGTTTTAACCAGTATTCTTGTTCAGTCTTGAGAAAATTATCTGGGGTTCGTTCTGGAACCAGGAAAGTTATCCATGGATCCTGCCAAGTTGTCGGCGGTACGGGATTGGCCAACCCCCAGGGACCGAAAGCAGCTCCAGCGCTTCCTTGGCCTCGCAAACTTCTATCGTCGCTTCATCTGTGGATACAGCAAGGTCGCTGGTCCGCTTCACGTTCTCACCTCCTCCAAGGTACCGTTCATCTGGTCTTCGGCGGCTGAGGATGCTTTTGTTCATCTCAACGGTTTATTCACTTCGGAACCCATCCTGAACCTCCCCGATCCCAAGAGACAATTCATCGTGGAAGTGGACGCTGCCAGCACTGGGGTCGGGGCGGTCCTGTCCCAGAGAGCCGATGACGACAACAAGGTGCACCCTTGTGCTTTCTTCTCCCACCACCGAGCGGAATTACGATGTCGGCAACAGAGAGCTACTGGCCGTGAAGTTAGCCCTAGAAGAATGGAGACATTGGTAGGAGGGGGCTAACCAGCCTTTCTTAGTTTGGACCAACCACCGCAACCTGGAGTATATCAAGACTGCCAGGAAACTCAACGCTCGCCAGACTCGGAGGGTGTTGTTCTTTGCTCGCTTTGACTTTGTTCTTTCTTTTAGGCCAGGTTCCCGAAACGGCAAACCTGATGCGTTGTCCCGTCAATTCGAGGAGGGGGACCCAGACTCTGGTGATGACGTCAGCGATCGCCACATCGTCAGTCCCGTCAACGTCAGGTCCCTGCGGTGGGACATAGAAGAGAGGGTAAGGAACGCCTCTCATGCTAATCCAGTTCCCCTTGGTTGCCCCATGGGCCGTCTGTTTGTCCCCTCTTCTCTTCGTCCGCAGGTGCTTCAGTGGGGACATGACTCTAAACTGGCTTGCCATCCTGGCACGTTTCGCACTGCTCGTAGCCCAGAGATTCTGGTCGCCATCCCTCAAGGAGGATGTCAAATGCTACGTGGCTGCCTGCCGCACATGCGCTTGCAACAAGACCCCCCACCAAGCACCTGCAGGTTTGTTGAGACCTCTCCCTGTTCCATTGTGACCGTGGTCGCATATTTCCTTGGATTTTGTGACTGGTTTGCCTTCTTCTGGAGGTAAAACTGTGATTATGACTGTGGTGGACCGCTTCTCCAAACTGGTTCACATTGTGCCCCTGCCCAAGCTGCCGACTGCTAAGGAAACGGCCATGCTCCTGGTGGACCATGTATTCAAGCTGCACGGTTTACCGGAGGACATCCTGTCGGATCAAAGTCCACAGTTTACGGCGGTAGCTTGGGCAGAGTTTTGTCAGGCACTCGGTGCCACTGTTAGTTTGTCTTCAGGTTTCCATCCTCAGACTAATGGACAGACGGAGCGGGTTAACCAGGACGTGGAAACTATGCTGCGGTGTATGGCATCAACGCATCCATCCACCTGGTCACAGCAGCTCTCCTGGATTGAATACGCACACAACTCCCTTCCGTCGTTTGCTCCTGGGTGTTCGGCGTTCGAGGCGGCGTACGGTTATCAGCCTCTGCTTTTCCCGGACCAGTCAGCTCAGGCCTCCGTGCCCTCCATCGTTACTCTCATCCGACGAAGCCGATCTACATGGGACAGGGTGTGCCGGCACCTCCTCCGAGGGCAGGACAGGGCGGCCCATCAGGCTAACAAGCGGCGGAGGCCTGCCCCTGCCTACAAAGTGGGGGATGAGGTCTGGCTCTCGACCAAGGACTTGCCTCTTAAGGTAGAAAGTTGTAAATTGTCTCCTCGTTTTGTTGCACCTTTTCGGATTATTAAGGTTGTCAATACTGTTGCTGTTAGCTGGCCCTCCCGGCCAGCATGAAGGTGCACCCTGTTTTCCATGTTTCTAGGTTGCAGCCTGTACGCCGGAGTCTCTCACGCCCTCCTCCGGCCTCCCTCCGCCCGCCCGGCTTGTTGACGGTGCCCCGGCCTACACAGTTTGACGCCTTCTTCGCTCTCGTCGCCGGGGTCGGGGGCTCCAGTACCATGTTGATTGGGAGGGGTACGGTCCGGAGGAGCAGTCCTGGATTCCTTCCCGCTTTGGCAGTGTCCCCGGAGGTCTCTGTCTTTCCCTCACTTCCTGGGACATATCTTGGCTGATTGGAGTGGCAACAGGTGGGGGGTTTTAGCAGGTGTGTTGTGTTAATCATTAGTGTGTTTTGTATTTAAGTCCTTGTCTGTGTGTTTGTCATTTGCTAGTGTGTCTACTGTCGACCTCGTTTGTTCCCTGCCTCTTCCGTTTACCTTTGCCCCGACCTCTAGCTTTGATCACCACGGTTTGTAAGTCTTGTTAGCCTAGACTGTCTGTTTGTTAGTTATTGGTTTGCCTTGTAGTTTGTTCCAGCATTTAGCTGCGTTTTTTGTTTCTTGTAGAACCAGCTATGACTGTGTAGTGTTAGGTTTCGTACCAGCGTTTGCTGTGGTTTTGATTTCTTTAGTATCGTGTTTTGCTTTGTTTAGACTTGGCACAGACTTTCCCAGGCGTGTCAACCAAGACAGCCCTACAACATCCAGAGACTTAAGGTACTCAGGGCGAATTTCATCAACCCCTGGTGCCTTGCCACCGAGGAGCTTACTGACTACCTTAGTGACTTCGACCAGGGAAATGGACGAGTCAACCTCTGAGTCCACAGCCTCTGCTTCCTCAACAGAAGGCGTGTCGACGGGGTTGAGGAGATCCTTAAAGTATTCCTTCCACCGTCCTACAATGTCCCCAGTCGAAGTCAGCAGCTCCCCACTTCCACTGTAAACAGTGTTGGCAGGAAACTGCTTTCCCCTTCTGAGGCGCCAGACAGTTTGCCAGAATTTCCTTGAGGCAGACTGATAGTCCTCCTCCATGGCCTCACCGAACTTCTCCCAGGTCTGAGTTTTTGCCTCTGCGACCGTGCAGGCTGTGGCACGTTTGGCCTGCCGACACCCATCAGCTGCATCAGGAGTCCCACAGGCCAACCAGGCCGGTGTCCACCACCGTGTTCGGGGGTAGCTCTCCCAGAGGTGGGAGTTGAAGGCCTCTCTTTGGGTCTGCCAAGTCTATCCAGCTTCCTCCTCCGCCACTGGATCCAACTCACCACCAGGTGGTGATCAGTTGACAGCTCAGCCCCTCTCTTCACCCGAGTGTCCAAGACATATGGTCGGAGTTCAGATGACACAACTACAAAGTCGATCATAGACCTCCAACCTAGGGTGTCCTGGTGCCACGTGCACTGATGGACACCCTTATGCTTAAACATGGTGTTCGTTATGGACAAACTGTGACTAGCACAGAAGTCCAATAACAAAACACCACTCGGGTTCAGATCAGGGAGGCTGTTCCTCCCAATCACGCCCCTCCAGGTATCACTGTCATTGCCCATGTGGGGGTTGAAATCCCCCAGTAGGACGACAGAGTCCCCAGTCGGAGCGCCTTCCAGTACCCCTTCCAGAGACCCAATGAAAGCCGGGTACTCTACACTGCTATTTGGCCCGTAGGCACAAACAACAGAGAGAGACCTATCCCCTACCTGAAGGAACAGGGAAACAACTCTCTCGTCCACCGGGGAGAACTCCAACACATGGCAGCTGAGCTGGGGGGCTATAAGCAAGCCCACCCCTGCCCGCTGCCTCTCACCATGGGCAACTCAAGAGTAGAAGAGATTCCAACCTCTCTCATGGAGTTGTGTCCCAGAGCCCAGACTGTGTGTGGAAGTGTATAGGAAAATTTAGGTAGTCTTGTAGATTAGGGTAATAAAAGTAGTTAGTAATTATCTCCTGTTGGCTTGGGTGTTGTAGAGCCTGATGGCCTTGGGGATGAAGAATCTCCCTTATCTGTATCTTTTAAAGATACAGATAAAGATCTGTATCTTTTAAAGATACAGATAAGGGAGATGGCTGTGGTTCGCATAAACATAAACTCTGTTCAGTTTTTATTTGTATTCAGTTTTATTTGTATAGCGCCAATTTACAACAGAAGTTATCTCAAGGCACTTTACAGTGTAAGGTTTAAGACCTTACAGAAAATATTTATATAAAAAATTATAGAGAAAACCCAACAACCCCATTTGAGCAAGCTTTAGGCAACAGTGGAGAGGAAAAACTCCCTTTAGAGGAAGAAACCTCCAGCAGAACCAGGCTCATAGTGGGCGGCCATCTGCCTCGACCGGTTGGGGTGAGTGGAAAGAGAAGAGAGAAAAGAACAGCAGGCAATAAGACAACAACAAGCAGCAAGAACATTGGGCAGGTCAACTGGATTCTGGAGATGTACAACTCCAGGCTGAGGATACCTGCAGAAAAGTACAGAGAGAGGGAGACAGAGAGGAGGAAACACAACTACAGGAGAGAGAAGACACAAAGTTAATGACATGCAATGGTGGCATTTGCATTGATACAGGAGGAAGGAAAGAGGAGAGGAGCTCAGTTTATCAGTAGAGGTCCCCCAGCAGAATAACCTATATCAGCATAACTAAGAGATGGTTCAGAGTCACCTGATCCATCTCTAACTATAAGCTTTATAAAAAAGGAAAGTTTTAAGTCTAGTCTTAAATGTCTGCCTCCCGAACCTGAACTGGTAGCTGGTTCCACAGGAGAGGGGCTTGGTAGCTAAAGGCTCTGCCTCCCATTCTACATTTGGAAACTCTAGGAACCACAAGTAAACCTGCAGTCTGAGAACGGAGAACGGTTCTGCTTGGAAGATAAGGAACTATGAGGTCCTTAAGATAAGATGGAACCTGATTATTAAGGGATTTATAAGTTAGGAGAAGAATTTTAAATTCAATTCTGGATTTAACAGGGAGCCAATGGAGAGAAGCTAACGTTGGAGAAATATGATCTCTCTTGCCAATTCCAGTCAGAACTCTGGCTGCAGCATTTTGGATTAACTGGAGGCTTTTTAAGGAGTTATTGGGACATCCTATTAATAATGAATTACAATAGTCCAGTCTGGAAGTAACAAATGCATGGACTAGTTTTTCAGCATCACTTTGGGACAGGATGCTCCTAATTTTAACAATGTTTCTCAGGTGAAATAAGGCAGTTCTAGAGATTTCTTTGATGTATGAAGTGAAGGAGATATCCTGATCAAAGATAACTCTGAGATTTCTTACAGTATTACTTGAAGCCAATACTAAGTCAACAAGAGTGAGAACATGATTAGACATAGTGTCTCTGAGATTTTTAGGCCCCAACAGTATAACCTCTGTCTTGTCTGGATTTAGAAGAAGGAAATTGCAGGACATCCAGGCCTTTATGTCTTTTAAGCATTCCTGAAGTTTGACTAATTGATTTGTTTCTCCTGGTTTCATAGATAAATATAGCTGGGTATCATCTGCATAACAATGGAAATTTATAGAGTGTTTCCTAATAATATTGCCTAAGGGGGACATATATAAAGTGAAAAGAATCGGTCCAAGCACAGATCCCTGTGGAACTCCATAGCTAACTTTGCTGTGCATGGAAGACTCATCATTAACGTGTACAAACTGAAATCTATCCGATAGATACGATTTAAACCACTCTAGTGCTGTTCCTTTGATTCCAATGACATCTTCCAGTCTGTGTAATAAAATGTTGTGATCTATAGTGTCGAATGCAGCACTAAGATCTAACAAGATGAGTATAGAGAGTAGACCATTGTCTGATGCTAATAGAAGATCATTAGTGACCTTTACCAGTGCTGTTTCTGTACTATGATGTACTCTAAATCCTGACTGGAAATCTTCGTACAAGTTATTGCTACGCAGGTGGTCGTACAATTGCTTAGAAACTATCTTTTCAAGGATTTTATAGATAAAGGGCAGATTGGATATTGGTCTATAATTCACTAAGACCCCTAGAGTCCAGAGTAGGCTTTTTGAGTAGGGGCTTGACTACAGCAACCTTAAAAGCCTGTGGTACGTAGCCTATTTGTAAAGATAGATTGATCTGATCTAATATGGATGTGCTGATCAAAGGTAAGACATCTTTGAGGAGTCTAGTCGGGAAGGGATCTAAGAGACATGTTGAGGGTTTAGAGGAATTAATTATTGAAATTAATTCAGAATGATCTACGGGGAGGAAACAGTCTAAGTACAAGTGTGGTCTTGCAGATGAATCTAAACTTGTTGTACAATCCATGCTATATGCAGGGAGGATCTCATCATTTTTTTCTCTAATAATTATGATTTTTTTTGTAAAGAAATTCATAAAATCATTGCTGCTGAGAGTTGACGGAATACTAGGCTCAACAGAGCTTTGTCAGCCTGGCTACAGTGCAAATAAGAACAACCTAGGGTTGTTCTTATTTGCCTCTATTAATGAGGAGTAATATGAGGTTCTAGCTTTACGGAGGGCTTTTTTATACATTATTAAACTATCTTTCCAGGCTAGGCAATATTCATCTAAATTGGTGGAACACCACCTCCTTTCCAACTTACGTGATTTCTGCTTTAAGCTACGAATTTGTGAATTGTACCATGGAGATAACTTCCTCTGACTCACTAGCTTCTTTTTCAGAGGAGCAACAGTATTAAGTATTGTTCCGAGTGAAGCAGCAGTACTATCAACAAGATAGTCCACTTGTGCTGGAGTAACATTGAAATAACTGCCTTCCTCTGTGTTGGTACATGGCTCTGAAATAAGAGATGGAATGAGTTCCCTAAATTTGTCAACAGCATTTTCACATAAACATCTACTGTTGTGAATCTTATCTGTAGGTTTAGTAAAGTTTGGTACTGTAAATTCACATGTAATTAAGAAATGGTCAGATAAAACAGGGTTTTGGGGAAAAACTATTAAATGATTAATTTCAACACCATATGTCAGAATAAGATCAAGGGTGTGATTAAAACAGTGAGTGGGTTTATTTACATTTCGGGTAAAACCAATGGAGTCTAATAGTGTCACGCGCCTAGGATCCGACTCCATAGCCAGAGACCACGCAGGACCAGAGAACTGAGATAAGAAATGTTTTATTGACAATAATAATGCAGTGTATGAAAGTCGAGACTTGCGGCCGAACAGAGCTGTCGTCAGGTGAGTATGGTGTTCTAAGAGAGGAAACAGAGTTAAATTGAGTCTGGCTGGATCTTGGGTAATGTGAATCTTCCTGATGAGCTGTGGCTGAGAAGCGGGGAGGAGTGAACCAGAGAGAAGACCGAAGAGTTGTAGATTCCAAAATGGTCGACAGTAGAGTGAAGCATATGTTGACTGGGAGCAGAGGAGGAATGATATGCAGAACAGGCTAAATGGCAAAAGCACAGTGGGTTAGTGAACAAAAACAGTGACAGGTTTCCAGAAAGACGAGGTGCAGAGTAAGAGACGAATCCAGGGTCACACACACACACACAAGAAGCAGTCCAAGCACTAAAGTCCTTGAGGCAAGATCCGAGGTCCAAACAACAAGAAGCAGGGGGATCAAGAACAGGTCAGGCAGAAAACACTCACGTTGTCGAAGAGCAGAGCAGAGGCAGGTCAAAACAGAAGGCAGGTCCGGTTAGGGGGGAGTCAGGCAGAGACAGGTTTCAGGTTAGGCAGGGTTCGTTTCCAAAAAAGCAATCTAAAGATAATGCTGGATAGTGCTGTTCACAGGTTGAAGTACAACTATCTGGCAAAGGGGAAGCTGACTGACCTGCTAATAAAGGGACAGGGGAAGCCCAGGTGCAGACAATCGTAATTAGCAGGTCACCTGACAGGGAGAAAACAAGGAAAGCAGGGACAGACAGGGAGGCGGAGCTGGAATCATGACAAATAGTGAATTAAATGCAGTGTTGAAGCAGTTATAATCAACATCTACATGAATATTAAAGTCACCCACTATAATGACTTTATCTGCACTAAGAACTAAATCAGATAAAAACTCTCAGAATTCAGTTAAAAACTCAGAGTAAGGGACAGGAGGACGGTACACAATAACAAACAGGACTGGTTTTTGATTTTTCCAGTTAGGATCAGAGAGGCTAAGAGTGAGGCTCTCAAATTAATTAAAACTAGGTTTAGGTCTGGGGTTGATTAACGAACTTGAGTGGAAGATTGCTGCTACTCCTCCACCCCGACCTGTGTTTCTAGGAACATGATAATTAATATGACTTGAGGGAGTTGACTAATTCAGAGAGACATATTCATCCTGCTGCAGCCAGGTTTCAGTAAGACAGAATAAGTCTATTTGATGGTCAGTTATCAAATCATTTACTAACAGGGATTTAGACGAGAGAGATCTGATATTTAACAGTCCACATTTGATTGTTTTCTTGTTATTTTGTTCTAAGAGAGGAGTCGTTGTTAGAGTAAAAAGGATTTACTCACTGATTTATAATTTTCTTATTACAATGTTACTTCACTCATAAGGATAATTTCTTGTTTTTTACTTATTGTCATTATGAAGGATACATGTGTGTGTGATGTTTAATCCTGTAAGCAACAAGAGCATGTTGTACTGTGCTGAAGCTGCACTTTGCACACAGACGGGAAACAGGAAAGGTCAGGAAAGGTCAGCGGCCTTGAAGTTGAAGAGTTCTTGTTGCTATACTCCTATAAGCAGTGTTTTATCCTTGTATGGAGTTGTTTTTCTTACAAGTGTGTTATCTTTCTATGGGGTTCTTTTTCTTGTAATATGATCACCATTTAACCACACCATACACCCACATCTGTAACTTCAGGGTGTGTCTCATCTTTAATAAAAAGCTTGTACAAAGGGGAGACGGACGGAGTCGGAGGTAGAAATTCCTGGGTGAAGCATTTATGATGCTAAGATCTCAGGCCGGCTCCCCTTGCAAGTAAAAAGGCCGAGCAGTGTCCTTGTTGTGCTTTATTGTCTTTGTCTCTCAGCGTATGAAAAGTGTTGTGGTTATTTTAAACCCGACAGTCGTCTTTATTTTTATTAGGTTTTTATGAATCACTCCTCTTGGGTTAGTTTTAGATAAAAAATAATCGGGGAGCGGACACTGTCTCTATGGGGTTATAGTAGTTTTTGGGGGGGTGACGGCTGTAAGGAAGCTGCAGAGAGGTGTGTAAGACTGCGTCCTGGGCTCCACTCTGACATGTCAGGGTTTAGGTCGTCTAATAAACTCTGTCATATTCCTGGAGAGTTGAGACGCACCATCTAAAGTGGGACAAAACTCTAATTTTGTCAAAAAGAAGTAGAGTACTTGTATGGACCAATTATACACACTCTTACACCTTGAAGATATTGGTGAAGCATCAAATGTTTTTGTTTTGATTGATTATGATCTATTAGTTCATTGAACAAGTCAGGTAGGTAGTTCTGATTAAAAATCTCATGTTATTTGGACAATCTGTTGTGCAGACACCAATCAGTTTGATGACATTTTTAAAAAATACTCCCACTTTTAATAGGTAGAGCAGTTGTCTGCCAATTACAGGATTGGTGATTCGATTCCGGGCTGCCACGTCACATGCCCAAGTGTCCTTGGGCAAGATACTGAACCCTAAGGTGCCCCCGATGAGTCAGGTCAGCTGCATAGCAGCTCTGCCATCAGTGTGTGTGTTTGTGTGAATGGGTGAATGAGATGCAGTGTAAAGCGCTTTGAGTACCAGCTAGGTAGAAAAGCACTATATAAGTGCAGACCATTTACCATTTACCATTTTTATCGGTCCTGTGAGAAGTGACCAGCCCAACTTATTATCCAAGTGCACACCTAGATGTTTGTAGGCTGGCACCACTTCATTGTCTGCACCACAAATGCTGACTGGATCAAGAGGGGGTTTAGACCTTTGGAAATTCACTACCACCTCCTTGGTTTTTGAGGTGGTCAGTGGGAGGCAGTTTTTGTGACTCCAGTCACTAAAGGATTTTATCAGTCCTCTGTTCTTCCCTTCCTGTCCATTCCACTCAGTGTGGTACTTTAAGAGGGGTCCCTTATAGGCGCAGAATCATCCTGTCCAGGATAATGTGGGATGTGAGAGACTATAGTCATTCAGTTCAACTGGACACTTTAGTTAGGAACTGGAAGAATACACGAGGTTTTCCACAGAGCTGTGATTCTCCCCAATTTTAGGCTGAGGTTTAAGATCCTCTGGAAAGGCTGACATAACTGAGCAACACAGTCCAACAGCACTCTGGGAGATACAACTTGGTACTTTAACGTTGTATCAACAGATTCATCATTGTTCATGTACATTAAGACTTTCAAGGACACGAAGAAAGTTTCTTACAAAATACCTTACAAGACAACAAAAACAAAACGTGTAGGATCAGTTAACACATCGATAGCTTTACAGTAATGGCTTTTTTGATTTCATTTTTTTTGTTTTCTCTCACGTTGTTAATGTCTGATAACATTTCCAGGGAATTTCCTTATTACTGTTAACATTTAACATTTATTATCTCCTTCCATACACATTTGCAACTTTCAACAAGCCAGCATTCATGTTTACATGTTTTAGGCACGAACATTTCATCTTTATGACACATTTCAAACAGTGCTTTATACAGACAAAGAAAACCTTTACAATAAAATAAAAGCCCAAATAAAATCAAATAACAACTAAATAAAAGAAAACTATACATAAAATAGAAGAAAGTGAAAATAAAATAGACAAACATTTCTAGGACAGGAAGTTCTGTAAGTAAATGCATACAAAAGTGATTTTTAAACTAAAATTGTATGTAAAGGGTAAAAGTCAATAAACATGAGTGTCAGTGAGTTTTGTTTGTGTGTGAATGAAAAGTGTAGTAGTTGTGGGTCAGTGATGGTATGGGAAGGCATATGAATGGAGAGACGCACAGACCTTTAAACACTAGACAACAGTACCCTGAATGCCACTAGATATTTGATGAAATCCTTGGACCAACTGTCAGACCCTACACTGGTGCAGTGGGTCCTGGGTTCCTCCTGGTGACAACAATGCCCGGCCTCATGTGATGAGTTTATGCAGGCAGGTCCTGGAGAATAAAGAAATTGAAATTATTGACTGACCTCTACACTCGCCTGACCTAAATCCAATGGAACACCTCTGGGAAATTATGTTTTTGTCCATCCAGTGTTGCCAGGTTGCACCTCAGACTATCCTGCCAGCTCAGTGATGCCTTGGACCAAATCTGGGAGAAGAAACCCCTGGGCATCATTCGTCGTCTCAATAGGAACATGGGCCAACCAAACTAGCAAGAAACATTTGGGGTTGCTGGAATGACATTTCAGTAAAATGGATGAACCCTCTGCGTCATTTCTCCACACTGATGGAGAAATTATAGTGTCTATAAATTCAGTCCTCTGTGTGTTGATAATTTCAACTTCCTTCAAACGATGGGGCATCTTTTCATTCCACACATCACCCAGACCATATCAGTCTAAATATCCAGCAGGATTTTTCCCCCCATTGAACTCTAATGTGTTTTCAAAGAGTTCCTTTCATCTTTTAGAGCAGTGTAATTTGAAACACCACTGATATCACTGCTGTATCATACACTATTATCATATCTGGATTATTTAGAGAGGTATTTCCTTATTGGCCTGGTGTGGAGGATTTCTTCAAGAGATAACACACCAACATAAACACACGCTTAGATCAATGTTCATTCACATGATGCGGTTCAACTGTGTGTATATAAAGAGCAGAGATGTTTTCTAATCATCATCTCACATCTACCTGACAGGTGAGACTCCTGCTCTCTCCTCTCATCACAGTGAACTGGACTTTCAGCTCTATTGAACGGTTTTCACCATCTCTAACTACCACCAGACGTTAATTGACTTCATCGTCGTCCTCCTCCATATCTTCATCATGAAGGCTCTCATGCTCATCTCTGCTGTTTTGCTCAGCAGTGTTCTGGCTGTCACTCCAGCAGCAGGTCAGATGAGGTTTTTCTAAATTTACACCTGCAAATCATTGCGTTCTGGTTTTATATTCATTTTACACAGCGTCCTAAACTTCTTCTTGTCACATGACAAAACTTGTTGAGCAGTGCAAAGCTGTGTTTCATTGTAATTCAGATTAAGTAGAATGTTTGTTCTCCTCTCAGTTGGAACTGTTGAAGCTGCACCGCAAGAGCTGCAGGAGAACAACCAGCGTAAGTTGCTGCCAGTTACTCAACCATCGACTCCACAGCTTGTTGACTGGCAACAAAACATTCACTGTCTGAACAGACGGTGTCGCAGCAGACTGTAACTGAACTCGTGTTTTCTGGTTTGTTCACAGTGGTTGAAGATCATCTTGTACCACTTGTTGCTGAATGTAAAAACATTCTGATAATTTGTTATATTGTGGCTCATATTAGCATTAGCAACATTCTGAATATTTATTGATATTTTCTATTAAGGGGAAGAACCTGATATGTTGGCTGTAGAAGAGATGGCAGCATCAGCTGGAGGTTTGTCTTCATTTGAAACTTTTTTTTCATTTCACTATTCGGTCCAATGAATCAAATGTCTTTTGTGACCTCTGCCGCCTCTCTAGCTCGTTTCTTCACGTGTCCTTCTGGTTGGGTCAGATACAAGAACGGGTGCTATCAGTATGTGAGCTCTGGCAGATCCTGGAGCAGTGCTGTGGTAATCGAAGTTCTTTACTTGAAGAGTCAGACTGTACCTTGGATATTTTGACTTGCTGATGGTCATCCCTGAATGATTACATGACGTTTGCATGTGTGTGTGTTTGTGTGCACTTTCTTCAGGCCTACTGCACCAGTCTGGGAGCCACTTTAGCTTCTGTCCAAGATGTGTTTGATTACAGTTTCCTACAGGATCTCACCGGAAGCTCAGGAGGCTCCGTCAGCTGGATGGGAGGATTCTACTTCCAGGTTGTTAGGAATACTGGAATTAATGAATACATTCTAAACTAACTAACATTTGATTCACCATTGGCTGCTGAATAGAAATACCCAATGTAAGTCAGTGGTTTACTAAAGTTCCCATGTCTTGTCCAGGGTTGGAGATGGTTGGACCAGAGATCCTTCAGCTACACCTACTGGAGCTCACAGAACAGTGCCTCCAGTTACCCATGCATCCACCTTAATGCCAGGGGTGAGACACAACGTTTTTTTTTTTGCTGACTGAACCCCTTTACTAATATTGATGGATATTAGGTTTTAAAAGATCAGATAATAGATAATAGCACCTCTGTGTATGTAAGCACAATAATGAATGAATGAACTTTATTTTGCAGGAGGCTGGTCCAACAATAACTGCAATAATGCATGGCCATCCATCTGCATGAAAAGAACTGACACCTGCTAAAACTAGGACACACGTGTGTATTAATCTCAGTCATTATTCTGTGATTCAGATGAAATACATGTGAAATTATATGTGAAATAATGTAAGTTGTATGTGTCTGTCCTGTCACAGGAATCTTTGGTATCAGTGCTGTGTGTTTTTGTTCATGTAGAACAAAATGCTTTTTGAAATAGTGACATATTAGTGATTTTCTACTTGATTTTTACTTCTTTATGGAAAAAAAGCTTCTTTAATTTAATTCATGTAATAAATCAGTCAGTAAACAACATTTTATGTACTGTGTTGTTATTGTACTTCATCTTCTAACAGCAGCATTAGCCAGTGTTCTAGCATCTGTCAGGGTATATTTACACATTTTTCATTTATAGTTAATCAAATCTATACCTTGTTAACCTAGTGCTGTGATGAAGTGTACTTTCAGTTTTGTGGGGTTTACTATAAATTGTTCATAACATGTGATCTGAACATTATGATTCACACATTAATTTAGTTTCACACATGTTGTGAAGCTAAACTCTGTTTCATCTTATGAAACAGAAACACTGTTTCTATAGCACTTTGCTTAGATGTTTTTTCTCCTCCTTCTCGTTTGTTTGCCTTGTTCCTCACTTGTAAGTCGCTTTGTATGAAGGCGTCTGCTAAATGAGTAAATTTAAATGTTATGGTTTACCCCCTTTGGATGTTTTATCCTTTTATTGGCATTATAAATCAGTCAATAACCAGACAAAATATCTGAATATCTTAGAGTTTACTCAACTATGAATTTAATATTATGAAATAATAAACTTCACAGCATGCATTGGTTGAGTTAATGTTCTTACAATACTGTTCTTCTTTGATATTTAAATAAAGTAGCCATGGTAGAACTCACTATGTGTCTTTAATACACATATATATTAGATCACAGTTGTGTACTTTCTTACCAGTATAAACTATAAGAACCATGATAGAGGTGGGTGTTGAATTCAGTCCTTACCTTAGTACACTTGTAATTTTAACTTGTCATTTTTAAAAGCACTCGGTGTAACTTAACATGATTGTTAGTATTCATTATTGATGCAGTACCGTAGTTGCTCTACTCAATTTGAAAAGTTACTTCATAGTAACTGACAAAATTATAGGTGTTGTGCAAGTTAACAAAACTGGGAGTATTTTAAAAATTAGATCAAACTGATTGGTGTCTGTACAACAGATTGTCCAAATAACATGAGATTTTTAACCAGAACTACCTACAGTAACTTGTTCAGTTAATTAATAGATCTAAATCAGTCAAAACAAAAATGTGTTTTATTTCCCCCTTAAATACTCTACTAAGTGCTCTACTTTTTCTTCATAGAATTAGAGTTTATGCTTAATAATTTTTACGCCCTCCATTTACCAGTCACCACTGTTATGGAGTCAACTTTACACTGCTTTTTAATACGGCTACGTATCAGGAGGTCATCTACATACGGAATCAGGGTGATTGGTATGTCTAAATTGTGCAAACCTTGTGCTAAATCTAGCAAACAAATATTTTTTATTAAATGACTGAGACTAAACCCTTGGGCCCCTCTAGTATATTTTCATTGGTGACCTTGATAGGCAAATGCAAAGAGATACTGATTCTTGGATGTAGTGGTACATTAAAGAATGCTGAGCATAAGTCTATCACAGTTTACCATTTTTAATCTGGAGGTATGTATGTATGTATAAGAGTAGTGTGTGGGGATCAGGAACTAGGTGTTTCAGTTTCTAGAGTGGAAGTGATTGCTCTTGAATCATGTACCAAGCGGTATTCATTTACAGAATTAGTTGTTTTATTTTTTTTTTATTTATTTTTTTTTTTTTTTTTGATTGGGAAAATTGGAGTGTTACAGGGACTGGTAGTCTCTACCAATACCTTGGTGAAGATTCTCAGTCGTCCAGGTGGAGTTTTCTGGAAGTTGAGTCATGGCAACTGGACTTCCTTTAGTTGGGTGTCTAGAGGGGGTGGGCAGAGGTGTGACAATTACATCCTTTATTTAGGGGTTTAGGGGTGGAGTGAAACCAGTCCTGGAGCATAAATTTGTGGTCTCTAACCAACTATCTTCAGACTGGAGAAGCTACTTGGATGAGTAGCGAAACGTTTCAACTAACTAAAGGAAGTCCAGTTGCCATGACTCTTCCAGATACCAATACCTCCTACTTCTAGAAGCTCTTGTGTTGTGGGCTGGATACTGTCTTTTGCCTGTTGTTTTAAAGGAGATTTGTTTAGGTAGAGTAAGGTCACTCCTGGCCTTAATTTAGTTTGGATTGTCTGTGCTGATTTTGTAAATGCCACATCTTTTTTTTATGTTTTGTGTTTTGAGCACAGATGATCGGGTAAAATGTTTTTTCATTTTCTTGGAGTGTGGTTAGCGGCATTTGAGTTGGCACTCTATTGGATATTCTAATGAACTGTTTATCAGGAGAAACATTGATAAACATATTGTCAGTTGGAGTCCACTCAGTTATCTGAAGTGTCTTGTGCACCAAAGTTTAGAGTTCATAATATTCATGTCCCTCAGCTATATACAATGTTGTCCACCTACAGGTCATCCTATGTGCATATAATGCTAGCTTTGAGTGAACACAAAATGTCTCTTTACTATAAATGATCAAGCATATTTGCAGAATTTAGAAGAGGAGCAATGGTTTGTTATTACTACTTGAGTGTTTCCAGAGAAGCCAATTGTTTTATTGAGGCATTGGAGATCTGCAGAATGCAGCTCCAGTATCTATCATAAATATAATTTACTGATGGTTCATGATGACTTCAGTGGTTGGTTGCTCTTGTAGTTGTGTTCATAGTAGGGGCACCATCAATCCCCCTTCTGGCTTATCTGGCCCTGCCTAGACATTTTACCAGTCCATAGTGGTGCCCATTCTGCTGAGGCATATTGTAGCCCAGTAGGAGATTTCTTTCCAATATGTCCTTCCTGTCCACATAACCAACACTGACCCTATTTCTGTAGTTGTGTGTTTTCCCATCTGATGCATCAATAAGGTTTTGTCATCCAAGGCCAGCTGAATTCCTCTGGTGCTTTCCCATAAAGTTGTGATCTATTTATTCGCCCCTCCAGTCAAGTTTGGCATGCATTTGATCAGTTCAACCATGTCCATAAACAAATTTAAAGCAGTCTTCAGTCGTAACTGTGTTGTATTTAAGCGTATATGTCATAATTCCAGGACAAGACAACACATTCTTCTATGTTTGCATTTGTAAAGGATCCCTACACCTAAATGCGTTTCATATAGGATAAGCTAAACAGTATAAATCCTGAAGGAAAATTTAGGTGGTCTTGTAGATTAGGATAATAAAAGTAGTTAGTAATTATCTGCTGTTGGCTCAGGTGTTGAAGAGCCTGATGGCCTTGACGATGAAGAATCTCCCTTATCTGTATCTTTTAAAGATACAGATTTATCTGTATCTTTTAAAGATACAGATTTATCTGTATCTTTTAAGATACAGATAAAGATCTGTATCTTTTAAAGATACAGAAGATCTGTATCTTTTAACGATACAGATAAGGGAGATGGCTGTGGCTCGCATAAACATAAACTCTAATTTTGTCAAGAAGAAGTAGAGTACTTGTATGGACCAAATACACTGTTACAGCTCGAAGATATTGGTGAAGCATCAAATGTTTTTGTTTTGATTGATTATGATCTATTAGTTCATTGAACAAGTCAGGTAGGTAGTTCTGATTAAAAATCTCATGTTATTTGGACAATCTGTTGTACAGACACCAATCAGTTTGATGACATTTTTAAAAATACTCCCACTTTTAATAGGTAGAGCAGTTGTCTGCCAATCACAGGATTGGTGATTCGATTCCGGGCTGCCATGTCACATGCCAAAGTGTCCTTGGGCATGATACTGAACCCTAAGGTGCCCCCAGTGAGTCAGGTCAGCTGCATAGCAGCTCTGCCATCAGTGTGTGTGTTTGTGTGAATGGGTGAATGAGATGCAGTGTAAAGCGCTTTGAGTACCAGCTAGGTAGAAAAGCACTATATAAGTGCAGACCATTTACCATTTACCATTTTTATTGGTCCTGTGAGAAGTGACCAGCCCAACTTATTATCCAAGTGCACACCTAGATGTTTGTAGGCTGGCACCACTTCCTTGTCTGCACCACAAATGCTGACTGGATGAAGAGGAGGTTTAGACCTTTGGAAATTCACTACCACCTCCTTGGTTTTTGAGGTGGTCAGTGGGAGGCAGTTTTTGTGACTCCAGTCACTGAAGGATTTTATCAGTCCTCTGTTCTTCCCTTCCTGTCCATTCCACTCAGTGTGGTACTTTAAGAGGGGTCCCTTATAGGCGCAGAATCATCCTGTCCAGGATAATGTGGGATGTGAGAGACTATAGTCATTCAGTTCAGCTGGACACTTTAGTTAGGAACTGGAAGAATACATGAGGTTTTCCACAGAGCTGTGATCCTCCCCAATTTTAGACTGAGGTTTAAGATCCTCTGGAGAGGCTGACATAATAGAGCAACACAGTCCATCAGCACTCTGGGAGATACAGCTTGGTACTTTAACATTGTATCAACAGATTCATCATTGTTCATGTACATTAAGACTTTCAAGGACACGAAGAAAGTTTCTTACAAAAGACCTAAAGACAACAAAAACAAAATGTGTAGGATCAGTTAACACATCGATAGCTTTACAGTAATGGCTTTTTTGATTTCGGTTTGCTGTTTTCGCTCACGTTGTTAACGTCTGATAACATTTGCAGGAATTTTCTTATTACTGTTATAACATTTAACATTTATTATCTCCTTCCATACACATTTACAACTTTCAACAAGCCAGCATTCATGTTTACGTGTTTTAGGCAAGAACACTTCAAACAGTGCTTTACACAGACAAAGAAAAACCTTTACAAAGACTTTAAAACAATAAGTAATAAAAGCCCAAACAAAATCAAATAACAACTAAATAAAAGAAAACTATACATAAAATAGAAGAAACGAATGTCCCTCAAAGCTACACTTTAAGTGACTTTTTTGGGGGGATTGACAGTGTATATCTCTTAATGTTAGGTTTGCAACCCATAAATTGGCTGGACAATATGTATTGACCAATCAATACAAGTTTAATCAATCAATTAAGCCTTTAAACTGAATGGATTCAATGTATTCTGAGACAGAAGAAGGAGGTGGAGGAAAAAAAAACCTGGAAAAGGTGAAGACAGAAATGGAGCAGCAGGACAGCACTGAGACTCATTGAAACGCTTCCAACCACACAGGTGGAGGTCCAAACTCCAGGTTTCTGTGTGGGTTTTCTCCTGGTGCTCAGATTTCCTCCCACAAAAACATGTAGATTAGTCTCAGACTCTAAAAGGACCAAAGAGCCTCAGCTGAGGTTAGTTAAGTTTATTTATTACAGCTACCAGGTTGATCAGGTTCTGGTATGTAATACTTTGGTTAATCAGGGCACTGTAACCAGAACTGCAGAGCCTGGATTTTCACAGCAGTCTGCATTTGTTTTTAGGATAATTGACTTAATTGACAGGGAATATAACATCCACATGAGCGGAATTTCAAAACATAGGTCTATAAATTCAGCCCTCTGTGTGTTGATAATTTCAACTTCCTTCAAACGATGGGGCATCTTTTCATTCCACACATCACCCAGACCATATCAGTCTAAATATCCAGCAGGATTTTTCCCCCCATTAAACTCTAATGTGTTTTCAAAGAGTTCCTTTCATCTTTTAGAGCAGTGTAATTTGAAACACCATTGATGTCACTGCTGTATCATACACTATTATCATATCTGGATTATTTAGAGAGGTATTTCCTTATTGGCCTGGTGTGGAGGATTTCTTCAAGAGATAACACACCAACATAAACACACGTTTAGATCAATGTTCATTCACGTGCTGCGGTTCAACTGTGTGTGCATATAAAGAGCAGAGGTGTTTTCTCATCATCACCTCACATCTACCTGACAGGTGAGACTCCTGCTCTCTCGTCTCATCACAGTGAACTGGACTTTCAGCTCTATTGAACGGTTTTCACCATCTCTAACTACCACCAGACGTTAATTGACTTCATCGTCCTCCTCCTCCATATCTTCATCATGAAGGCTCTCATGCTCATCTCTGCTGTTTTGCTCAGTAGTGTTCTGGCTGTCACTCCAGCAGCAGGTCAGATGAGGTTTTTCTAAATTTACACCTGCAAATCATTGCGTTCTGGTTTTACATTCATTTTACACAGCGTCCTAAACTTCTTCTTGTCACATGACAAAACTTGTTGAGCAGTGCAAAGCTGTGTTTCATTGTAATTCAGATTAAGTAGAATGTTTGTTCTCCTCTCAGTTGGAACTGTTGAAGCTGCACCGCAAGAGCTGCAGGAGAACAACCAGCGTAAGTTGCTGCCAGTTACTCAACCATCGACTCCACAGCTTGTTGACTGGCAACAAAACATTCACTGTCTGAACAGACGGTGTCGCAGCAGACTGTAACTGAACTCGTGTTTTCTGGTTTGTTCACAGTGGTTGAAGATCATCTTGTACCACTTGTTGCTGAAGGTAAAAACATTCTGATAATTTGTTATATTGTGGCTCATATTAGCATTAGCAACATTCTGAATATTTATTGATATTTTCTATTAAGGGGAAGAACCTGATATGTTGGCTTTTGAAGAGATGGCAGCATCAGCTGGAGGTTTGTCTTCATTTGAAACTTTTTTTTCATTTCACTATTCGGTCCAATGAATCAAATGTCTTTTGTGACCTCTGTCGCCTCTCTAGCTCGTTTCTTCACGTGTCCTTCTGGTTGGGTCAGATACAAGAACGGGTGCTATCAGTATGTGAGCTCTGGCAGATCCTGGAGCAGTGCTGTGGTAATTGAAGTTCTTTACTTGAAGAGTCAGACTGTACCTTGGATATTTTGACTTGCTGATGGTCATCCCTGAATGATTACATGACGTTTGCATGTGTGTGTGTTTGTGTGCACTTTCTTCAGGCCTACTGCACCAGTCTGGGAGCCACTTTAGCTTCTGTCCAAGATGTGTTTGATTACAGTTTCCTGCAGGATCTCACCAGAAGCTCAGGAGGCTCCGTCAGCTGGATGGGAGGATTCTACTTCCAGGTTGTTAGGAATACTGGAATTAATGAATACATTCTAAACTAACTAACATTTGATTCACCATTGGCTGCTGAATAGAAATACCCAATGTAAGTCAGTGGTTTACTAAAGTTCCCATGTCTTGTCCAGGGTTGGAGATGGTTGGACCAGAGATCCTTCAGCTACACCTACTGGAGCTCACAGAACAGTGCCTCCAGCTACCCATGCATCCACCTTAATGCCAGGGGTGAGACACAATGTTTTTTTTTTGCTGACTAAACCCCTTTACTAATATTGATGGATATTAGGTTTTAAAAGATCAGATAATAGATAATAGCACCTCTGTGTATGTAAGCACAATAATGAATGAATAAACTTTATTTTGCAGGAGGCTGGTCCAACAATAACTGCAATAATGCATGGCCATCCATCTGCATGAAGAGAACTGACACCTGCTAAAACTAGGACACACATGTGTACTCATCTCAGTCATTGTACTTTGATTCTGATGAAACATATGTGCAATGTAAATTGTATGTTTAGTGTTATTTGACAGTTTATAGTTACAAATGTGAGCACACAGATCTTTGGAACAAAGGGACTGTCCTGTCACAGTGGTATTAGTGATGTGTGCCTCAGCTTTTAAGAAAATGCTTCTTCTAGAGATGATAAAACTTCTGTGCTGATGATTTAATTTTTAACTTTGTTTAAAAATTGGATTTTAAATTCAACTTTATGTAATAAATTAATACATAAATAACATTTGTTGTACTGTGTCCTTCTTGTGCTTGATCTTCTAACTGCAACAAGTGTTTTTTTAGTTTTCTAAATTTCTCTAAAATCTAAACTGTGTTAACCTATATGGGACTTTACAGAATTAAAATCAATGCAGCTGGTACTATGACCTCACCTGAATGTGCAAGTATACCTCCATATGCTCTTAGCTCAGCAGTGAGAACAAGTATTTTTTCTCTAACCACCACCCAGAGTCAAAAATAGTTGTAACACAATACAAATAAATCAAAGAAGCATTGTTCCAGTATATACAAAGGCAACAAAGTTTATTACCTTTACCCTGAGACATTTTATTTTAATCTCAGCTGATTGTTTGCTGTGCTCTGAGAATTTTTTTGTATAAAATACACAAATCCCTAAGGGTCACCAGTACTAAGGATCAAGGCAAAAAGACAGGCAGTGGTGGAAGACGTAATCAAATAATTTACTTAAATATAAGCAGCAATAACACAGTGTACCAATAGAAGTAAGAAGTATGAGTTAGAAGTAAAAGTCCTGCAATCAGAATGGTCCACACACTGACCATACACTTACTTATTGACTCTATGGCTACTATTGCTGAGGCTACTACTACACTACTAGTAATAACTAACTAATAACAGTAATAACAATACAACATGACTATAATTGGCCTATGAATATTACCTGCTGTCTAAAGACTGTAATTTCCCAAAATGAAGCATAACAGCAAGAAATATTATAATACATATTATCTTATGAGAGTTTATAAAGGCTAGCACATTTAGATACATGAATTATAAAAGACACTACTCACAACCTTGGCAAGTGTGTCTGCATGGCTTTTGATAAAATATTACAATGAGATGGATTGTCTGAAAAACAAAGAGCAGCTTCGGTATCTGAAGAACTGTAGTAACTAGCAATTAGGATTTGTCTGACACACGAATGGCAGGCGCACATTGCATGCTTGATTGGACCAGCCTTTGGAATCTGTAAAAACATCAACAAAATCGTTATCAATATTCAGAACAAAATGTCATCAATAAGCATTAGCAATAGAAATGAGCTTGATGTTCCGTCAATAGGATCAGCAACTGACTGCATGTGTGTCTTCTTTTCTCACCTTGAGAGTTGAGCTGCATGCACTGGCAAATGTCAGGGGAGGTCATTGATCCCCATTTATTGTAGTTGACCATTGAGCCATCTTCCCATCTCCAGTTACCCTAGAGGAAACCACCGTTACAGTCTTTAATAGTTCAGTTCACAGCTCTGTTCAGTGTCTTGCTGTGCATTTATAATTTAATTTCAAACTGTTTTTGTGTGGTTGGAAGTGTTGCAGCAACCTGATTGATTTTAGGAAACTGGAAATCCACTTTACCTCCTGAACTATGGAAGGATGAATTGATCATGACTTTTAATGTTTTTGCAATGGTTGAACAAACCTGGAAGTAGTAACCTCCAATCCAGGCAAAAGTGTGACCACCGGTGTTTACTGTACGCTGAAGGAAATTATACTCCCAGATGTTGTGGACTGAGGCCAGATTAGCATCGAAGTCAGCACAGTAGCTCTGCGGCACAAGAGAAGGAGGGTTGGACTTTTCTTAAATTTCAAAATAGTCGCATTGTACAATCAATTAATGTAAAACGTTTCTTTCTTTATGGTGATTTTACCTCAGCATTTCTCCAGGTATCAGGGTGGTTGACTAATAAGTAGCAGTTTCCACGGAAACCAAGCCAACCATCAAGGCAGAACTGAACACGAGCTAGACCAGTAAGAAATATTGAAATGCATAGTCTATCAAAATAGATGTCTTACACATGAAAGAAGATTTTAAGGGGTTTTAGTCATCAGGTCAGTAGCTGTCTATCAGCACCCCTCCATATTATGAAATTTTGAGTGCTTTTCTTACCTTGAGGGAGATAAGCAGGAACAGCAACCAAATCTGTGAACATAAAGTCAGTGAGGTAAGATGAGCTGCTTTAGAGCTAATTCATTTGTCAGAATAAACCTTCTTAAAAGACACAAATCATTTGAATGATTAGGGAGCATTATTTGATTGTCCTGTGAGTCAGGTGATAAGGACCTTCAGTATATAGCAATAATGTCTTCTGTACTGTATCCACATTTTAGCAGTTATTAACAAACACAAAGAAACCCACTGTAATGACAGGTGGTGCTTTATGTTGCAGAAATAATACTAATAACACAGATTATGAGAACATTTTGGAAGAAACTAACTTTAAAGTGAAACAAACAGAAAAAGTGGCAATGACCTGAATTTGCTGCAGGTTTATCTTCCTGTTGCACAGCAACAGCCTCAGCTAGTGAAACTGAAGGAAAGAAACCAACAGGCCATCCATGTTTATTCAGTTTTATATACCGTGATATGCTGTAGATATGAAATGGTGCAAGTTTCTCAATGTGAGATCATTCTGTCTGACCTGTTGCAGCCCTGATGGACAGAGCAACACAGAGGACTACAGAGAAGATCAGTAGAGTCTTCATTATGGAAAGTGATGAATGTCTGGAGGGAGGAACATTTTTAGAGTAACTTGTGTTTGATAAACAGTGTTAACTTGAATATAGACCCACACACTGTGTCTTTAACAACTTTTAACTCCTAGCTATAGTTTGAAAGGAGGCAAGTCAACTGCAATTTGTTTCTATGGTCTGATGAGAGTGAACTAGAGCTTTCCATCAGACTTGTTTCAGGTCTGGCGCTAGAGGCCAGACTTAAATCTAGACTTAAGAATTGTTCACTCATAATCACTATGAAACCTGAAAGAGCTTGAGCAATATTACAAAGAAGAACTGAGAAGAATATCAGAGCCCACATGTAAAAAGATGGTTGAGACCATGCAGGCTTAATGCTGCAACCACAGGCAAAGATGCATCTACTGTATACTGACATGATGGGAGTCATTTCTTACATTTACATTTAGTCATTTGGCAGACGCTTTTATCCAAAGGGACTTATAAGGGTAGCCAGCGTAAACATAGGGAGGTACGCCACTACATTAACCAGCCGCTTTCATACTTACTTTACTTATTCCATGCTATATTTTCTTCCACTTAGTTTTTTATGAATATTGTAGTGATAACAAAAGACTGGTCAGAATTAGAGTTGCTAAACACTAAACATCCAGCAAACTACAGGAATACAAGTCAGACTTACCAAGAGTAACAGCAGTCAGGTCAGTGTGAAGAGATGTTCAGGTATCAGTTATGTGAGTGATGCTCTATGCTTAATATATACACAGACTCAACCATAAAATCTATGGACTTTGTCTTCTGCGTGTTGTGTTACGGGAAAACACAGTTTTCTCAACACTTCCCACTACTATGACTAATCTGTGTTAGCTGACTAAACCGCAATAAGGAAACCTCAACTCTAATGGGATTGTTCTACATACAAACAGGAGGGCCATATAGTGAAAAGTTTCTGTACTATGATGTACTCTAAATCCTGACTGGAAATCTTCATACAAGTTATTTCTGCACAGGTGGTCGCATAATTGCTTAAAAACTACCTTTTTTAAGAAATTTAGAGAGAAAGGGCAGATTGGATATTGGTCTATAATTTACTAAAACTCCTGAGTCCGGAGTAGGATTTTTGAGTAGAGGTTTGACTACAGCAACCTTAAAAGCCTGTGGTACATAGCCTGTTAGTAAAATGTTCAACATTGGGTACATCCTAATTCCCTTAATTGATTGTTCTTTTATTCTTGCACTAGAAGTTGATCTGATCCTCCATCTTGAAGGATGTTCCAAAGCCTCTTATTCAATTTTGAGGAGCAAGGACACTGAAAACACAGAAGTTGGTTTTGTAAATAAGATGTTTGCCTTCATAAGAAAAAAAAACATGCAGTGAAGACAGATAAAATCTTCAATTAAACAAAAGTTATCACTAACCATAACACTAACCCACTGATAGCTGACCCACAACTGATCAACAACGTATTCACCACATTAGCTGCACGGGCAGCTAGTGTGGCTAACATTAGCTTCAGTAGCAGGAGAAGTGTTCGGGCTAATCACACAGTGGGACAGTTAGGATGTGCTAGAGTGTGTGAAACATAGCGCATCTGCTTTTATTTCAAACTTTGTTCACAAACATCACATATGCATCTGCAAAGAGGGGGTGGAACCTCAAAATAGTTTTTTTATTATATTATAATTTTCTGCATTATAATATATAGGCACATTCTGGGGTCTTCAGTTTTTTAAGCCCCAAAGGGGGATAATATGAGTTCTTTCAAGTCTGAGATCCAACATTTCTCTTCACCTACTGAAGCAACTG
This sequence comes from Anabas testudineus, assembly GCF_900324465.2. Classification (NCBI taxonomy): domain Eukaryota; kingdom Metazoa; phylum Chordata; class Actinopteri; order Anabantiformes; family Anabantidae; genus Anabas; species Anabas testudineus. The sequence goes on from NC_046610.1 coordinate 25,985,718, forward strand.
CAATACTCAGTTTCATAGTATCACAGATGATTACAACAAATGTGATAAGACAAAAAACTCAGATGGGTGTAATTAGGCTCACCGGTTCAAGGAAACAGTTAGAGATAAACGTCAGCCAGTCTTTCTGGGAACTAAGACACATTTATTGTTTACTGTACAATCTTTAGGAAGTTCTCATCATAAACAAAGTGAAAGTGCAGACGAGAGAACTTAATTTAACACTACTTAAATTTGTCAACATTTAAATAAAAACGGCCTTCAACTAATGAAACAAACTGAATATTTGTTTAACCAACTCCAAGTACCACCCGAGACCACTACTACAGAGCATTCCTTTGCAAGTTCTTCTGCTGATTTAAGTGTTGTGTTTTCAATTTAGCAAATTCTTCTTTTCTATCTCTTGATGATCAAAGGATAGCCTATTGATCTTCTGATTGTGTGCCCACTTCTCCTCCGGTTTCTACAAAGCCTGTTAGAGCCATGCACTGCCCTTTTAGAAACCACCTGACCAACCAAGATTTGAGTCGGAGAAGGTCCCTCTGTGAATGACACTTTCATTTATGTCTGATAGCATGTTTCCCACTGTCACGTTTCTGATTATTCAGCAATGTGCAGCTGGAAACCTGAGGCACAGCCACACTCATAACAGTATAGCAGCTGAACAATGGCTGTAAGGTGATTAACAGGAACAAGTCTCCAGTGAGAAAATAGGAAGGACAAATGAAAAGGAAACAAGGAAAAGATTAAGCCTGACTCATCCCAGCCCAATTTTTTTCTTTTGTTTGCTTTGTAAATGAAGCTCCTTGACCCACTTGTTGGCAGCATTGCACCATTTTTGCCATTTGCAAACCACCATGAAACCACGGGGTGCTGAGGTTGGTCTTAATCAAATACTTCCTCATGAAGAACTTAAAATAGAATTTTAAAGTCTAGTTATTTAGTTACGCTCCACCACTACACAACAAAATAAAGCAGTTTAGAAGTTTGCCTCCAGTAGTAGATGACCAGTGTTTATAGCTGACAACAAATGCAAAATACTGCTTCTGTCTGAACTTCACTCAAGCTGCCAGCAGATACCAAACCCTTTTTAAAATAACAGTGTGAAACACTATCCACATGACCCAATAAGTGAAACACACAGTCAACAAAGAGACAAACAGGGATTTTTATTAAATCTTAGAGTGTCATCACATAAAGCACAGCTGTTTTACAGCATGAGATGTTTCGGAAATGGACTGATGACTGTTTGTGGACACAGGGGAACCATTATCTCACATTACACATTCCTCTGTGTTACATAAGTTGGCCTCCGTGCCCCAGTCCTGCACATCACATTCTGTCATACCGATGGAAAAAAATTTAAGTGCTTTTACTGTGCGAAGTCTTCATACCTGAAATTCATTGTTGTGTAATATTTGGCATTTGAGTGACAGGAAAGACATATGATGTTAAATACAGCCTGTATTATTCAGGTACAAATGATATCCTAACTGCCTTCTACTGGTACCTACATGTATGTACAGTATAGCTGAATGAAGTACTAGTAACTTACAGGTATAATTTTTTTATTTCACTAAAGTACCCAGTTGTAACCCTTTTATTTCGAGAAAGAAGAAGAAGTATTAAGAAGTAAACATTGAAATTGGTACATTGGAGGATGTAGCCCTCAGACTAGCCTAGTAAAGTTTTTCTAAAACTTTATCAAGCTAGTTTGGACAGAATTGGTGTTCTCTTTACATGAACAGCTTGACAATCTTGGGTTTGAACATTTGCAACTTGCTATCCTCCATTAGCATCACTCTGTCCTGGGCTTGCAAGATGGTCTGGTGGGCGTCGTCAAAGAGTTCCTTCCCAATGGCAGCTTGGACTCTGTCCCGCCACGCACTTAGCTTAGGTCTCCCCTCAAACACATCCAGCCCGGCACCCACAGGCTGTCAGTGGGACGGGGGAAAAGATAAGGACAGGTCATTTAGAATGAACCAGCTCTTCTGACTACTGTTCTTTATTATTTCTCATCAATGGTTTCTGTGATTTAGATGTACTGCATATCAATCTTTATTTCTAACTTGAACTGGAAACAGAGGCAGTGCAGGCTAAAAACAGGAAGCTGCAAGCTGAATGTTCTATATACTGACTTCTGTTAACAACGTCTGAGCGTTAGTTCCTCACACTGGGCAGTCCAAATGTCACATTCTGATATATACTGAACTCTATGTACTATATATAGCATAATTTGACTTGACGCCTACAGAGTACATGAATCTTGCAGAATTTGTGCACATTTGTGCACATTGTGCAAGATATATAAGCCCTCGGACAGCATCAGAGATCATGATGAATATGCTGTAGCTACATAGACTTGGGAGTAAACCATTGTAACTTAAGACAGTTGGTGTCTCCAAAATCCAAATTTACACCTCTGCATTGATGAGAACTTAACAGAAAAAGAGGTCACCTATAGTATGGGTACTGATGAAACCCCTATATCCTTGCAAGCATTGGCTTTTGCACCTATTGCTGACAGGTCAGGCCTCATTCTGCACACACTGCAACAGCTGGCTTCATTGAAGAAGGCTTCATAGATATAGTTTGACCTCTGTGCTCACCTGCATGATCTCGACAATGGCAACCAGGTCAGCCAGTGAGATGTGATCTCCTGCAATGAAGGCCTTGTCCTGGATGAACTTTTCTTCAATGAGTTTCAGGGAGCCATTCAGATCATCTAAGGCTGCATCCATCTTTTCCTGTGGCACGTCCATGCCCAGAGCCTTGGGAATCATCAGCTGCAGTACAAACACAAAGATCATGATATGAATCTGGGGAAGTGCACATGAAACAGCACCCAATTCAATTCTGTTAGTGGCCTTGTTCTTCATACAAAGCTCATTTTACCTCCCCTCGCTCTCTTTGTTTCTCTCTCTACTTATTTCCACGCTGAAAAAAGATTGTTTGACTGTGTAGAGTAAGTCAGTAACAAATAATGTATATTTTAAAATAGTATATTTTAGTCAGTCCCTAATACTTGTAAGCATTTGTAGTGTTGCTAAAAGCTAGAGGTGTTAAAAGTTCTGGAGCTGCAACACAAATGTTCACGGCCTTTTGTTGCGGTTATGGAATACGGAACTGCAAGGAGGCATTCAGGGACAGTGCAGACTTTAGGTCCTCATTTTGGGTGAGAGAATGTTTATTGAAGTTCTCCTGCAAACATGACTGTAAGTCAGTGATCACAACATGACATGATCTGAGGGGTCCTGATCCTGATTCAAAATAACAGACACACAGGTGGGTTTAGATCATTAAAACAACTCGTATCCAGTTTTCACAGCCTCCAACTGCTGAAAGAGTCAAAGCCAAGTCCAAAACATTACAGTAAAGACTGGGATAATCATCTCTGCCCTTTACTTTCAGGATGTTTACAGACATAATCACAGCTAATGCAACACTGACTGGAGAAACTGAAACAGGATACAACTGTGCTTCCTGTAGTGGGTTATCGTTCTCACTATATGGGATTAGTGGCAGAGAAGTGAAAACAGGCCTAGACACATTCAACTGCACACCCCAGCAGAGCAGGAAACCTCCCTCTGCACTGGCGTGATGTTTGCCTTCCAGCTGATGGGGAAAGAAGAACAGCAGCAGAGTGAACATACCCGGAGCCAGAACACCTTGGATCCATGCGGACGGATGGCACTGTGCTGCCACGACAGATACTCGTTGACCCGTGCGCGCTGCTGGAGGTCAGCAGGGTACCAAAAGTCTGGAGTCTGGAACTTCTCTGCCAGATACAGCAGGATGGCAACACTGCAGAGGCAAACAGAAGAAATGACTGCTAGACAGACCACACACTTTTCTCCAGGTCACCTCCCTGACGGATGCTTCAGTTATCACCTCTCAGCCAGGCAGAAGTCTCCATCGCGCAGAGCAGGGACCTTTCTTAACATGCTGATCTTCCCAAACTCCTCTCCATACTGCTCAGCTGGAAGCAACACACACAGCTGCAATCAGCTTCTTGGTTAAAGGAAAAGCATTTAAAAGCACTAACAGTCAAGCATTTAATGCTTCAAACCTAGTTGTTCACAGTAGTTGACTTAACTAGAAGACAGCTTGTGTTTAGCCAAAGGCTGGGCTGCTAGTGATTGCGAAAGAGTTTTCCTTGGTGTGGGTGTGAACGCAAACTCACCGTCAAACAGAGTGATCTTCTTGAAATCAAAGGCGATGTTGTTCTTCTTGGCGAACAGATAAACGGAGCGGCAGGGCTGAGAGTACAGGTCCAGGTACAGCTCTAAGGCCATGTCTGCTTCTCTCGGTCACTGACACTCTCCTTTGGACTCTGCTGCTTTTTGGAGCTGCTGCGACCTCGGCCACCAAAGATCCTTTATTTAACTAAGATGGCTCACATTCTTCCCACTCCGCGAACAGACACAGGCTCGTTTGTAGGCGGTCATACAGGGCGCCACCAAGCGGAGGCCCTGGGAACTGGTTACCTCCTCCTGTCGAACGACAACTGACTGGATTAGTCAATAATCTAGATTCCTTTGTAAATAACACACTAAAATTCATAATCAGATATAAAAGTCAATGACGTTAATGTATTTCTACATCTTATACATTTACATTCACACGTGAGAATGAAATATCTGATTAAATACATAAATAGATATATTAATAGTTGAAATAATTAACAAATTACTCTGTGCACACATAAGTTTATAAGAATACAGCAAATATATTTATAAAAAATACACCAATTCATATATGAAGAGACAATTCCATAAATGAATAAATGCTGAAATAACTACATATGAATGTATATTTTGTAATATATTTAAATTGATACTTTTATCTACTTATTTATTTGCATTTGACTTCATTCCAGCCTGTTGCTGAACCAGCTGTGAGACTAGCCTTACTTTCTGAAATCTGTTTTTGAAGATTCTGTCATTCCTGAATTTCGTCCTGACAAAAAGTAGGTCAAAGGTAAACTATCTCAAACTCAACTGAGCCACGTGGCCAGGAAGTTTTAGCAAAAATGAGTGTCTAATTATTATTATTATTATTATTTATAAATAATGAGGTTTCCCTGAAACTAGGGTGATGTGCTGAAGTCACAGATCTGAAAATCCAGGCAGTTGTGTGTGAAGCAGTATAATTAAGAAATAAATCGAATTCAAATGTATATTGTGTTATTAAGTGTGCTGCACAGACAAGATAAAGACAAGAAAGACACATTTGAACAATGTTAAAATCATACAGAGACATGAAAAATCCAGATATGTTGTATCCTATGGTTCAAACAGGACATCAATGTGCATGTAAAGTCACTATTGCTATTGCTTATTAATAAAGTTCAATTAGAAATACTAAAGTAATAGTGAAGTATTAATACAAAATAATACCAACTTCAGACACATCAGGGGCACCAAATGATGTCCCTGCTGTTAGTCACTGAGTTTCACTAAACCCGGTGTGAGGCGGTGAATCCTCTCGACCCATGTGTGTGCTCTCTGATGGGTCCTGCAGTGCACGTTGAACCAGTTGGCTGGAAGTCATACACCCACAGATCTCTGTGTGGCTTCAGTACACATCAGGGAAAATGTCGTCTTTCAAACCTAAACTAAATATTAGTCAATTGTACTATTATTACTAGGTGTAATCAAGTAATATCGACTGAAGCTGAACAGAACTGAAATACAGCCCGGGTTTGTCTGTATATCCAAACAAAGAAAACAGTCGATTTAGGAAAACCAAGACAGAAAATGAACATTTCCCAACGTGTAGTCGCACAGAGCGACCCCTGCAGTCTGTGTCCTGTATTATACTCGTATCTGAGGACTCTGACCGCAGCCCTTCGATAGCTCAGTTGGTAGAGCGGAGGACTGTAGGACGTGACGCTGGAATCCTTAGGTCGCTGGTTCGAATCCGGCTCGAAGGAGCTCCTTTTAACTCTGAGGTCTCTCGTTGTTTTAGTTTCTTGTTTGCAGAGACGAGGTTGAGTGGACAGTGTAACCTTCAGCAGATTCAGAATGATTGAACTGAATTAACTGTAAATATCAGTGATCTGTTTCACCATGGTGCTGGGCTCGTGCTTTTCATCACACATTAAACCTTTTTTGTTTTGAAAAATCTAAAGTTTCACATTTGCAAAAACACAGCGGTGGAAAGTAAGTATATTTGCATAGTGTAAGGTATTATAGAGGCTATATTGTACTTTAACTTAACTACATTTCTTTGATTACTATACTTAATACTTATACTGTTTACTTTTCAGAATCCCAGAACTGATACAAAATACAGTAAAATCAGAAGATATCTCTATAGTTACCAGCTGCAGAGTTACACTGAAGAACGCACTGATGCACCAGCAATAATAATATCATGTAATATCATATTCATTCATGTGAAATTAGACATTCTGTATATACCTGTAAACGTGACTTTTCATACTAGTATTAAGCTAATACTTTTGTCTTTTCACTTTTGAATGCAGGACTTTCATTTTCAGTGGAGTATTTCTATATTGTGGCATTACCACTTTTACTTGAGTAAATGACCTGTACTACTGTCATAACAGAATATACATAATGACACAAAAAGATGAAAGCCAACCTATGGTGGAATGTTAAGTACTTAGATTTAATATTATTGATGCACTTACATGTGTTTTTATTTCATCCAGAAAAGCTAGAATGGCAATCTAAAATGTGGATTGTTGTGAATATTCAAAATCACCCACAGCAATTTAATACATGTCTGGAGAGACACAGAGTCCAGACCAGCTCTTCAATGTCTTCAGTGAAAACACATCCAGCTTCACTCTTCTGTACAGTACAGAGTCAGGGAAATACAGTTACGTGATCTTTACTATTGGTGCATGTTTATCACCGATCTAAACTGTCTGCGTCGTTCAGAAACATCATCCTTCACAAGAAGCTCATGACTGTTCCCTTCTTCCCAACTTGGTGAGGCTCCAGCGCGTAGAACACAATAACAATCCTGTCAATTGAGAACAAACTGTCAATTACACAATTCAATTCCAAGTTAGGTTATGTTTTTTTAAGGTAATTTAACTACTTATAACTGTATTTAAGTAAGCAGATGAAAGGTATAGTTTAAAAAGCCTGTAGAGTTCTGCAACAACATCTATGGATAGATGAGACCAAGTCCAGCTTGCAAGAGAAAAATAGGAACTAAATTGTTTGGAGAAGAGAGGGAACTACTCATAATCTGAAGCTACCACCTCATCTGTGAAGCGTGGTGGAAGTGGTGTTATGGTGTTATGGTGTGGACATGTATGGCTCCCAAAGAAACAAAACAAAGAAACAAAAGAAATCCGCTGACTTTGTGCGAGATCACAATTGAGGGTGGTTACAGGAAAATGTTTCAACGAAGAGAAGGCCTCCAGAAAGTCTTTATATTGTTACAAGCTGATGGTACAGGATGTATGCAGGTGGAACTCACCTGTCTTCAGTCAGACTGAGTTCTTTGGTCAGAAACTCGAAGATCTTGGCACTGTGCTCCTTGTTTTTGTCAGCAGTGTCGGTCACGCCGATAGCAGACACCGACAGCATCACACATGGAGAGCAGGAGCCTGCTATCATCATGGGCAACCCGGGCTTCACTACTACATTCATCCTCTGAAAGACAACAACAATGGCTACATCAGAGAGGTTAGAGAAACTGACATGGTGAGGGGCAGAAATATTCAGAGAAAACCTGTGTAATAAAAAGTTACACTATAAAGATTTAACTCCAGTACCTGGACACTGACACATTTTCCATCAAATCAATCACCTGAACTGAATCTAATTTCATTCCTTTGTGTTCAAAAAACACCCCATGAAAAAAGCACGAGGTGAAGATAGCACCTGGCCGAGCATCACCGGGGGGCAGAAGCAAGCATGTGGTGATGTCTCTGGGTGTGAATGCGGCTGAGCAAGCATGAGATGTCTCCTGCACTCCAGTGGTTAGTAGTTGACTGGTAGAAGATTCTGATAGAGCTGATGCAGATGCTGAGCCTCACTGAGCTTTTCAGCAGCTACATGCACCCTCACCTACAGCTCGCTCGGCTCTGGGGTCCGAGCTGTCTCTTTCTGTTGCTCCACCCAGCCTCCACTCGGGCTCCTTGCCTATCCTGCAACAGACATGATCTCATAAACGGGCCAGACTCCCTCTGGTCTCTACAGGAACTCGGTCATCCTGGGTGCAGTGAACAGGCTTTCCAAGTCTAACCCACTTTCCACGTGACCATAACACAACTGCAGAACTACAAACACATGCTCAAGTATGCAACTTGAGCATGTGTTTGTAGTTCTAAAGTGTATTATTAATTAGATAGTTGGTATTAGTTGTCTTAAGCCATCAGTAGATGTGCTGTAAGTGTAACTGTCAGTTTTATTCATTCTAATGGAAAAAGGTTTTGAAAAGCTACTCTTCCTACTGTTAACTGTTACTGTGATTTAGCTTCATTCTTAATTCTACCACTTCTTGTGACAGTCTCAGATCCACATGTGAACACTGAGGGGACAGCTCACTCACTTCCTCTGGTTTTCCCAGAGCAGCCGCGGTGCTGGAGCACAGCCTCTTCACAAAGTCCTCGGAGAAGGAACTGCTCGGCAGGTTCGTCTGTAGCTCGATGAAAGGCATCTTGTTGACAGTGTCTGCTCTGGACTCTGATCCCAACTCTGGACGAAGACGAGGTCAAAACTCCAGCGACGTCACATTTACGTAAACGACCTCTTCCGGTTGACGACTCCAAAATACGTGTGGTGCGTTTGTGCGTACGTTGGTGGTGGATTAACCAGCGGCTCAATAATAAAACTAACCGTCTGATTATCAGTGCTACTGTCTGTCTTTTCCAGTATAAGTAAATATCTGTTTTGCAGTCACTTCGAATAAAGCATAAATTTCACAGTCGTCCATCTGTCGTAGTGGACCGCGGCGTCTTCTTTAGTGGTGACCTCACTACTGCCCCCCTGAGGCCGGAGGATTGTTGTAAATCATCTCATTCCAAGAACTAATGATCAAATATCAGGACCAAGATTTCGAAAGGACCAGAGGTAGAAAACGGCATAACAAGAATACTCAAGTAAAGTACAAGTACGTCAGTTTTGTACTTTTACAATACATAAACAAATGCACCACATGTAAAAACAACTTTAATTCATATTTTAAGGAAGGAGGAAAGTTTGTGGTTAGAACCTGACATAACAAAAATAAAGACAACACCCACTGACAGATGTTTGAGTAGATAATTTATTAAAGATTAATTACTATACATTACCAAAACATTTCAGTCGTTATCAACATAACAAACAGGGCCCACACTGACTGAGGACCAGCGTTCAGATGATGTGGTGTGTACAACATGTATGTTACTCAAAGCAACCCATCGTGAGAGTTGACATCCATCCTTCTTCATACCAAGGATGACAAACCTACAGAAAAATGATAAATACATGTCAATGTAATAAATAATAAATAAATGTAATATGTGACTCCTACATTTAGACGCGGACACACTCGTGTTATCAGCTACAGGTGAAATATAACAGAACCTGATCCTAGCTCTTTCTGAGACTAAAGCAGTCAATCTTTGGCCACATACTCACCGTGGGAGAACTTGCACTGTTTGAGCGCCTCATTGAAGCCTTCACATAAACTCAGGTCGGTCTGGTTGGTGGCACAGTCCAGGAACTGTCTGACCTCAAAGTGACAGGGGCTTGGCTGGGCTGGAGCAGGCCTGGGGGGCTCCTGGAGTGTTATCAATAAAAAAAATGATAAAAAAAAAATGCTTATTTAAAAAACCATATCTATTTCACATACTAACAGCAGCAGATCCACCTCTTACCTGGTACGCAGGCTTGGCTGGCTCTGGACTACTGTTGCTGCTGCTGCCACTAAACGCTCCTGTCAGGGCGCTACCAACTACGTGACCCACAGCTGAACCTACTGCCACCCCTGCAGCCGTTGTGGCCATCTGGGCCATGAGGCCAGGTCCCTGGGACTGAGCCGGAGCTGGGGCCAATGAGGCAGGAGGTGGATGAGCAGGGGGTGGAGCATGGGATGGAGCTGGACTAGAAACAGAATAATAAAAGTCAATTTTTTCACACTGTAAAGTCAGTTCACAGCAAAATTAATATTCACAAGTGACTTAATAGAATATTATGTCATTTAAGTCATGCCACACTGCATAAAAAGTACTTTTTTTTCACGTCTATTTTGAGCCAGTGCCTTTTATATGTTTACTTAAGCAACACTGTGAATGCATGGCTTCAGTACCACAACGTTCCCACACTGTGGTACTATACTTGTACTACTATGTGGTGGTACTTTTAGTAATGTGGCACATTACTAGACGATCAGCTGCTTTTTTTTTCAACATATTGCAACATTATGGTTTTCAGGACCTTTAAGCCTCATTTCCAGAGTAAACGCCTGCTCACTGTTCAGACTAAGAACCATGACTGCAGTAAAATCCCTCCTGTAGTTTATAGTATCAGAAGTCCTAATAAATATCAAATGTAGACACTGGAGAAACATCAAACAGGTGATGCTGGAATCTGATGATTGATACATTCATTCATTAAACAATCCTCTGTCAAAGTGGATCACCAGCTGTATGGATGATGGAGGAGAGAATAGATAGGAAGGGACCTCACACCTCCACAAATCTGACACTTCCAATCATTTAGCTGCAGTGTGTTATTTCTGAAGCCCAGGGAGATTATTACAAAACCTTTTCCGAGTGACCTTGCCAAGAACCTGACTTCAGTCTGGACCTCACATGGCCTCATAGTGAATGATGACGCAACACGGAGTCTGCTGGATGGAGGTTCACGTAAAACCAATGACTGAACCAAAGACGATGAGATGCAAAAACAAAGTCAAAGTATGTTAAGTTAAATATGGGGTTTGTTTGTTTTTTCAGAAACGTAGCCTGTGAAAAGCATTTGTTGTCCTCCTGGTCAAACGTGTCACCCTCTGCTGACTTACAAACTACGTGGTAGTTAGTTTTTAACTAACAGCCCCCGTCACTTGTTTAATCTTTGATGTGTATGAACATTTGTCCACAGCACTATCTTTACAGGCAAACTGATTTAAGTGCGGGCACTGATGGTTTGTCTTTAGCCGGACTCTGACACCTGACACCGGGAAGCTCCAGCAGCGCAGGCTGCGCCCGGAGCGGCTGGAGCTGAACGTACGGTCCTTACCTGACCGGAGCTGGAGCCGGAGCTGGAGCTGATGAGCGGCTGCGGCTTCCTCTGGCCATGTCTGACACCACGCACTAACTTTATGAACACACCGGGCTGAAGAACTGCAGAGCTCAGCGTCCTCACGCTGCTGTACCCGAGTCACCGGCGGCTGAACGTCGCAGGACGCACATGTAGTGACCTTGTGCGGCGCTCACCCTTGTTATGTATATACGCGCATGTACACAGATATCGCGAGATTATCCCACTGCATTCCCACGGCTGGAGGCTGGATCTCTGCCTGTGCTGGGAGTGAAGCGCTGCAGCGGTGGGCACAGCGCCACCTGCTGGAGAGGAGGGACATGCTGTACATGACTTGAAAACTCCAATTTAATTCCACGTAGTTATAAAATCATAAAACAGAAGGCAAATCAAAAGTCTACAGTGTAAACAAACAGCCTTAGATACTGTGATCAAAAAGACATAAAAACAGTAAAAACATTCAAACTATTTAAAGAGTCACACATTAAAATTTATTTAGAAACAATAAAGAATAAAAGGGGTACCACTTCTACTACTCACTTCTTCAGTTTAATTGTTATCACTTGGATAGCCCAGGAACCTCACTAGTCATTTACCTGCATTACTTGTTGTTTAAGCAGATTCATTAGAAAAAACAAATGTAAGAGTAAAAAAAGGATTAACATTAACAAAATGTGCAATGAGATGAAATGTATGACTATAAGATGAGGTCAAAGTCTTTCGTGACACATTCAACATCAATATGGAGCCAACCATAACTTTTGAAGAGTGATCATTTTTCAGAAATGTCATCTGTAAGGAGATGGAAGCATCAGAAGGATTGGACTTTCTGCTGGCTCAGCTGTGAGCGGCACACAGTTACTTTTTACTTGTTGAAATAGTGGGAGTACCTACCCCAAAAATGACCCATCCTGACACAACCCAGAACACCCCCTCTGGATGTGTAAATGTATCCCCTGCAATAACACAGACAGAGCAGGATATATATTAATATAGCACAATTAAACTTTGCAAAGCTTTCCTAACTGCTGAGAAGATTAAAACAATATAACATAAAAGAATTAAACCAAAAGAGAGAAAAAATATGTATTTTTATTTTTGCTTTTTGTAATAGGTGATGATTCGGTTTGGAACCTTTTGACTTTTTGGAACAGTCTCAAATAACTTTTCCAGTTGTCATCTCATGTGAGTCACAAAACCTGGTGGGGGGGGGGTTAACAAACAGTGTTTTAATTTTCATTCTATTGTACTTTAAGAGGCTTCAGCTGAAAATGCGGATCGTGACTGGGGAAACGTGCGCAACAAAGATCTACTTGAAGCAGAAGTCTCCTTAAAGCTTAAGGACTGTTTAAGGCTTATTAAGGCTTAAAAGTCTTATTAAAATACAGAAAGACTAGAGACTACTGGACCGTATATTGAGATGTCCCAGCGCTTTGTTAATTTAACCAGTGATATTGATTGATATATTTAGTCAGTTAGGGTAAATGCTTCTTTTTACGAGCATCGTGTTAGTCTGTGTCTCCTACTTTTAAAATACTGTTTTTGATATAGTTCAATATTGTTGCATTTGAGTTTCAATTTGAAAAACCGTCATATTACTTGATGTGTGACTAAACCTCGGACATGTTTGAAATACCAGAGCATATTGTGAATGTTATTGAGCAATTAAATAACCAACTAAATCCTGAAGAATTAATAAACGTTCATTTATTAAACACTATTGATCCACTGAATGATGACTTAAATAGTGGTGAGTTCTTAGACGGTCAAACCGACCCTCATACACAACTGCACAGGAATGTAGCTGCAGAGATAGAACGGGGAGAGATGCTGAGATATGGTTTGTGTCCATTAGATCAAATGAACAGTGCCTTTGGAGTAGGCCTACATCCCCACCCATAGTGCAGAGGTACGGAGCTTTTAGATAAATTGGGATAGTCTGATTTAGAATTACTGTCGGATAAGAATGTAGAATTGGTCATGCAAATAGTTAGAAACCCGGGAAACCCGTTTCTTTTTGTACCACTCTTTCAATAATACGCACTTTAAAGGAAAAAGTCATCAGATGTGCTTCTCTATCAACCTGGCCCATCTGTTAGAACCCCACAGCACAGATTTACAGGCCTCAGAGCACAGGTTGGAAATCCACTGGCTGATGTGCATAGATCTGATCACCCAGGGTTCAAACATTCTTTGTCTGACTGATAAAGATGTACAACAGCATTATGTAGGTTCTCTATGCTTTTTACCGAGGCGATTGGCAGCAACTCCCGCAAGCGTCCCTCATCATTTCAGCTCGGAGAAAAATATAACGTATGTCACTCACTATCCAGATCCCGAGGCATACAGGGCGGTGGGTAGGTTTGTATTATAAAAAGGAACTTTCCAAACCAAGAAATTTAATTCAGTGGTACATTGTGCTGATGCTGTGTGAAACGTTTTAATACAAAGCCGTTAACAAAGTACAAAGAGAATGTCACTGATGGTAAGAATAAATGACAATGAATCAAACGTGTACATGTATATATTTTATTTAAAAAAATCTTCATTGTTTAACAAAACACCTCCTTATTCTTTCTCATCTATATGTGATCACAAAACAAACCATCCCACCCCAAAATCTTTTTCATTATGCTGCAATTTTGAGTCATGGATTAAACCATGTCTCAAGGAGGGATGGTACATATAATAAATCAGTTATTTGAGCAACCAACAACGTCAAACTCTCACCTGAAAAGTTTTACTTCAGAAATATGTGAGGTTTTTAGGACAGATCATATATGAGGATGGTGTTAAGACAGGCTATAAAAGAGATAAGATCACTTCTGTGAATGGTTCTCTATTACCATCATTTCCTTGAGGGATGCTCTGCTAAAGCCACATCAAGCAGCAAGGGTAGAGGTCATTAACCAACATTGAAAAGGGATCATGTGAAGCTCTCCCAAAAAGACTGAAAAACTGAGTTCATTGAAGAACTGAGACACGGTATGTTAATCCAGACTATTAAAATACATCAAGCTGAACCAGCTGAAAGATGAAATGGTACATGTGGACTTGTTACATGTAGATGTAAGGTAGAAATAAACGCATTACATTTGTTCATTTAATCTTTGCTACTTAAGTCGCAGTTAGTCTTGTCAACTAACTTAGAAAAGCGGAAAGTAAAGTCAGAATAACTGAAAGCAGCACTGTGAGCCCTGCAGTCTTTAGAGGTCGGATAGGTCTTCACCTGTCCTCAACCTACAGGTGTGTTTCAAAGCCGACACCTGGGGGCGACAGAGTTCCGTCCGGGTGCTGCTCACTGTTCAAACGAAGAAGAAGTTATCACATCAACAAAGCCTCCATCGGCTGGTTGTTTAACTTATTAATATTTCTGAACGGCAGAGCCAACTAATGATGGCGTTCAGATAGCACTGGATCGTGTTTCTTGTAGCCAGCGTCGTCTTCAGAAGTGAAACTCGGTTCTTGCCTCCCAAAGGTCGAGTGTTTAGCGCTCACTGTGACCATGTCGGCGGCTGCCATGGACTTCCACTCTCAGATCGCCTCCATCATGGAGGTGCTCGCTAACGCGGCCGTCGCTGAGATTTGTAAAGTCGTGGACGACGGATACGCGGTGGTTCATCTGGAAATGTCTCGAAGCCAGAAGGAGAACGAGTTCCTGCGGAGGAAAATCAAACTGCTGGAGCTGCAGATCGCACGGTACCGAGCGGAGAGAGTGAGGGGAGCGGAGGGCTCCCTGGGCAGCCGTTTCCCCGGGGTCCGTCTCTTTAACCGGCAGAACAATGACTCACTGGCCGGTAAGTAAAACTCCCCACTCCTCTAAAGTTATAACCTCCATCCAGAAACCTGGCGAGCTCAGCAGTGTGTTTTAACCCTTGTTTCACCTCACACCACAGTCAGACAGTGCTGTGTCAGTGTTAGGTTTTCTGCCTCACTTTAACCCGGACCAGCCGCACATCAGCTGGCGTCTCATGGTTCTAGTTTGGGGAGTTGTGTTGTTTGAAACACTGTGCTGACAGACTTTATTGTGTTCAGCTGTAGAAATGACGATGATTTTAATGTTCCACCAGGCCCCTCTCTGCAGGGAAGGACCAGGTTTCTGAACCGAGATCCAGGGCTTAGACAGTCTGTCCAGAAGAGCCAGCCCATCAACCTGGACCAGGATCCTGATCAGGAGGTCGTGACCACCACCAAAACGGAGGTAGATGCTCCACAGTATACTAACTGAAGAAAACCATCTTCCTGTAGTTCCTGTGTGTGCGCAATCCCAAAATCTAAAGGAGAGTTTTTTAATACACCATCAGTGAAGTCAGTTACATGTAGGATGGGGACATCCTGTGTCTGGACAGAGATGGAGAGACATGCAGACTAAATGTGGGTTACAGTCCGAGATGTTCTGAGCTGATTCTGAAGAATTAGTTTCAGCTAAAATACAGTCGTCCAAATGCTGGTCCTTTTTACTTTTACTTAACTGTATAACCCGGGATTATCTCCCTTTATCACCTCTCCATAGTTGTTGTGACATGTTCACAGGATGTGTTGTCCCAGAACAGTAGACGACTGTTAGAGAAAATGTTATGACACTGAGAAACGAGAATAGAATGCAATAGACAATAGACATCAGCTGGTCATCTGCCGGGCTTATACTGAAATAAATTCACAGTCCAGAGCAGATGTAATGCAGATTCTTCTTCTACACACCTGTAGGTTGACGACAGGTGAAGACCGGGCTCACAGTGCTGCTTTCAGTTATTCTGACTTTACTTTCCGCTTTTCTAAGTGAGTTGACAAGACTGACAGCGATTAAATG
Organism: Anabas testudineus; assembly: GCF_900324465.2. Taxonomy (NCBI): domain Eukaryota; kingdom Metazoa; phylum Chordata; class Actinopteri; order Anabantiformes; family Anabantidae; genus Anabas; species Anabas testudineus. Next base: position 26,001,759 of record NC_046610.1, read on the forward strand.
AACAAATGTATATATATATATATATATATATATATATATGTGTGTGTGTATATATATATATATATACATACATACATACATACATACGTACGTACATACGTACATACACACATACATACATACATACATACATACATGTATACATACATGCGTATACAATGTGTGTGTATATATATATATATATATATATAAGCTGCTCTGTGCTCTGTGCAGTTGACAAAAAAATACTTGGTGGTCCATCCTCAGGTATGAGGATTTCACATTTCACATTTTGCTGCTGCTGCCACTCTAGGCAATTTCTTAGTTTACCTTTATTAATGGACCAGCACTGCATACGGTTATATGGTAATATTACGGTTACAACCGGCCCTTTGAGAGTAATTACACTGCTCAAGAAATAAAGGAACACTTTGAAAACTCATTAGATTTCAATGGGAAATATAGAAATAATGCTGGATATTTATACTGACTGGGTGATGTGTTAGGAAAAAGGCTGCCACATCGTTTGATGGTAATTAAAATTATCAATGGCATTAATTTCTTCATCCTGTAGAATACTCTCACCACATGAGGCAGAGCATTGTTGTCACCAGGGGCAACCACCCAGGACCCACAGTCAGGCCCTACACTGGTGCAGTTGGTCCAGGGTTGCTCCTGACCCATATGCTTGCCTGACCTAAATCCATTAGAACAAGGATTGTTCATCTCGATACCTAATGACAGTCGGGGTGCTGTTGTCTAGCCTGTAGAGGTCTCTGCATCCCTTCATTGATATGCCTCCCCAGACCATTACTGACCCACCACTAAACTGATCATGGTAAACGATGTAACAGGCAGCATAACATTCTCCACAGCTTCTCCAGACCATTCATGTCTATCACATGTGTTCGGGGTGAACCTGCTCTCATCTGTGAAAAGCACAGGGGCCCAGTGGCAGACCTGCCAAGTCTGCTACTATCACAAATGCCAATTGAGCTCTACGGTGCCCGGGCAGTAAACACAGGGCCCACAAGAATATGTCTGACCCTCAGGCCACCCTCATGAAGTCTGTTTCTGATCGTTTGGTTAGAGACATTACCAACCAGTGGCCTGCTAGAGTCATTTTGTAGGGCTCTGATTGTTCCTCCTTGCACAAAGGAGCGGTTTAGTTGTTGTTTAAGCATTAAGGATATTCTACAGCCCTGTCCAGCAGAGCAACTGCCTGTCTCTAGGAATCTTGTCTGTGCTGGGAGACACAGTAAGCCTTCTGTCAGTGGTACGTATTAATGTACCATCCTGGAGGAGTGTGGAGTGAGGAACATTTCCAGGAAATTATCTAAAGAATGCTGAATATTGTTTTGTTTTTTTTGTTTTTTGTATTAAAAATGGCTAATATCACTAGTACCTAACTATCAGTGTTATTATACTTGCAGTATTTGTAGTCATTTTAAATTAGTTTGTCCTCTTAGTCAGCAGAGCCAGAAGAGGAGGGGGAGCTGCTGATCGTCAAGGTGGAGGAAGCGATGGAGACGGCTGCCACCAACCACAAGGACACCACCATCAGCACTGGAGGAGATGCCAACACTGACACGTCAGTCCACATCGCCTTGAAGGACGTCAGCGCTAGACACCGCAGCGAAACGGAGGTCAGTGGATCTGACGTCGTCACCTTTGTTGTCAGCAGGACAGCTGAAACTGACAGCCTCAGTTCCCGTGTGACAGGAAGTGATGTCAGAGCAGAGGAGGGTCCCCCTCTGAACTCAGTCGCCAATGTGACGGCACTCAGAGATGCCATGCCTGCTTCCTTTGCTGATGTAACAGATGGTGGGAAATATGATGAGGCAGTGTTAGACGCCTCGTCAGAGGTGATAGTCATTGATGGAGGAGGGACATCAGACAAAGAGGGAGAGGACTGTGAGTGGTCACATGTAGACCAGACAAACAGAGAAGCAGGCAGAGGGAGAGAGAGAGACATACAAACTCCATTACCAATGATTCAGTCTACTGAGTCTACTGGGTTGCAATCGGCAGGACACAGGTCAGTGCAGAGGGCGCCTCGTGACGACCCTCCAGGACCATCAGGTGGTGCACATACTTCCAGCATCAACTCTTCCAGTGATTCTCTGCCCAGCCTGCCTCTGAACTGCCCTGTGGCCCCAACCAGCCAACACAAGCGCTTCTCCAGCAGCTTCCACCAATCTTTTTACCACGCTGTCACCATGGAGCGTCCATACGGCTGCACCAGTTGCACCAAGCGCTTCTTCCTGGAGTCTGACCTGCAGAAGCACATGGCCCGGCACACCAGGGAGAAGCCCTACACATGTCCGCTGTGCAGCAAGAGCTTTGTCTGCCAGAGCCAGCTGGACATCCACCGCAACGTTCACACCGGGGAGAGACCCTTCAGCTGCTCTGTCTGCAACCGACGCTTCTCCCACCCCAGCAATCTCAAAAGGCACCAGAAGATCCAGCACTGAGCACCAAAACCACACTTCCCCCATGACAATACTGTACCAAAGTTTCCATGAAGAGGACTCAGTTTTTTCTCTTACTATTATTTACAAAGTATTTTTTATATTTTTACAGAGCTGCTTCCAAAAAAAGTTTAATGTAAATAATAACAGAATGTCATGATTTGCACATAATTTAAAACCCATATTTGATTACAAATAGTAGAAAGACAACATTCAGTTCAATTCAGTTGTTTTTTTTTTTAGCACACTAAAAGAAAGTTTCAGGTGTTGTTTTATCATTGAAACATGCTGTTTCATTTGAATAGTAGTAAAAATTAAATAATGACAGTGAACTAGGGTCACAGTGATAGTGTAGTGGTAAGATTGATGCCCTCTGTGCTGTGGCCTACCTCCAGTAGGGGTCCTTAGGCGAGACCTCCTTATGCTTACCCTGCCTTTGCCTTGTACCTTGTACCTCACTTGTAAGTTGCTTTGGATAAAAACGTTTGCCAAATGACTAAATATAAATATAAACCAAAAGCTGTTACGTAATCACAATGTCCAGCAAAATCAGTTGATGACAGCAGCTCTGCTGTGTAGTCACATATATGGACATCTTAGATGGATCCCACAGAAACTTCACCTATTTTCTGTCACACAGCTTTGGCCCTGAGCAGCTCACAGCATCACTTTTCCTTAAAAACACTGTGTCACGTTCTTCCACACAAACACAAAGCTCCTTGCTACGTGCTCTGGCTGTTTTACCTCATGTTGTCCACAATTTGAAGTTAGTAACTCTGTGGACAAAATAAAACCAGACTCTAGAACACTGTGACTTAGCATGTTTTGTCATGTCAGCTTCGTAAAATGTTATTTTTCCCAGTGGTGGAAGAAAAACTAACTAAAGAAACTACTAATTTGCAGAAACCATATTAATTAGGAGAATTTAAACAGGAGTCCCAGCATCTGTGCTTGGGCACTGTTGACTACTTGGACTAGTCTTGTAGAATATCATAGACCATGCAACTGATGAGAAAATGCATTAGGAGAACTGGCTTTGGTTTTACTTCCTTTCTTAGTGGCGTTAAATGTGTGTTTTAAACAACAGTACTAAAACAACAAGCCCACATTTAGGTTGATGATGAAAAATGAACTTGAGACAAACGTTCAAAATTTAAAAACTTTATCTCCTGCTATTAGAGCATACCAATATATCAGATTTTTACATCCAAGTGAGACAGGTGGCTGACATATTTCTTGCATGATTCAAATAATAAGTCACGCTGAATGACTACACTTGCTTTTATCCTTAGGTTTTAGCTGTGAAATGTTGTTCAAAAGGATAAATAAAAACCAGAGTTGTCTGGGGAAAGGCAGGCCATGGACAACGAGAAATTCATGGAGCCACTGCATAAATATTGGTTATAACCAATAAAACAATTAGGAAAGTCTTGAAAAAAGAAAGAAACCAGTGGTGTGCCTGGCAACAATTTATACCAGTGATTTGGCTCACGTAAACGTTGGGTGATCTGGTACTAAAGATGTTCTTCTTTATGTTATTTAATAATATATCCAGATGTGAATACCAGGAAATGAAAGCTGAATGTTTGTCTCATTCATGTTTTGATCTGAAACTCAAATGTTTCTGGTGTACAGTGTATTCAGATGATTGATTGTTACAGCAGCAGCAGGTTTGTATATTTATATGTAAGTGTTTCAGTGTCCTGAGAATATCAGTTTAGAGTTTGTCTTGTTTTTCAGAGACTTTTCTAGTTTTTATATGATCACTTATTTAATTTTGTAATGAGAGTTCTTCTGTCTCTGTAGCTCAAGAAACACGTATGACCACAGCAGTGATACTGTATACTACTACTCTAAATATAACGGCATGTTTAACCGTTTAAATTCCTTTAATCAGAGCTTTGAGCCCTCCAAAGAAGAGAAGGAAATGTATCAGAAATTTATATTTGAGTGCATACAGTGAAATAATAAATCATATTTTCTCTTTCTTGTCTGATTGTATAGTTTTATTACATGCATGATTTGCTGGTGACAGAGTGGAAGCAGCATGGAATGCAGTCGAAATGAACAGAATAACACATCCACTCATGTCTGAAGTCATAACTATGTATGTCAGAGGCACATGGGTTTTCTGTGTCAGCTAAGCTGCTCCCTTTTCTTTCCAGGCTCAGGGACCTCTGAAAAACACATGCAGCCCTCAAAGCCATGAGGAAAAGATGGATAAAGTGCAAGGTATCAATCTTTTCTCCAATCACATCGTGCTCCTGCAAGAAAATTCTTCCATGATCTTGGTTTAAAGAGTGAGGTGAAAAAGGTATATGTACCTGTCTAACCACTCCCAAAACAACCTTATTCAGGTCTGTCAGTGTCAGTGACATTTCTCAGGTTTCCAACTGACAACAACATCCCACCAGACTTTCAGTTAATTCATAGAGAAGCTCCTTCTCTGCTGCTGGTGGTCTCACAACAAATCATTTAAATTGCAGTAATATTCCAAAACAAATAAATTTGATCTTTTTCCTGTATTTTTCATTACATTTGGAACTGTCATATAAAATATTTTTTCTAATTGTGCTCCTTTGCTGTGGACCCACCAGGTGACACACCAGGGGAACAGAGTCCCTCCCAAACGTTCCTGGACTGGCAGGAGAACAGTGTCACTGAAGATACTGGGCGGCCATCTTGTTCCACATATGCAGCAGAAAGTGTTGCAGGAACTTCTTCTTTCAGCCAAACACGGACAAATCCCGCCTCAGGTTTGTGCCCTGCTCCCAGAATGCCTCAGTGTGACAAGGACCAGACGGGCCCTGCGACTACACATGATGTCATTGTGATCTGCTCAGGGCCCCGTGTCCCCGAGAACAACTGTGGGGCTGTGCTGCCCTCTGGACAGGGTGGAGGAAATGAGGCTGATAAAGTGGCGAGGTCTCAGTATCAGCCGCTGCTGTGCATTCAGATGAATGAGCCCCCAAGTGAAGTGATGTTTGAAAGTAATCACAGCTCTACCTTTCACAATCCCCCTATTGCCATGGGAACAGTAGGCCCCCAACACCAGCAAAACCAGCATTCGTGGTCTGGAGTTGGACAGATGGAAAGTGCCCACTTTTCTAATCAGAACCAACTTTACCCAGCTTCCAGCAGTCAGAAGCAGGACTCGGAATCAGTACAGCCTCAGCAGCAGCAGCAGATCTGTCTTCCTTACGCCTGCACCTTTTGTTCACGCCGCTACGCCCACCAGTGTCAGCTACGCATCCATGAGCGCATCCACACTGGGGAGAAGCCGTACCAGTGCACCCAATGCGGGAAGAGCTTTGGCCAGTTCTGCAGCCTCAAGCGCCACCAGATGGTCCACACAGGGGAGAGGCCGTTCCCCTGCCCCCACTGCGGAAAGCAGTTCTCCACCTCAACCAACCTGAAGGTCCATCAGAGCGTTCACACCGGAGAGAAGAGGTTCCATTGCTCAAAGTGTGGCAAGAATTTCTCCTTCCTCAGCAACCTGATCAGGCACCAGGCTCTACATGCCACCAGGTAGAAGAGGTTACGCAGGGACCAGTGGGATTAATGACCCCCACCAGCACCCTCTTATGTACCAGAGGGTAATGTAAAATGAACACCTTGCAATAGGACACATCCAGGACAACAAAAGAATTACCCAGATGTTGATTCAGCTGTGTGATCATGTTGATGGCTGTGTTTTGTGCCTCTCCTGAGCTCTACGCGTTGTGCAGCAGCTATGGTCCTTTTATTCAGTCTCATTGAGGACCAGGTCAGCATGGTCAGTGCCTCATCGCGTCACAAAAGCAGGGGTCTTAGAAAGGCCTAAGGACTTAACTTTTATATTTTACAGCATGACAGTTTGAGGCTTTCTGAAGCTGTGAGAAATGGACCACTTAAGATGTGGGGCCTGAGGTTTTTCAGGGGTCTGAGATTTCAAGGGTCTTTGGTCCCTGGCAGCCAAATGCTTTCCCAGATAGGCGAGAGGCTTTCTGGAGGTGAGCACTGTGGAGCTTGGAAAGTGTCAGGTCACATTTGACAGTGATTACATTCAGCCAGTTAAATCTGTAACCCCTTTCTCTCTGTTTTGGCTGTACATCCAGACTGAAATAGCAAATTTCTCTTATAGTTGTAGTGTGTACACGGCACATTGAGCTCTAGTAGAAACCCAAACAGGTGGTGGCAGTAGCTCTGCATTTCACTCTTTATTTGGACATCTTCTTCCGGATGGATAAAGACATTTAATATGTTCTCTTCTGTGTGCTATAAATGTTGCCCAATACGGAACCAGAAATGGTATATCGTGTCTTTTTTGCTTGTTTTTTGTGGCTCGCTCAGTCATCAGTCCTTGGAAGATGTTTATGCCTCATGTTGGCATCTGGCCTAATGTAGACATAGTCTGACTCTTCTGGAAGATTGGAGGCTCTGGAAAACACAAAGGGCGCTGTGTCTAATAACTTTTGTCTCATAATCCACCCTGACCTTGGTGCATGTAAGTCTGACACTAGAACGTTTGCCCCATTTGCACATGTCAAATCCCAATTCACCTGAATTTTATTTCTCCACTAACGTTATATTTTTATATCTGCTATCAAAGTTTCACATGTCTCTATTAGAAGATGTGTTGGACTGTGATGGTTTTGGCTTGGTGGGTCTAGCAGGCTGCCAGTATATTTCAAGGCTTTTCTACATATTAAGGTGTTGTTTTGAAACAGCAAAACTACATGTGCACATATATTTAATCACCTATTTAAAGCCATTCACCTTTTTTCCTGCAAGGGTGACCATGGCTCAGTTGGTAAGGCAGTCATCTATGAACCCCAGGGTAGGTGGTCCCATTCCCAGTCACCTCCCAATTCCTGGTCAAATGTCGAAGTGTCCCTGGACAAGACACTGAACCCCAAACCTAAAATGCAGCTGCCTACCCATAAGAATAGGGGGTTAATAAACTATCAATTATTATTATGTAGCAACAGTGTGTAAGGTAGGCAGCTAGTCATCTGTGGATCTCACACTAGATAAATATCTGCTCACATTCCCATTGAACAGTTAAAAGGAAGCCACATTCACATTGTAAGTTTTATAATACCAGATAATGGACACATTGAGTTGAGGGTGCACTTCCCACAAAATTAAGAAATAATACAGACAGCTATCAGTAGCAGTGGTGATGGAGAGATCAGTATTGATAATGATGTGGATAAAATCCACAAAACAATTTTATTACAGCATCCACCCATGTTACACTGTTTCGTCTTTGGATTCACTATTATTCTGGCTCAATAAAAAGACGTGAGACACTTACATGAGTCTTCTTGCACTTACCAAGTTTGAATTCAGAAAATATGAAAAACTACCGGTGTACTTAAGTGTTCACATCAGCACAGCGACAGCATATACTGTGGCACTTTTATCCTGCTGACATGCTCACAAATACATTTCTGATTAGTCTCTAACTGACCTTAAATTCATTCTTTCTCCCACTGTCAGAGGAAATGACGCTAACTGCCCAGTTATTGATTGGGAGTGGTGGGGACCTAAAATGAGTCACTCACAAATACAGAGACACAAAACGTCTACATAAAATGCAGAAGACTGGCTTAACATCAACTAAGACACAAAGATATTCCAAAGAGTGACAAACTAGTAGGAAGAGACAAAAGTGAGAATGAGCGCCCTCTGGCTGTTAAAGCAGATATCCCCTTAGTCATTGTTACAGGTGAGTTTGAACAAAGTTGGACTTTTCATTTAGCTCAGCAGCAGAGAGATGGAGAGGGGCCAGGGGAGGCCAGTACTCTAGATCAGTACTGTGATCCTACAGAGCAGAGCCAGGACCAAGAGTTTCTAACACTAGAGAAAACACTGGAGTGAATGGTTTCTGTGGGGCTGCAGCAGACTGGAGGGGAGAGGCCACAAGAACACCTGTCCAAATGGAGACTGAAGCATCCTGGTGTGAAGCTTTAAGGACACAAGTGTGTGGGTAACAGCAGACTAACAGTCACCACACAGAGTGCGATGGGGGAGAGCTGGACACCAGCTGCTCTCGTCTCTGGAGGCAGCTTGGCCTCTGACAGCTTCTCATAGATACTTCACAGACAGACACAGTCCCTGTCATCCTCTTCTTTTTCTTTACTGAACATCCTACATTACCACTAACTCTAGAGGCTCTCCCAGCAGTGCAGCCTCAGCGGGCACCAGGCCACATCAGAGAGAGACCCTACAGCTGCACCGAGTGTGGAAAGAGCTTCTCTGTATTGAGAAACCTGTCAGTCACCAGAGCATCTAGTAGGGACTGAAGACAGGATGGCTTCTTAGAATGTCTGTCAGAATTATTTTACCTGAGTCTTTATCATTTATATATGGTTAGAATATAACATGGAAAATCTGTCTTTAGATGAATGTTGTGCGACTGAAAACATAAAACACTGAATACTGAATACATTAATAGTATCATTGTCTCATTTTAATCACTATAATAGAAAAGGTAACAGAATATATACTTTTTATTAGACATTTAGCCAAAAAAATGAAAGAAAAGAAAGAACAAATAATAAAATAGCCTAAGGCACTTTTGTCAAACCCCATGACTTAAAGCTACAAGTCTCGACTTCACTCACATATTTTTTGTTTCAGTTCAAATTCAGTAAATTCAATGTGCAGAGAACAAATGCTAATAAAAGTATCACTGTTCCAATATTTACGAACCTGACAGTCTATAGATCATGGTTTATAGACCAGAACAGTTCAAACTTTGAGACAATCAGAAAGGTAACAACGATAATAGTATAATACTTCAATAATAAATGAGCCACAGTGAAGAGTGTAGAGTCTTCATAGACTGTATTAAATGACATGTAGCTTAACTGAAGTGAAATTCTCTGAATCACAGATAACTTTAACAACTGCTCATCTGAATAAATACGTATTTCACTGATTAAGACTATGGTTATTATTCCTGTGATCACATTCCTGATTCCTAGTTGGAAACCTGTTGGATAAATAATTCAACTGTCAAAGACAGAATCACCGCTTTTGGCTCAGCTGACTGTTATGCGATGCCGAACAACAAACTGACGTCATCAGGAGGCGACTCTCGCACCTCGTAGAGCCACAACATTGTTGAGCAGCACAGTCAGAGACAGACAGACAGACAGACAGAGGGGATCAGACTCTGTGCGTGTTGCATGTCTTCAGTCACACATCACTGTGTGCATCTGTTGACGCCCCAGCAGCAGCCGCAGCAGCCGCGCACATCTGTCCGTGCCTGACAGACCAAGATGATGATGGCGGACTGTGTCGGCTTCCAAGCGCAGATCGCCTCGATCATAGAGATTCTGGCCAATTCTGCAGTGGCGGAGATCTGCAAGCTGGTGGACGATGGCTACGCGGCGCTGCGCTCGCAGATGGAGCAGGAGCGGGAGAAGAACGAGAAGGAGAACGATGTTCTGCGGCAGAGGCTCCGAGACATGGACGTGAAGATTAGGAGCTACGAGAGGAAGATGAGGAGACGGAGTCAGCGGGAGGAGATCACTGCCGTTCAGTTCAGGCCACCCGAAGGTAAAGAGATGCAGGTGGTGTCAGGAGGCCTGCTGACACTGATCAGGAGGCAGAAAGTTGATAGACGACACGTCCTCCTGCACACTGTCAGTTAATGGACCACTCTTGATGTCCGCTTTCCCAGAGAGAAGGGGTCTCCCTGTTGATGGATAATAATAAAAAACAGAAAACGATGTATTAACTAACCATCAATGGAGCTTGGCACCCTATCAGAGAGCTGATAGATTCAATATCAGATGACACAGGAGCTTGTAGTGTGTTCCCATGCTGCACACACACACACACACACACACACACACACACACACACACACACACACACACACACACCACCTTCATGCACTTATGTGGACCTCACATATGAATGCATCTTTTCTATGTCCTAGGAGGCTTCTGTGCTCCTATTACACTCTGATCAAATCAAATAGTCTAACTGTGACAGATCCTATCCTGAGCAAATAACTGAAATAAATGTGTACAGCTGGGTTTGACAGGGGGACACCTTTTAAGACAGCGCCTCAAAATCAGCTAGTGAAGCTTACAGGATACATTTTATAATAATACAGCCGTCATGTGCCCTTACTACATGTGCAGGAGTTAGTGTTCACTGTAATCACTCCTGTCCAGTTCTTCTTTACTGCAAAAAAGTCTAGTGTTGAAGTCCATAGTAGATCCTGTGTACAGCATATTTAAATGTTTATCTGAAGCACATCTAATGATCCAACAGTCTGAGTTAGCCGTATCAAGTGGCCAAATGTCTTCAGAGACTGTGCTGGAAATACAAGGAACATTTATTGTTGGGTTATTCTCATCTACCTTGTTTCCAGCAGTAGTCATTTTTAGAGGAAAGTGTGTCTTTGCTTACAGTTAGAGGGCAGCTGGTAAATACAGACAAACTGTATTTGTTTAAAAGAGACAGAAATGCTGAAAGATTCCAACAAAAAACGGCGCTCAGCTGGTTTAGTGTTGCTCACAGTAACAAGGGGTGCTGGTGGTGTTTGTCTCTGTGTGGTTTGTGTGTTCTTAATGGGTCCATGTGAGTCATCTGTAGATGCCCCCTTGATTTTTTAATGGTTCAGATTCATGCAACTCTTTTGATTTTGTAGTGGAACCGCAGAGTGTATTTTCCTGTGTTTTTTTTTTTTTTTTTTTTTTTTGTTGTTCTGCAGGTTGTTTATACATTCAATTTAAAATCAAATAATAGATGGATACATTAAATGGTAATCTGGCTATATTTTACTTTGTTCCATATTAATAAACTGAATGTGCTGAAGAATGTACAAAAAAATGTCTGGTCTGGTCTTCATAAGGATGGCAATCCAATGTTTTATATATATTAGAAGTATAGATGCACTGCTCAAAAACGGAGGGAATACTTGCACATAGGATCTGCAGGAATGAATCATTCATGTTTCAAATCTGAACTAATTTACACTGTATAATTTGTTCTGAACTGAATGAAACATCAGTGGAAACTAGTATCAACCCATGTAGGACTGTACTCAGAATCACAGTGAAAATCTAAGTCTAAATTAAAATCACAGGCTCATCCAAGTTGAGTGTGCGTGTGTGTGTGTCTGTGTGTGTGTGTGTGTGTGTGTGTGTGTGTGTGTATTTCATCATTGCAACTGATAATGTGACTCAGAAGTTTCTATGGCCCCTATGTGACTGTTTGTACTCCTGACAACATCTAGACATGCTCTGATAAGCCAGTGGATCATGTCCTGGGGCATCTCCTCCTAGAGCTGGATTGGGCATTAGTGAGTTCCTGCACAGGAACTGTTTACACACTTTGGATACATGAGGCCATGCACTGTCAATTCAATTGAATTTTATTTGTGTTGCGCCAAATCACAACAGCAGTCACCTCAATGCACTTTACAGTATAAGGTTTAAGACCTTACAGAGTATAATTGTATAGAGTTATATTGAAAACCCAAAAATCCCAATGATTAGGCAACAGTGGAGAGGAAAAACTCCTTTTAGAAGAAGATCTCCCGCAGAACCAAGCTCAGGGTGGGTGGCCATCTGCCTCGACCGGTTGAGGTGAGTGGAAAGAGGCAAAAACAAGCAGCAAAAACATTGGGCAAGTGAATAGGGTCAGTAACTGGACTCTGGACATATACAGCTCCAAGGCAGAGTATACCTGCAGAAAGGTAGAGGGAGACCAAGTGGAGGAAGCACAACTACAAGAGAGAAGACCCCATGACATGCAATGGTAGCCTTTAAATGGATAGAGGAGAGGCTGTTGTGCTCCAGGAGCCACAAAGGCCAATTTGCATTAGTGTTAGGTCTTAATATCGCACATTTTCATCCTGGTACCTCACAGGACCATTGAGTACCAGACTGGCTATGACAGGGAGGTGGCCCTCTATGCATATGCCTCCCCAGACCATCACTGACCTACCTCCAAACCAGTCATGCTAGATGTTGTTACAGGCAGCATAACAATTATCATGCTGTCTCCAGACTCTCTAACACCTGTCACATGTGCTCAGTGTGAACTTGCTCCCTTCTGTGAAGAGTACTGGGAGCCAGAGGTGGACCTGAACATTCTCTTGTTCTGTGGCAAATGCCAGTAAAGCTGCACATTGCTGGGCTCTGAGCACAGGTTGTGCTAGACGACATTGGGTTCTCAGGCCCCTTTCAGGAAGTCTGTGACACTTGGGTTGTAGCTTACTGGAGGTCATTTTGTACGGCTCTCACAGTTCTGCTACATTTCTGGCTCTGTCCAAGTCTCCTGGTATCTCCTGGTATGTTCTCCATTCCAGGGATGTGCCAATTTGGAGTAACTGGAGGGAAAAAGACAAACTTGATGTGATAATGTGATGATTCATTGCTCCCTTCATTTTTGAGCAGTGTATATTTGTTCCATTATTATTATTATTATTATTATTATTATTATTATTATTATTATTATTATTATTATATACTTGTGCAAGATATTGAACCCCATCTGTGTATGCTTGAGTACAAATAAGGTAGAGGTAAGGTAAGTACTGCATTAGTGCAGACTACTTAACAACTATGGACAAAATCTGCTTAGTGTTTCGTGTTATTTTTCAGAACCTGACAATGATCAGCCTCTGGTCCTGCCTCCCCCGGCCACCTCTGAAGGCAAAGCTTGTCATCAAATTTCGAAGGTAATGATTAATCAGCAGAATTTTTTTCACATATGACTCTTGTGAGCACCTCACACCTACTTTAGATTTTTTTGTATGTAAAGCAAATTTGGCAAAATCTTAATGTAACTAAATGCTGTGACATTGCCGAAGCTTATCAAAAAGGTACCACAGCGAAGGCGTGCTGTAATCAAAGCTAAAGGTGGTCCAATGAAATATTACAGTGTGTGGCTTTTTTTGGACCGGCAGTGGAAGGGAAGAGAAACCACATGATTGATACATACATCATTACAGGAAGGTTGCTGCTTAAAAGTTTGTAAAACCACTAATAGAAGTAAGCACCTGTATTTATAGTCAGTTTGTGGTAAATGTTCATGTTAGGTATCATCAGCATCTCAGGGCTAGATAATATGCCACCGGTTCAATATTCTCACTCTGTATCTGAGATCATTGAATTCCCATGCTTGTTATGATATTAGGATTTGGCAAATTAATCTGGAATTAAAAATGTGTGGGTATATTGTCTATTTAATTAAATCTCTCCTCAATGTGTCACATGTGGTGAAACCAGCCAAATCCCAGGATTTTGAATGTTTTGTCTCAAGTGCATAAAACATAAAATACTAAAAGTAGCACAATGACGTTATCCAAATGCTTCCTCTGTTTTTAACTGGATCCCAGCAGGAGGATTCCAAGGTATTGCCTCTGGTGAAGCAGGAGAAAGTGGAGAGAGATGACTGCAACCTGGACCTCAAGGTGGAGGTGAACATCAGGGCAGAGTGTGGCCTGTCTACTGGTGAGTGCAGTTCAGTACATGATTAAACCAGTGTTTGAGTTTCTGGTCATATGTTTTCAAACAATTCTAATTATAAGGTTATATCAGTAATAGAAGCAAATTCAAATAGAGTTTGATGCCTGAAGCAAACTCAAAAAGTTGGGACAGAATAGGTTATTACACATAAGAAAGACTGTAATGAGCAGACATTTACTGTGTCTGATTAAATGATTCCACAATGAGCAGAAGAAATGGTGACAGGTGAGAGGATCATAATTGGGTATAAAAGGAGCATCCACTAAAGGCTCAGGCTTTGCAAACAAAGGGGGTTTGCAAATTTAGTTTAAAAGGTTAAAAAAATATTTATCAAAGCTAGATTGCAAGAAATTTAGGTAATTCACCATCTACAGTCATAATATTAGGAAAAGATTCAGGGACTTTGGGGGAAATTTCAGAGTGCAAAAGTCAGCAGTGAAAACCACTGTTGAGTGTGAGTGACCTTTGAGCCCTCAGGCAGCACGGTATGATTAACTGCCACATGTACTGTGCAGAAACAGCTCATGTCAGATTGATTAAAAAAATGTGGGAATGTGTCCATGTTTTATCTTGGTTTTTTTTGTTTGTTTGTTTGTTTTTGTTTTTTTGGGGGGGTGGATATTAGATTCACCATGCCAAAGATGAAAAAACCGAACAGAACTTTCAGATGATAGATGCTATCAAATAAAGTGGAATAGTCAGCAGCTTGAGGGACTTGCACATTTGTGGATATGTTCCAATATTACACAAAACTGCAGCAAATACTATTCTCATATCCAAATGTTTAAAAAGTGTAATAAAATGAAATCATTTGTAACACAGTGTTTTTGTGTGTGTTGATCAATTAAATCGTGTGTAGCAGCTAGACCTAAACTTAAAGGGCCTGCTAGACAGGCATTATGTAATTGACTCTTGAAATAATCCAAATGTTGCTCTTCCGCTTCAGGCAAGATATTTATTGCTCATCACATGCAAAGTTTCCAGTCTTTGATGTCAAGAATCCAAAACAAAATTCTATATACTTTCCATAAATTAAACCTTATTATAATTACCCAAAATAGACCTGGAGTTAGTGAGTTTCTAGTGTGTAGCAACATCTACCACCTGCCTGGTGGCTCCTACCTATACTGAGTGAACCCAATTACGTTTACAGACACTTAGTGGACCTTGATCCTTAAAATCTCCTCTTTTTTTTTTTTTTTAACCCCACTTCCCGTTTCCCTGTGCCTGTCTGTCCCTCCTCAGCCCTAGAGCCCAGCGAAGAGGCCCCATCCAGTGATACTGTTCTTGACCCAGTCATCACCTCTTCTACCCAGCCCTCTTCCTCCCCGACTGAGAGCACAATGGATCTAACCTGCAGACCTCGAGCAAAGCGTAAATCCACCAAGCTCCTGGGCAACAGCTTGACAATCACAAGTGGTGCGGTTATGGCCCCCGATACTGCTCGCAGGGATCTTGGAGCAAGCCTAACAGATGATGGTCTGAAGCCAGAGATCCAGTCAGGTGATACCATAGAAGAAGAACTTCATCCTTCTCAGCTGTCAGCCCCTGTAGCATCGGATGAGCCTAGTCCTGATCGCCTCAACAGCCTGGGCCTAGACCTGGCCTGGATGCAGGAAAGAGTCAGCCATCTTGGTGCAGCATATGCAGTAGCACAGTTGGGTTTGGGGAACACAGAACCTGGACACCCCTCTGCCTCCTTCCCCTCACAGGGAGGAGGAGACAGTTTAGATGGCCCTCCAACCATGCTTTTCACAGGTGGAGCTCATGAAATGGCTGCATTTGCCGCCTCCTTTGACATGGCTGCTGCAGCTGCAGCTGCTGCTGTAGTAGCTGCACCCCCACCCCCACCTCCGCCCCCTCCCGCCACAGCTCCTTCTGCCATCACAACCAGCCAGAGGCGGCCTTATAGGAGTGCTGCTGCTGCTAAAGACCCTGTTGTGTGTGCCGTGTGCGGGCGTGTTTTCCCCAGCACAGCTGCCCTAGAGCTGCACCAACGGGTGCACACAGGTGAGAGACCCTACACCTGCCCCCACTGTGGGAAGGGCTTCGCCCAGCCCAACAACCTGCGGGTTCACCTTCTCATCCACACCGGGGAGAGGCGTTACCGATGCACGCTATGTGGGAAGAGTTTCATCTCATCCAGCCACCTGAAGAGGCACCGCACAGTCCACACACAGGAGAAGCCCTACAGCTGTTCACGCTGCGGACAGTCCTTTAGCCAGATGTGCAGTGTTCGCAGACACCGGCAGCAGTCCCAGTGTGGGCTGTAGACCTGCAGCAGATGGATTGAATGCTGAACTGATCCCTACTGCAGATTGTCAAGGGTGAAAGACTGAAATCTCTTTTACGTGAGAATTTATGCATCTTATGTAAGCACGAATAAACAAGAGAAGGCCTGTGACATCATGACATGTGCTCTTGATATTTGTCCTAGATCATAGCAGTAATATGTGTATTCTGTTTACGGTGGAATTCCCTGTTTTGGACTGAGAGGATCAAAGGTGAAAGGTGTAAAAGAGTGCCTCAGACAGCGTTGATACTTCATCTATTTTTCATGAAATCGACTCACATGGGCTGATCCTGGAACAGAGATGCATCGTTTCTGTTGGATCAAGTTGGATGATGATGGCAGCACTGTGTAGGCTCCACTGAGCATCTGGTCAAACAGGATAAACACAACCACATTCTGATTAAATGGACTTTCATCTGAAATTCATCAGATGTTAAGTGTCTGTTATTATTGAGAATCTGTTCTAGCCTTCTCCTACTGTGATGTCCAGACACTTCCAGCTGTTGTTGTTTCGGGACCGCTGGCTCCACTGACGTGTCCATGTGTTCAGTGGAGACCTGATTGAACTATTTGTCTTTTGACTGGAAGCAGGGTGAAACTGTTAGCTCAGTTAGCTTAGCTCAGTTAAATGTGAAACAACTACACATTCCAGCAACTCCAAAGTCTGTTGTATTACGGTTTTCTACGCTTCAGGTTTGTTTATTTTGTTTGATTAGCTTTAAGCTAACTCTGCTTTTAGCTTGAAGCTTACTGTAGCACTTAGCTTGAAGCTCTGCTGCTCTGTGTACTCACACCACAATTAGATTTAAGTGAACTCTTTAGTTCAAAACTTTAATCTCATTCGGAAATAATAAATGATCCAATTTGACAGATTGTAACAGAGTAAGCTTAATTAATAGTAAGTGACTTTTTATCTGCACACGCACAGTGACAGGACAGCACTAAACAAACACAACACGTGACACACGGTGACACACAGTGACGCACGGTACAGGGACCGAGCAAGAGCTGAAGTCATGTTCATTAAACCAAGCACAGTAAAATGATTAGCAGCTATTCAGATGATGCTTTTCATGCATAAATGTGACATGTTGTCAAAGATGACTTTAAAGAGCCCATATTATGCACAGTTTTGGTCATTTACAGTGTATGGTCACATTTCTAGGAACACTTGCAGCCCGGCAGTGGTTTTCCTGGCAAAGCAGAGGCAGAACACACACACTGCTCAATTGTTTGGATTTATGGACAAACTTAGAAAACTCTCTTTTTACTTCATCCCCTCAGGATCAGAACAAATTCTGGATTTGTTTATGCCGAAGCGGTTCTCCCACGGGCGAGCCAAGCAGTGTGTGTGTGTGTGTGTGTGCGCGCGCGTTTGTGTGCGCGCGTGTGTGTGTGTGTGCGTGGATGCTTGATTAATTTCAGGACTATAGCTCAAAGATGGGCTGATTCATTTTCATACTTGTTGCTTAATATATTCCACATATTTCTTCAATATGACATATATATATATACAGGCACATTTTGGGGACTTCAAGGACCTATTTTTAAGCCCAAAAAGGGGCATAATATGGGCACTATGAGTTTTTGACATTTGGTCAGACAGAACAAGACATTTAATAACGTCGTCTTTGCTTCTTTCAAGTTTTAATGGGATTTTTTATATAAAGCAATTTATAAATCATTATCAAACAATGATCATCCAACTAAAATATATCATAATATTTAATCATTATCATAACAAATGATCATGAGAATAACTGTTAGCTGCTTTTTAAGGCTTATTTGGATATTTAATGACTGCCGAGCAAGACCAAAATGTAGACTGAAATAAGTTGGTAAAAACTTAGCTACACTGATCTTAGTTAAAGATCTGTATAGATTCTCTTCAACCATGTCATGGTTATCCCAAAATTGCTTTTCAGTGACAACTTCTGTCCAGAAGGATGGAAGGTGAAATGTCTCCTGCATGTTGCTGGATAGTGCATCAGTAACTAGGAGACGGTAATAGATAAAGATATGACATTCACGTTTTGCTTTAGTGACAAACTTTAGAGAGTTTCCACATCCTGATTATCTGTATCCAATGATGTACCAAATCCTCACCTTTGAGGAGGCCTGGATTTGAGCCGATGTTTCAGTTCAACCAAGCACGACCTTGCTGTCAATGAGCCCTAGCCTCATTTGCTGTATTAGTACTAATAAGAAAAACACTATAACAAACAACATACATTTGATGGAGCTATGGTAGCTGACAAACTAATAGCTTCTGCCTGCCTCTGGTGTTTGTGCTAGGCTAGGCCAATCAGGTCCTGGATCTGTCTCTGTACTGTACGCTCAGAAATGATGAACTATGAAGTATGTTCTCCAAAATGTCAGACACTTCCTTTAAAGCACTTTAAATATTTCTACCGTGCATCAGCTCTTCTGGAGACAGAGCTGATGCACTGTTTTTCACAATGTTAGTTATTCATATACAGTTGTCCACTCTGTTGTCCATAGTGCTACAGTATCACAAGTGAACAGTCTGCTGTCGAATGATGAATGCACCTTTTCACGTATGTTTGTGTTCATGATTGCGTGTCACACTAACTGAACAGTAGACCGTGTGTATGCCTCCCTTTTTCTGCAGAATAGAGGAGTAGAGGGCAGGTTGTGATGTGTACTGTGTGTGAGTTGTCAGATGGAGCTCAACTGTTTCCAGGTTGATAATGTAACCATCTTTTTTATATCAGTCCTTCTTTGTTCTCAAGGAAATATGAAAGGACTGTAAAATAAATGTAAAGTAAAAACATATATATACCAGAGAGTTGTGTTTGTATGTGTTGCTGTTTG
The DNA here is from genome assembly GCF_900324465.2 of Anabas testudineus. Taxonomy (NCBI): domain Eukaryota; kingdom Metazoa; phylum Chordata; class Actinopteri; order Anabantiformes; family Anabantidae; genus Anabas; species Anabas testudineus. The sequence goes on from NC_046610.1 coordinate 26,020,820, forward strand.
GATGTCATTGACAGTAGCTGTATGTTCTATGGCTACAGTATAACAGATATTTTGCCTTTTTATTATTCTTTCATGTCCCTGTGTTAAAAAGTGTATGAGTATCATTAAACATGTAAAAGGTTTGCAGTGAATTTGGCTGTGCTGTGATCTCATACATATAAACTCCTTTATAAACCAGCCTTCTCTGTTTTGTTTTCAGCTATTTAAATGAAAAATGAAAAAAATGACATTATCTGTGCACTATCAAGGTGCACAGGTACCAATGGGTTTGGCATCATTGCTGGCCTGGTGTTGTATGACTTGTGTTTTTAACCTAGACCCTGAGCCCAGCGACAGCCCAGTGAGCAGCCATTCGAGGAGAAGTGACCACAAACTAAAGTGCAAAATGTAGAGCTTTGCTATAAGATGTATTTACCATATGACACATAGTAAATAGATACTGTACATGTATAAATTGTATCAGCATGATCCAAAAGTCAAGACGCACTGAAAGGACTGTGCCCTCTGCAGGACATATGTAGCTATGTATTTACAGTAGATTGTGACCTGCAGCTTACATGACTGTAAAGTCATTAAAATAAAATGGAAAATTTAAAAATCATAGAAATATAATATTTCTATTTGAGTCATAATGAAATAATGTTTTATTTGTTACTTCCAGCACTAATTCGCCGTCAAACCGTTCGTCTTACGTCTCTCTGTATCCGGATATGACGACATGTGTTTGCAAGCGGAGCTTAGCGATGGAGAAGAAGCTAACTACATTAGCTTAGCCTTCTCTTCATGCTCAAGGTTCAAACACGTTGATTTTTTACTGTTGTCGTAATGGTTTGACCAAAATCTCCAACATTTTCTAACTCGGTCACAGGAGTTAAATTGTATTTACTCCGACGGGGTTGCCGTCGAGCCACTGACTGTAGGAACAATGTCCAACCGCCTTGCCTTCCAGACCCAGCTGGCCTCCATCATGGAGGTCCTGGCTAACGCTGCAGTGGCGGAGATTTGTAAGCTGGTGGACGACGACTATGCCGTGGTTCGTTTACAGATGTCCCAGTGCCAGAGAGAGAACAAAGCCCTGAAGAGGAAGCTGCATCTGCTGGAGCTGAAGATGGCCCGGGGAAACGCAGAGAGGAGGCTCCGGGAGAGCGCCATGAACAGCAGCCGACCGAGGGTGCAGATAAACACGGACGACAGGCTCCGGGAGTCACCGTCCACTGGTAGGAGAGCCGACTGCACACCGACACACCGTTTAAGCAGTTTCCTTTTTTTAAAACGCTTTAGGGGAAGTTTCCAACATAATGTGTTGAATGTGACACTGCTGCCACACAACTAAATGTTGTCAGTTTTATGTTTTACACCAGAAACGACATATTCATTACGATATCGTGGCATATTTGGACACATGACTGATCACTTAGGTGTGTGTTATTAGTGGATTAGGGTTCACGTCGTGTGTGTGTCTATCTATCTATCTATCTATCTATCTATCTATCTATCTATCTATCTATCTATCTATCTATCTATCTGTCTGTCTGTTAGGTAGACAGTGTATGAAGGACCTTTGATTCGTTCAAACACCAGCGAAGTTTCTTGTTGTAACAGGTTAACTTACATTGTAAGCAGGTTCTGTGATGTCATGAAATAAAGTGTTTAAACTAAGAAATGTTATTGTAAGAACAGAATAAATTATTGAAATGGCTTAAAAGAAAAATCCCATATTTTAAAAACAGGTCTGTTGTTGTGGTTGTGGTTGTGGTTGTGGTGGTGGTGGTGGTGGTGTCACACTGGTTGTTTTAGGGGAACCACCAGCACTTGGTTGGGTCTGGAGCTGTAAAGTCTGGCATTGTGCGAGCTCTAGAGGACGTTACTGCTACAGGTGGTAAACAACATTAGTTGTATTACCTGTCTGTGGGAACATGCCTTTGACACAGTTTGCAGTGCACGCCACTTCTCGGTCAGAATATCTCCACACTACGGACTCTTTTCCGGACTCTTCTCACCATTATTTTCATCTTTTGAGCAGGGGGCTGTGTCATTTGAGATGTTTTGGTTGACAATGCTGTTGCTCCACATTCTGTTAACTTTTTCTTTCATTCCTGTTTCTGGCCTACTGCTGTGCCTGGCTGCATTAGTATAAAACATTAGCATTTGTTGCTGGTAACAGGTGATACTGTGACCAGCAACAAATGCTCTGTTACCAGATACGGTCAATGCCATGCTTGTCAATCTAACCTAATTTTGCTGTAACTTTTCCAGCCACAGGATTGATTCCTGCGGCTTGAACCAATTTGTCTAAAAGGTCTATTGAGAAAAATTTATTTTGCAATATATATCGTTATCATTTCACGGCCCAGCCTGTCTCTAACCAAACAATCAGAAACAGATTTCATGAGGGTTGCCCGAGGGTCTAATGTTCTCTAGTTGGCCCTGTGTCCACTGCCTAGCATTGTGAAGCTCAATTGGCCTTCGCCATAGACCATCAGAGTTGGCAGATCCTCCACTTGCACCCTGTGCTTTCAAAGATGAGAGCAAGTTCACCCTGAACACATGTGACACATGTGAAAGGTTCTGGAGAAGCCATGGAGAATGTTACGCTGGTGTAACATGGTTCAGCATGACCGGTATGGTGGTGGGTCAAAGATAGCCTGGGTTCCTCCTGGTGCAAGACAATGCCCAGCCTCATGTGGCAAGAATATGCAGGCAGATCCTGGAGGATGAAAGAATTGATACTACTTGCCTGACCTAAATCCAATAGAACACTTCTGGGACATTAGGCTTTGGTCCATCCAATGCCACCAGGTTGCATCTCAGATTGTTCGGGAGCTCAATAATGCCCTGGTCTAAATCTGGGATGAGATTTTGCTGTAAAGCATTGTGCTGGAGAAAGTACAGTGTGCTACTGCAGAGTGTGTCACTCTGGTTGTTTTAGATAGAGGAAGATACTTTATTAATCCCAAAAGGAAAACTATTAAGCATGCTGTGTAGTTGTATGTTGAGACCCTAGGAGGACTATCAGCACTTGCATTGGTCTGGGACTGTGTCGTTGATGGGGTGACATTGTTCTCCCAGCAAGGATGGTAGCTTAGCTACCTATCCTCTTTTCTTCCACCTCCTACACTGTGTCCAAGGGCATCCCCAGGACTGAGCTGACCTTCCTGATCTGCTTGTCCAGTCTCTTCCTGTCTTCCTTAAAGGGTGACTGAGGCCACCACAGAAGGTCTTTAATAGTGCTCCCTGCGCTCCTAAAGACCCCAGTCTCCTCAGCAGAAATAGTCTGCTCTGGCTGAGTCCAAATACCAAATGATTGTAATATGTCTCTTTGTGGGAACATGCTTTAATTACAAATGGAAGTGCCAGCCACTCTGTTTCTCTTCGTCTTTTAAACCTTGTACTGTCTTTTGGGATTTCTTCTTCGTAAAGCTGTTGCTTGAGTTTCTCTTAACATTAATAAGTACATAAATACAGACTGTTAAAACACATGTCAAATTTGAATAAACAACCCAATGAAAAGCAAGGAAGCACAACGAATTTGATTAATTATGAATGTAAATTATTAACTTCCCTTAGCAACAATATGTTTGGTCTATTTGGATAAATAGGTAAATCCTACTTTATAGTGGTTACACATCTGTATTTTTTCTAATTTGCTTGCACTGTCAACATTGACCATGTCCACTCTGTTTTTAACAGCATTTCTTGTTTTTGTGTAGGTGGTGTGTTTGAGAGACAGATTGATGTGGCCCTATGGTCCGGCAGAGCTACTAGCCAGCCACTCCATTCTGACAACATCCAGAGTAAGGTAAGCACACTGCAGTAGAGTCGAGGTGACTGCGGAAGGTTAGGGACATGATGCTTTAAGTGGAACTTGATAAGGTATTGGAAAAGTCAGAACAGTTCCTTTATTTTAGCTGTAGACATCAAAGGTGAATTTCCAGGTGTTTACACCTGGATCCGATACACAAAAACCAAGATAGAACTTTTTGTTTGAATTCACCAATTTTTCTTGTGAGCAAAAGTATTGGAAAATGTAGACTTGAAATATAAAGAAAAGATAAAGGGAACACATAAGTCCAAGTCCATCACACTACTGGGATATTAACCTGTCCAGGTAGGAAGCAACACTGGCTGTGAATCAATTTCACCTGCTGTTGTGCAAATGGAACAGACAACAGACTGGGCTGTGCTTACAACCCAACACTGTGCAGGCTGATTAGCATTTGCTACTGAACACTAGGATTGGCAGATTCGCCACTGGTGCCCTGTGCTCTTCATGGATGAGAGCAGATTCACACTAAGCACATGTGACAGACGTGACAGAGTCTGGAGACGCTGTGGAGAATGTTCTGCTGCCTGCAACATCCTTAACCATTGCCGGTTTGGCGGTGGGTCTGGGGATCTTGAGGGCCGCACAGACCTCTGTGTGTTAGCCAGAGGTGCCCTGACTGTCATCAGGTACCAGGATGCGATCCTAAGACACATTGTAAGACCATATGCTGGAGGAGTGGGCCCTGTGTTCCTTCTGATGCATGACATTGCTAGGCTTTTTGTAGCTAGAGTGTGTCAACAGTTACTGCATGATGAAGGCATTGATGCTATGGACAGGCCTGCCCATTCCCCAGACCTGAATCAAATTAACCACTTCTGGGACATCAAGTTTTGTTCCATCCACTGACACCACATCACAACACAGACTGTCCAGGAGTTGACTGATGCCCTTATCCAGTTCCGGGAGGAGATATCTCGGGAGAACATCCGTCATCTCATTAGGAGCATGCCCAGATGTTGTAAGGAGTGCATACAGGCACTTGGAGGCCACACACACTACTGAGCCTCATTTTGAATGGTCTTGAGGAATTTCCACAGAAGTTGAATGAGCCTGTGATCTGACTTTTCCACCTTTATTTTGAGTATGATTCCGAACCCCGACCTCCAAGGGATAATGATTATACTCTCTATTGATCATTCTTATGCTATTTTGTTCTCAACACATTCCAATATGTAATGAATAAAGATTTTGAGCAATGTATTTATTTGTAAATTCTTCGCTAGCAGTAAGTACACCAAACATTTGCATTCTTTTTGTGTGATGCTTTTCCGGGCTTTTGCTGCAGCCTCTTTCAGTTGTTTGTTTTAGGTGGTTACTCCCTTTAGTCTCTTATTAAGTAGGTAAAATGCATTCTTTATAAGGTTTGCGTCTGGAGACTGATTTGGCCAGTTTAAGTTTTATTTTTTTGGTAGTGTCTTCTGTAAACAGTAGATTGTAAAACCTTTCTTCCTGCCTTTTATTAGTTTATATTATTTAAGGGTCTTTCTTCACAGCTCTCACAATGTTTCTGTTCTTAACTGCTGCTGTCTTTTTTAGTCCATTTGACGTCTGTTACTTAGTACCTCAGTAGTTTTTTCCTTCTTCAGGACATGCCATTTGTACTGGCTAATGTGTTTACAGTGGTTCTGATTGATTTTTCATCTTCTCTCAGATTCACAATTGCTTCTTTTTAACTCATACACAGCTCTCTAGTTTTCTTGTTGGTTAGACATCTTAACTAGAAATGCAGTCTAAACAGGCAAAATCCAAATCTGAAACTGAGAGTAGACATTTAGTGCTATTTATTGTTTGAATAATCAATGTAATAGGACACACATGGGCAGCAAAACACACCTGTCAGTCAGATGTTCCAATAATTTTGATCACATGAAAAATAGGAGTGTATATAAAATATTGTTCATATATCTTGCTGACTGTGTGACACACTTGCCTTGTTCTGTAGTCTCCAGATGTGGAGCTGGTGGAGCCAGAGCCAGTACTAGTGAAGGAGGAGAAGGTGGAGGCAAACATGTCACAGGTTGAAGAAACTGAGGACGATGTGCCCCTTATAGGAGATGATGGTGAGTAAATAAAAAGCTGTGCCTTCTTTAATAATTTTCTAGTCTGTAACATCTCATCTTCTCATCATCTTGCTCAAATAGTATTGTCATACGCTTTGACAGGAAATGAAACGTACAACTTTCTCTTGGGTGTAAATGGTAAATGGTCTGCACTTATATAGCACTTTTCTACCTAACTGGTACTCAAAAGCGCTTTACACTGCGTCTCATTCACCCATACGCACACACAAGCACACACACTCACACACCGACGGCAGAGCTGCTATGCAGCTGAGCTGACTTACCGGGGGCAACTTAGGGTTCAGTATCTTGCCCAATGACACTTTGGCATGTGACATGGCAGCCGGGAATCGAACCACCAATCCTATGATTGCTGCTCTACCTATTGAGCCACAGCCACCACAATGTCAATTTAGTTCACAGCAACCACTTAAATATAATGCTTAAGAATTTCCTAATCATAATTATCCCAATCCCACACTTGTTGCTGTGCAAATAGGTTTACCCACTGATGATCAGGATTAATGAATTAATCCAGGAAGAATGAAGCCTGAATATTTAATGTGTAAGAATAGAAATCTGTATCAAGTATTGTTGTTGGATTTGTTTGCCTAAATTCTTTGTCTTTTGTCATCTCTCTAAAGGAGTGCTGGAGTGTGTCCCGCGTGGAGTTGTAGGGCAGAGACCCAGCAATGAACAACAGGAGTCCCAGTCCCAGAGCCAGATCCAGATTGGCAGGACGAGGCGTCCCAGCAGCAGAGGAGTGGAGGTCAGTGACTCCTCTCCCCTCCTTAGGTGTGAACTCACTGCTTCTGTTGAGGGCAAAGACTCATTGCAGGAAACAATAAATTCACACCAGTATATCGATGACGGCAGCAGTGACTCGCAGTTTGACTTGTTGTGCGACAATGATAAAAGCACTAACTCGTTGGTTGAAGAGTTTTTTGATGAGCAGTCTGGGGTTGAAGCTGAAGGAAGGAGGCTGTCTTTTTCATACTCCATGGCATCAGCTGAAATTCCATCAGCCTCTTCCAGTGTTAATGGCTGGACTTGTTATAGGCCCGGGTTCCCCACGTTGTCACAGCCATTCAGCGACAGCAGCAAAGTGCACCATCAAACCTGCACCAAGGAAAGACTGTTTGTCTGCAGCTACTGTGGCAAAGCTTTTAACCGCCCCAAGAAGGTGGAGATCCACCAACGTGTTCACACAGGGGAGAAACCGTTCAGCTGCTCCACATGTGGAAAGATGTTCTCAGAGGCCGGAAACCTGAGGAAACACCAGAGAGTCCACACCGGAGAGAAACCATACAGCTGTGGGATGTGTGGCAAAGGATTTGCATGGATAAGAAACCTGAAAACACACCAGCAAAAGAGCCACCCTGAAATTCAGACTGAAGGAAAGAACTGGGAACAGACCTAAACTATCTTGTACCCTGAATCTGCTGCAGGATGTCACAGCCTAGCCCCAGCAAAGACTGATTGTTGGCAGGAGAAGTCTTTCCAGTCAACATAATTTGTGCACTATTTATGAATGTTTGGCGGCTAACAAGAGATACTTTAAAAAATAGGACTGTTTTTAGAGAAATAAGAACATGCTAAAATAAAATTGTAGTATTTTTGTTGAAGGTCTTTCAGCTTAATCTGGGGAGGAAGTAGCTTTTGGAAAGACAGTTTTAAATTTACTATAGTGTCTTTAGTGTTATAAAAATGCCCCTCTGCACGGTGTAAAGAGACAGTTCTAGGTTGATACTAGCATAGGCCTGAAATGTGTTGTTTTACCTGTTTGGTCTACACAAAGGAAGGTTCACAGTTTTGGGTTGTGAAAACATCAAAGAAAAAGTTTATATTATCAACAGATGCCCCATACAAAACTGAACCAAAAATGTGTTGAGTCTGTCTCTCAACACATTGCAAATTTACTTTTACTTATCACCAAATCATTACTGTGTCTGAATCAGTGCATTACCAGCCACATTCTCGGTCCAGTCTACAGCAAGACTTAGGGCTGCTGTAAAAGAAGCCAGATGAAGCTACATGTGACAATTCTTACTTTTATGGTCTTCTGGTCTTTATATAGACATAAAGACCAGTCTTGGCGTATCTTGGAATGAGGCAGTATCACTTTAATTTAATAAAGAGAAAAATAACTATATATTGTAAAAGTATAAAATATTTCAGTTCAAATTAATTTTGTCGGAAAAGTGAATCAATCAATAATCAGCAAGTGCAGGCCAGTGACGGATCAGGTGACTTTATCTCAGCCCAACTTCTGATGCTGTGTGATGAGGTGGAGACAGCCCTCTGACATAGTTGCTAACACAGAATTTGTCCTGAAATTAATAATGCATTAATAACTCCACGTGATGGAGGGGGCTGGAACACTGCAGCAGCCAAACATCACGGTCCATATACCGTGATGTTTGGTTTTGGGGTACATTAAAAGTAATTTCTCCCCTCACTTTTCTCCACATCTCCCTGGTGCTAAAATTTCGAAGCACCTTTTACTATCCATCTGTTTACTTGTTCTTGTTGGCTGCAGTTTTTGTAGTGTTGCTACCATGCACAGGGTTTGCCCAGTTAATTACGGGTGGAGTACCACATGCAGTCCGCGTTAATCGAGGTGTTCACACTGGCATGACTGCTGCCCTTATCTGCATTGTTATTCTCAAATGATGGGCAATCAGCTGGGAACAGTGTACAGTGGCCCTCAGGAGGCTCCTGAAGAAGAACGCAGAAACATTACAATTCTGTGCACAAGCTTTACAGTTTGTACTTGTAAATGTTGTACAGTTAAGTTCTGCTTGACTCTATGTATAAAGACTTTGCAGTCCATTTATGTAATGACAACATATTCAAGGGCTGTGGACCCACTGGCTTTATAGACAGATTTTTAAAAACTGAATAGTTGTTTATATTGACTGTTTAGTCCACCATGTTGGCAGGAACAGCATGAGTACATTTTGGATTTCAAGCCCCCACAATTGGATGCACTCTTTAATTCCAAATACACCAAACACTATGTTGGAAAACTTGACAAACATTTCTGATCCTTCCAATGCCCAAAGTCCTTTTCAGAAGTATTAAAACAGCCCCTTGTTCACTTCGATGTAACATTGTACTGTGTAAATAATTCTATGATGCGGTCAAATGAGCAAATGGCAGCTCATTTGACCGCATCATGGAATTATTTACACAGTACAATGTTACAACGAAGTGAACAAGGGGGCAAAAACATGTTTTGTCAGTGGCATATGTCATCATAGAATTTTTTTCTTCAAAACGATGCTAAAGCTTAATTTAACTTGTGACCAACCAGCGCCTCACACAGTAACAGCTGGTGCTTGATGCTGATGATTTCTGTAAAGGAGAGAGAGAGAAGTTCATTAGTTGTACTACAGAAAACATTTTTTTATCCAGATGATCGGTTATTTATTTGTCTGGACGATGAGAGGATGATTCTGAAAAGGTTTTTCCTATTCTGCTGATTGTTGTCAAACCAGATTTTTTTTAAACGGGGTAATTGGCAGGTTATTTCTGTTACCTGATTGTAATTTGTACATGACAGACCAAACTGTAGCTACAGACCTGCACTATTCAGACATCACATCAAACCCTAACCCTTACTTCATCATTGTCAGTATTGGCATAAACAATGAGCAGCTTAAACTATGTTAAGATGATCTTAACCACTGGATTGCTGCAGGAGTTGATTCTGAAAGGCACCACGTCAAACTTAATATGATGCCTACATGACAACCATCACCCACACTTGCTTTTATTATGTAGTATTAATTATCAAATGTCATAAAACTTTCATTAGAGATTAATCAGTCAGCTCTTCTTACTCCTGCCAACATTGCGGTGTGTTCATTTGACTAGTAAATTCTAGTATTGTGTGACTGTAGGCACATACCTTAAATAAAGCTATTGTGTCTCTGTGCATACTCAGTCAAAACACTAGTGATGCAAGTTTGGGCTCAAAATGTGTCAGACAGGCCATTCAGCAAATTACATTGCTGGTATAAACCAGAAGTACTTTTATTTTTGGTCAGTGTCCAGTCACTGGGTCTCTAAATGTATCTGTGTACTCTATGTAAATGTTTGGAACCTAAATACATTCTATGTGTTTTATAGTTGAATATTTTATGCAGTGTTTCATTAATGGAATAAAATATACTCTACCAATGAAAATGTTTTATTTCGTATATATCCTTCTTTCTCCCTCAGTAACGTAAGTAAATTAATTGATATCTCAGCTAAATCTAAACTTGGGGAATATTAACTAGTCACTCGGGAGGGCAGAGCACTGAACTCAACATGACCCTGGCTCTAGGGGCAGTAGCATGAAACACTCTCAGGTTGGGTGGTCTGTCTGTGGCTGCAAATCATAACACAGTGTAGTCTCATAGAGCAAGTAAACCTGTCAGACAGCCTCCTTGTGCTTTCAGTACATGCCTTATTTTATAGTCGTCTATCTTAAATAAACATTACATTAGTTATTAAATCTGAACTAGTTAATGTTACTTTTACATAAACAATAGATCAAATGTGATCATATGTGACCCAAAGGTCTTATATTGGGTATGTTCCCATCACAGGTGAAGTGGCTCAGATCTAAAACGAACATATCTGGGCCCCCTTCATACATTGTCCTAGACCTGTTTTAGCTCTGACAGTGCAGATGCTGTCAGAAGGTCAGATCAAAATTAATATGATTTTTAGAGCCAGATGCGTGTCACTTACAAACGTCAGACTGTGTTGTCATGTCGTGTGCCCGTGGTGCAGTAACATGACACATTTTCTCTCTGTATTGTGTTTGCAGAACGAGGAGGAGCCAGATGTGGTGTTGGTGAAGGTAGAGGAGGTGGAGTCAGTGACAGCAACACAGAACCAGACGGGCCTTAGCATCCAGGAGGGTGAGTGGTAAAGATCTACTATGATTTTGTTGCACACATATTAAACATCAGAAAACCTACTGGAACTGCAACATGCTCGTGGTACCAGTAAGAAGACAGCGGGTAGACTGTGAAAAGTCTTAGGACACCAATGGACTAGAAAATGCACCAACCAACTCTTACATTTAATTGCAACAAAACAAAAGCCACAAGACACCATGAGTGTATGTGAGCTATTAATGTAAACACAAGCTACATTTAATCCTGTGCAGTAGCTAAAACAGAGTCCTTCATAGACTCTAATACCTGTGCTTGAAATCTGCACACACCCTTTTAATGTAACACCTGCGAATGTATCTTTTTCTTTTTGTCCAGGGTTGGTGGAGTCAAGCACTGACGACTACAGAGGGGTGCTGCCATTCGATGAAACCCCACAGTCTTCCACCAATCAGCTGTCTGATCTACAGGAGTCTGGCCGGGGCTTCTCAGAGGTCAGCTATGGCCATTCTTCGCTTTGGACTAATAGGCGCGGTAGTTATTTTCATAATGACAACCTCCTGGGCCCATCCTCACACAGCAACCCCCTCTCATACCTGCCTGGCACACGCACTGGAGCAGAGCATAGCAGCTCTGGGAGGGGATTGGCTGTTAAGAATTCAGCAGGAAGTGGATTGACCGTTGAAAACTCGAGAGGCTTGCACACCTCTGTGTCCTTTGAGCAGCAGCCTGCTGTTATTGATCTGTCAGAGGAGTCCACCTCTGCACAGATAGGTCAGATACAGTTTTCAGGTCAGATGCAGGGGGGGCTGCTGTCTGTTCAGGTGCCGAGACCCTTCGTGGACCCAGGTCCAAGTCAGAATCAGGTCAGTTATAACAGCACTGATATGCAGCAGAAAATCCCCAAGAAGAGGGTTTGCTTGTGCAGGTTCTGTGGGAAAGGTTTTACCTCACCAGCGAATTTAGAATCCCACCTGAGGACTCACACTGGAGAGAGGCCGTACGGCTGCAACATATGTGGCAAAAAATTCTCCCAGTTCTGGAACCTGAAGATCCACAGGAACACGCATACAGGAGAAAGACCATACAAGTGCTTGCTCTGCCCCGAGAGATTTTCTGACCCCAGCAACCTGAAAAAACACCAGAAGAGACACCACCCACAGCTGTAGGCAAGCAGTCAGGGACAGCAAGCAAGCCTTACATTTCAAAATCCAATGACAGTAAGATAATGAACCAACATAGCTCACAGTCCTGTAGCCAAAATATGCTACACAGTTTCACAATGCATTCCACTATTTAAATAAATGAAAGGGTGTGTTTTTCTCTTTGATAACACAGCCTGACATCAGGTGTTCTAAACTATTTATATAAAAAAAGTAAGTGTCAGTCATTGATAAATATTAGAGAGTATAATATCCATTTCCACAAAACTGAATTATTAGTTATTAACAGCTATGCTATACTCACCACTTTGCTGAGAACATAAGACTCTTATCACATAGCTGACTCTGGTTTCTACTACCACACCGTCTTTGAGCACTGTTAAGCTGCTGTCAGTAAAAACGACTTCTGTATTTCAACTGAACATCTACCAGAAATAGGGGCCGGTTTGAGATGGTTCAAGGCTTTAATGTGAAACTTGGGGTTTATTGACAGTTACTTAACACTGGACAAAACATAAAGCAGAATCGAGAAAAGTGTGCATTTTAAAAATAAAATGAGAGCAGTGGAGTGGTGAACATAACATAACTGCTGTAGTGATCATGTGCACCTATAAAAATGGAGATCTTCTGATTTGAGCCTGTTTAAACGAAGAGTTGCAGTTGAGTGCCTGCCCACAAAATGACATTTTAGTGTAAATCAGTGCTGCAGAAGCAGTCATTTATGACTTATACTCTATTCTATATAATACTGCAACAGTAACTTCTGTCTGTATTTGAACTACATTACATGTGGGTTGTCATGAATACAAAAGACTGCAAACAACAAAAACATGTAGTCAGTGAGTTAATAACCTTTCAGACAGTGTAGGACTGAATAGTGAGTTTAAACACTGTCATTATAAAATGTATTTAATAATGTTCTTCCAGTAGACATGGATTCAGTTTTCTCTTAACAACACATAACTTTTGTTTTATCTACAGTGATACTTCATGTGTAATTTGAAATTTTGACTGTTTTGTAAAATACCAGCTATTGTAGCATAAATATAATGTAAGTGTAACTCTAGTTTCCTTCTATTGTGTCACAATTTTGTGATATTCTGCCTGTCCACACTTGCAGTGTCAATCATTAAACTTTATAAAAACATGGATGTGGATTTGTGTTTTTATTCTAAACCATACCTTCCAAAATTGTGACACAATATTCTCATTAGATTTGTAACTCATACAGTAAATTATTCTTCATTCATAATGAGACGGTTGGCCCTCTTAGCAGTAATTACCCCAGTTAAGATCATTTTTATTCCTAAGCTTTAAATCTCTGGCTGACTTCAGTACTCTAAGTTACAAGAACATAATTCATATCAGTTTTCTCAGCACATCAGTGACTGTATTGTGTTCTAAAAAGTAACGAGACAATAAAGAGACAAACGTTGTATCAGTTCACCACATCGAAAAACTAGATTATATGGAAATGCCCAATGCCTCAGGTGAAAAACAAAACTAAATCATGCATAAACTATGTATGTTCAATTAGAAGAGTGTTTTTACAACAAACGTGCAAATGGTATGTTTTCCCCAGGCCCTATACAAATAAAATAAGGAGGAAAATCCGTTGTCCACCATCTCCAATAGCCAGAGATTCACATCAGTGGGTGGAGATGCACTAAATACTAGTGGGCTCTACACATAGTTTTATATCATGTATGTATGGAAACCAATATTTTTGCTGGCCGCATTCCACTATTCATATTGGGAGGGATGTGACTTTGTCAGTGTTACTAAATGAACTCAAACACCAAATAGAATAAAAACATATTTAACTGGATGTGTAATGCATGATCATCATGACAGACAGGCTGATGCCATATGCATTCTTGCTAATCGTGTTAGCATTAGCAGCATTTTTACACAGCATTGTGTTGGTAAGTAATCTATGCAACAAAGTTCATTATATTTCCACTAGCACTATAACGGTTGCTGTCTCTTTTTAAATTTGAGCCCATGTCCCTGAGAAACACTCAGTTAGGGTCATTAGAACACACTGAAGGAATAGTTCAGCATTTTGAAGTGATGTGTGGGGGTTCAGTACCAATGTGGTTGGTTATCTTAGCTTAGCATGAGCACTTGACGGAGCAGGAAGAAATCAGTGTTCTGTAGGTACTGTATCCACCAAAAATATCATTGGCATGTAACTTCCTATAAAACCACAACTTGTAATGTTTAAAGTAAAATCTGCATTTGTTAGAAAGTGCATTTAAGTCCCCCCACCATGCAGTCCTAATGAAAAGCTAAGTTATTGATCTTGTAACTCCAGCTTTAACATCCAAATATTGGACTACTGCAGTTCAGCAACCCTGTGTGTCTGTTCTTTCAAAGTAAACAGCTTAATGAGCGTAATGTAACATGTGCATTAACAGTGAATGGACTACCCTGTTGCTGGAGCTCCTTTACATCTCTAGTTCCTCTAGTTTTCATGTGTCGGACTCTGTTTATCCCTAACTCTGTCTGAATGTATGGAATAGTGAAGCTTTCTTGACCTCATCAAGTTTCATTACTCTGCGGTCTGTAAGTAAAGGTATAGTCCAAACATTGTTGATATTTGAAGTTACATCCTGTCTAATGTGTGCACACAAAACAAAACTGATGTTTGTCTGCGGTCTTGGTCCTCCTTACCTCCCCCCCAGACTACAGACAAACACCACAGTTTTCTGCACACATCCGGTAGAAGCTTTAACAAAAGGTCTTAATGTATAAGAGTGGTAATAATCTGCTCTAAAATTTCCTCCTTTCCAGTCGACCCCTGTGACATCAAGATCCTGCAGCAATGTAGTGGCAGTCCGGCTGAGGGTACCAGACACCAACTTACCAACCACTCCTCAAACACAGCAACCGCAGAGATCCAGTGACAACAACCCCCTTTCATCTGAATACTCCCTCTTTGAACTGGAGACCTTCTTCACCCGCTGGGCCCCCGATAATGACTCTGCATCAGCCCCTGGTGGGCCTTCATGTTCATTTACCACTGCTGACTCAGCAGAGTGCAACAAAGATGACGTTATTGTTGTCGAGAGTGAACCTTCAGTGTCTGCAGCCGGCCGCTCCACAGCCAAAGGTAAGACATCATCTTTCTTTGTGTGTGAGAATGTACACAGAAAGATTTAACAGCCTGGTACACTGATTGTGTTCTTTGCTCTCAGCTCTGTCAGCAGAGGCGTGTGTGTCCAAACCTCTGAGGATGCAGGCTCCATCTTCCCAGCCCTCCATGGAGTCGAATACCAGCCACGATGAGTTCACAGTCTCAGCTGCTGCGGCAGCATCGGAGTATCAGTAGGATCTCTGAGCAGCAGCAGGGCATTCTCTCTGCACAGAGCACACTGCCCTACAGCACAGCTGCTGTGACTAACTCCAACAGTGGGGATAAAACAGGTGCATCTGGTATCAGCTCAACCAGTAGGACAATAAGTTCTAGTGTGGCTTCACAGTCAGCCTTACCTGTCAGGGGATCCAGTGCTGCCTTGGCCAGCATCGAGGTGGCCATGAACGGACAGCATCAAGCCACACTTTTTACTGGACACAATAAAAACCACACTGTTAGCGTCATGGCCAGCGAGCGCCGCAGGAAGAGCTATGTATGTCAATCCTGTGGCAAGGCTTTCTCTGGCCTGTCCAACCTGGAGGCGCATGAGAGAGTCCACACGGGGGAGAAACCTTTCCGCTGTGACACTTGCGGGAAACACTTCTCTGAGGCCGGGAACCTGAAGAAGCACCAGAGAGTTCACACTGGGGAGAAGCCCTTCAGCTGTGACCAGTGTGGGAAGAGGTTTGCCTGGATCTGTAACTTGAGGACGCATCAGCAGTCTGCCACAGGCTGTGGAACACAGGGCAGGGGAGGGTTAGGACTGGCCTGATCACACACAGTCGACTGTGGTGGACGGGACTGCTAATGGTAGAAGTATTTGATTGACACACACAGAGATTGTTAACTAAATATGTCTGAGTGGCACCTGGCTGCTGACAAAGATCAGAGAGTGTTTACCAGATAGTCGACTTTTAACCTCACTCAGAAGCTGTCAACTGTTTCCAGAAGTTAGTGTTTTAGGAAGATACGGGGGTCTTATTGACGCGTTATAGTAACTCACTAATCCTTTGGCTTAATAATCTGCTGATTCCTACAGGAGTAGTCTGCAGTAGTCTGTCATGTTTGTCTGCAACCAGATTCCGCTCGACTTCCATCATGTCTTTGCTATATAATGAAACATGGTTTATTATTTTTTTGTTAAATTAACTAACCAACGTTTCCCACACCTACATAAAGCTCATCAGCTACAAAACATGTGTAATTCACATATTTACTAAACAATGTTGTTGCAGAGTGTAAAGGTGTTGTTCAGGGAACCCACTGCTGAAGGTCAGCCCTGCAGTACAATGCATCAGTAAGCTGACCTATCAACCCGAGTAAACACAAACCAAAACAAAAACATCACATTATTTTCTTTACTCAGGTTTCTCTAAGCTGATTTTCCTGCTTAGCTGAAATAAGCCAACACACAAAACTTCCTGACTGTTAGTGGGAGCACATTAAAATCCATGCAGACTCTAATATGCTGTGGGGAACGGTTAACTTAAAAGGCTTAAAAGACTAAAATGTTAACTGGTCTTACTCTGATCTGTACTGAAACACTGCAGGACATCAATAATTGTATCTCCACACAACTACACAATTGAACCTCTACAGTGGAAACGAACTAGAAATGAGAATAATAAAACATAATCCTGTTGCACATTTCTACTAACACAGGTGATAAACTGTAACTGTGTAACACGTGTCTGCTGTAAATCAAATGTCCATGTATGGAAACTGTTGTGGACAAGCTGCTAAAATCGCACTGGCGTCAAGTACACTTGGACAGGAGGGCAGGGGGAACTGGAAATCAAACTAGTGACGCTGTGGTTTAAACAACATGGAAGAATGAGAAATGCTTTCAAAATAAAAGCTGGGACAGTTTATGGTTTGTCACCATCTGGTGGTTATAAAATACCAATTTAATTTTTATAACCAGCAGATGGTGACAAAACATAAACATAAAGTCATTACTCATTTAAGAGCAGAAAATGAGTTGTAACTGTCATAAGCTAAAGGGTTTACTGTGATCTGATCCAGCTGTTAGTGGGATTTATCCATCCATCCTTTATCCTAACCTAACCTAACCTAACCGCTTTCCCCTTAAGGGTCACAGGGTGCTGGAGTCTATCCCAGCTTTGGTTGGGTGATGGCAGGTAAACACCCTGGACAGATCAGGAGTCTATCACAGGGCTGACATAGAATAAAGACAAATATTAATAACTATCGTACATAGCAATGTAGAGTCATCAGTTAACCTCTAACCCCTAACCCTGACTGCATGTACCCAGATATAACCCGTGTAGAGAATGTGAAAACTATACACATAAGGGATCTGAAGCCAGTTCCTTCATGCTGTGAGGGTCCCAGTGCTAACCACTTCACCACTGTCCCACACGTGGGATTGAATAAAAAGTGAGAGATTTAAAATAACTGTAACCAAATGAGCCCAGTCTAGCTGCCATCGTTTGACACGCCGCTTCAGTGGAATTCATTAGTGATTAAGGGGACTGCGGTCTTAATTCTGTAGGTGTTTTAACAGTAGCTCCACAACACACGTGAATTTCACTTTCACGTGCTTATGTTTTAAAGGTGCTTATGTTTTCCTGTAATAAAACGTCCAGTCTCACAGTGAGCCTTTGTTGGCCCCCAGGTTTGGGCAGAAATGATTTTGTACTGTGAACACACTGTGAACAATAAACATGTGAAGAGGCATAAGGACAGAGTGCCCTTGTCTTTGAAAGTGTTCTTTTAGTTTACGGTGTTGAGGAGGTCTTTCTGCAGCTGGTTGTTTCTGCTGCATGAGGTCGACTGCTGCACCAGCACAGCCCAGCCTCCATCAGAAGGAAGTAGGGAAGAGGAAGCTGACATACCGCCACATACCTGTGCTCCGCTGTCTGTTTGACCAAGACCAATTCCCTAAGCAGGCATCTACACCTGCCTCTGCTGTTGTACCCTTTCTGTGGGCACATTGGTGGGTTTGACCCCACAAGTCTTTGCACTAACTTGCTCCTGCTGGTCAACAATCATACACTCAACAAAAATAAATGCAGTCTTGAATCCAGCTAAGTTTAGCTCAGGTATGTAGTTACACAGCCTTAACGTTACAATTATTCTATGTAAGAATAAAGTATATTTAAAAAAGAGTATAGTATCTAAAGTACACATTCTCTTCATAAATAGGGTCACATCAAAGAGCTAAGTGGTCTGTACTTCTCTACCTAACTGGTACTCAAAGCGCTTGACACTGCATCTCACTCATGCACCAATGGCAGAGCTGCTATGCAGCTGATCTGACTCACTTGGGGCAACTTGGGTTCAGTATCTTGCCCAAGGACATGGTATGTGATATGGCAGCTGGGAATTGAACCACCAATCCTGTGATTGGCAGACAACTGCTCTACCTATTGAGCCACAGCCACCCCAAATGGTTGTAGGAAAAAAAAAAAAAAAAAAAAAAAAACAGAGACAAACAATGGAGACGCACTGAAATTAATATTTCTTTACTATTTACTATTACTATTAAGAAGCTCGAATTGTTTTCGAGTAACATGAAGTTTGTTCAAATGAAATGTACACATTAAGTGCAATTGAAATTTGATTTGCAAATGTTAACATGTTAATTAGTCAGTAAGATGTTGTGTGTAAGTGTAATTCTATTAGCTCTCTGCAAATAACACATTGTATGGCAGATATAAAGAAAAAGAGAGTTCCATATAAATGTTCCATGTTGACGTCCACGTTCATTTTTCTTTTTGGTATTTCATTAGCTGTTTGATTCCACTGCATTTCCTTCGTTTATTTAAAGTTCATTTATTTAAGTGTGGAAAAGTTTTGGAGCATATAAATTAATTTTAAGTAAAAATTAAACCGTCATCATTTCGTCTATCATGCTTCTTACTACACCTCTGCAAGCAGCGCATGTTTCTGGGTGTAGCTCCATTATCCTGTATCTGGTTGTTTTACGTAGGGAGATACAAATAGTCCACGTGCTGCGGTCAGAACCATGGCTGAATAACCGAGAATAACCGGACGACACGTCCGAGACGTGTCGTCCTCCTAGCCTCATGCTGTTCCTCTACCTCTAAGCCAGGATTGGGTGTTGCAGCTCTCTTGACCTCAATGACCCCTTCTCTCGTCCTCCATGTGATGCTGCCTACCAACTGTACATTTACAGAAAACATGTGTTGAGAGAAGCTGAATCGTTAAAGAAACTTTTAGCAGTCTCTGCGTTATGAGCCCAGCACGCTTCCGCTGCGCCACTCTGCTCACACACTGAAAGGTGGGCAGAGATCTACTGAACTTGACGCTGTGTTCATCACTTCGCTTCATTTTCTTCCTGCAGTGAGTGAGTGAATTGTTGTGTTAAGTACTTTTGGGAACAAATATTTACTCACAGCCAAATCCCAACACGTCTACCCATCCTTCTAGTTTTGTGTGTTAAACACCTCCACTTCATAAGATGTTCCTCACACAACACAGTTTATTTTAAACAAAGCAATAATAAAAGACAACTGACAAAATCAATAGTCAGAAGCAAACAATCAGGTTTACGACATACATGGACATTTAGTTTCTAAATACCAAGTTATTATTCAACATATTTATAGTGTAGTCCACTGGCTGAGCTGGAGTGAATGAAGATCGTATGGAATAATTCAAGACAGAAAAGACTGAAGGAAACAAATATAGCCTGATGGAGAGATTGGATTAGGGATCTTTGAACTTTCTTTTCATCTGATCTGAGTCCTTAAATATATTGAGCACATGCCAGTTCAGAGTCTGAGCCAACACTTAGATAAACCCTTACGGAACTCTTTGGTCTCGTCTTCAACATCAGCACTCATGCTATATGTTCACTTAAACTTAAAAATAAATAAGCAGCGAAACCTAGAGCTGGCATGAGTCTCGAAATGAATCCACTCTGCTTCACCCAGCCCTCCCTGTCTCTGCGTCACTGTGCTCTTCTACCCTCGGGTACACTCCACCACGCTCTGCACAGCTCTTCAGTCCTTATCAAATTACAATAAGCAGGAAGCTGCCTATCTTAGCAATAATAATAATAATACATTTTATTTATGGGCACCTTTCATGACACTCACGGTCACCGTACAGATAAAAACTAAAATTACTTTAAAATATGTTAAAATTCAAGGAGACCACAAAGGTCACTGTACAGATACAATTAAAATAAAAGCAGAGTACAGGTGATAAAGAAAATACCCCAAAAGAATAAATACGTTAATAACTAAACATGGATAACAGTCACAGCATCAATGGTTATCTGTTCAGGTGTAGGAACACCAGTAACCAGAGCAGTGGGGACAGTGAGGCGGATAGATGAAGAGGATCTGAGGGTATGGGTGGGTATGATTACATGGAGATTGATAAGGTGGAGTGGTGAGGCTGTGAACGGCCTTAAACGTGAAGCCAACGGAGCTGCTAATTCTATGATTAGTGTGAACCTTGTTCAAAAAATATCTCTGCACTGCTGTCGACTGTTCAATGCGTCTGACTTAACAGGAGGTGTCGACAGAACCAGTGCTAAATATGATTCTTTTTAATTTAGATCTTTTTTCAAGGATATTTTTTACAAAAAAAAATAGAAAAATGACAAACTGTAGCTTCAAGTTGCATTAAGCTGTTCGATGCTTGGTCTCGGCTGCTGTGGAGATAAAAACGTAGTAAGTAGAAAAAGGTTCATTTGAACAGAACAGAACAGAACAGAAGAGTAGTATCAGCAAATGATTTCTACTTCTTTAACAGCTTGTTTCTGCTGCTTTATCCTGTCTTCCTCATCTGCTTCCTTTCTTTCTTCCTCATCATTTCTGCCTCCCTCTGGATCTCCTTCCTCCACGCCCTCTGACATTGTCCCCAAGCGGTCTCTCAGGGCGCAGGGCAGACAGTTTGCCAGGAAGAGGACAGCACAGAGACAGAGCAGAGAGAGAACAGCACCCAAACCCAGCTCCAGCTCTTGAGCTCCCTGCTCCTTCTCCTCCGCCCTCTCTCTTTCTTTCTCCTGGCTCGGAGAGAAGTACACAGAGCCCTCCTCCTGGCTTGGCATCAGCACGGCCCTTTCTAGATTGTTCCGACTGACCATCCCTCTGTTACCCTCCTCGTTCCACTCTCTGTTAGTCACCCCCCCACTGATTTTATCATAATAGTCACTGCTCACATTCCCACTGTTGTCTTCTCTAAAGTTTGATACATAGATGTCGCTGTCTGACTCCACCAGGGTGTCTGAAATGTCAAATTCAAACTCCTCATCCTCCTCATCCTTTGTCCCTGTTGGGTGCAGAAAGTCCAGGTCTAGGTTGACTCTAATCCAACCAGATCCCTTAGCCAGTCTCCTCGTACCACCTCCTCCTCTGGTGTCCATCCAATCCCAGTCGCCTTCACTGATAGAGTTGATGGTGATGAGCTTGTCAGTGCAGGTTGAAACCAGAAGTTCAGCCCGCAGTAACGGCCCGCCTCCGTCGCCCTGGGCAAAGATGCGTTGGCTGGAGCCAGGTGCCACCACCACCACGGACTCAGCCAATGAGGAGAGACGAATGAAAAAGGAAAGGTCGCTGAAGGATGAGAGGAGGGAGGCGGTGTCATCACTGAACTGGAGCCAAATGCTGATAGACGCCTCCTGCAGAGACACAATACAGATGGAGAGATCAGGTCTGATAGGTCACCGTCTTTCACTTCTTCCATTGATCTCTGCATCCACAAATGTGAGGTAAAAAGCTAAGATCATTCTTCTACCATGCCAAGAACAAACGTGTTAATAAGATCTAGTTTACTATCCATGCACAAAAACCAGCATCTGTGAAGCTATTAGGGGGCATTAGTGCACAGCATTCACATTTGTTAAAGCTCAATTAATACTATTCATATACAGGTGCTGGTCATATAAGTAGAATATCATCAAAAAGTTGATTTATTTCTCTAATTCTGTTCAAAAAGTGAAACTTGTATAATATATGCATGCATTACACACAGACTCATATACTTCAAGTGTTTATTTTAATTTTTTTTGATGATTAGAACTGACAACTAATGAAAAACCCAAATTCAGTATCTCAGAACATTAGAATATTACTTAAGATCAATATAAAGAAAGGATTTTTCCACACTCTAATCAGCTAATTAACTGAAAACACCTGCAAAGGCCTCAAAATGGTCTCTCAGTCTAGTTCTGTAGGCTACACAATCATGGGGAAGACTGCTGAGTGTTCAAGCAATATATATATAGGGATAACCGCACCCTGGAGAGAATTGTGAAACGAAACCCATTTAAAAATGTGGGGGAGATTCACAAAGAGTGGACTGCAGCTGGAGTCAGTGCTTCAAGAACCACTACGCACAGGCGTATGCAAGACATGGGTTTCAGCTGTCGCAGTCCTTGTGTCAAGCAACTGTTGAACAACAGACAGCGTCAGAAGCATCTCGCCTGGGCTAAAGACAATAAGGACTGGACTGCTGCTGAGTGGTCCAAAGTTATGTTCTCTGATGAAAGTAAATTTTGCATTTCCTTTGGAAATCAGGGTCCCAGAGTCTGGAGGAAGAGAGGAGAGGCACAGAATCCACGTAGCTTGAGGTCCAGTGTAAAGTTTCCACAGTCAGTGATGGTTTGGGGTGTCATGTCATCTGCTGGTGTTGCTCCACTGTGTTTTCTGAGGTCCAAGGTCAATGCAGCTGTATACTAGGAAGTCTTAGAGCACTTCCTGCTTCCTGCTGCTGACCAACTTTAGGGACACAGATTTCATCTTCCAACAGGACTTGGCACCTGCACACAGTGCCAAATCTACCAGTACCTAGTTTAAGGACCATGGTATTCCTGTTCTTAACTGGCCAGCAAACTCGCCTGACCTTAACCCCGTAGGAAGGTTATGGGATGTTGTGAAGAGGAAGATGTGATATGCCACACCCAACAATGCTGAAGAGCTGAAGGCCACTATCAGAGCAATCTGGGCTCTCATAACACCTGAGCAGTGCCGCAGACCTTCTTTATATTGGTCTTAAGTAATATTCAAATTTTCTGAGATACTGAATTTGGGTTTTTCATTAGTTGTCAGTTCTAATCATCAAAATAAATTAAAATAAACACTTGAAGTATATGAGTCTGTGTGTAATGCATGAATATATTATTAGTTATTATTAGTTTCACTTTTTGAACAGAATTAGAGAAATAAATCAACTTTTTGATGATATTCTACTTATATGACCAGCACCTGTATACAGGTTGTGGAGCAACATATGCTTCCATCCAGATCACATGTTTTCAGGGAAGATCTTCGTTTTTCAGCAGACCACATTCTGCAGGTATTACACCAATATGGCTCAGTAGTAAAAGAGTCTGGTTCAATCTGGTCTGGTCATCCAGTGAAAATATTTAACTATCTAATAACTAATAACTATCACACAGGAAGCCTTTTGAGAAGCTGAAATACTTTATCAAACAACAACAGGAAAAAAATCTAAAATCTATTTTAAACAAGTTACATTAATTCCTTATACAACCTTGACTTCTGCTATCATGATGGCCGCCATGTTTGTTTACAAGCTTAAGTGCTCAGAAGTCAACAAAGCAGTTGTAAATCTGCAGTATATACTAATTGCTGTAACTGTTATTTGTACTTGACATCAGTTGAGGTCGCACTTCATTGGTGGGCAGTGTCTCACCTGGTGGTGGTTGAACAGGATGTTGTATGCAGTCACCGTGGTTGTGATAATGGCGGGGTATGTGGGGCTGCCTGTGATTGACATGCCGAGACCACTGACCACCTGTACAGACAGGTCTCCTGGGTTAACAGGTTCAGAGGTCACAGTGATGTCACATCTGCCCAACACACCATCCCACTGCTCAGAGACGACCTGAGGAAGAGGAAGAAGATGACGATCAGTGACATCAGTAACGGTGGGTTTTCATTGGCTAAAAATGTCTCCATGGGGAGCATTGCTCCTTCAAAACAGTACGAGTAAGAGAAATGAGATGAGATGAAACAAAAAAAAGTGAATGAAGGAAATGAGAAGTATGTGAATGTATCACCTACATAGAGGGATGTTTTTCCTGGTTGTAGACCAATCAGGTTGTTTTGGGGGCTGAGGGAAGCCACTCGAGGGTCTTCTACTCTCAACCAGTCGCGGACCAGCTCTGTCACATCCACGAACCAATCAGAGGAGCTTAAAAGGTAGACAGTTCTGCTTTGAGAGTCCTGAGCTGTGAACTGAGTCAGAACCTGGACAGAGGAGCGCTGATACACAGGCACACACCTGAGAAGACCAAACACACAAAGAACTAAAGTCCCAACGTCTGTGTGTGTGTGTGTGTGTGAGAGAGAGAAAGATGAACAGATACAAACTCTTTTAGACTGATAATAATGTCTATTTATAGACCTCAGAACCACCAACTGAACTACAACTGAAGTCTTTGGTTTCTAAAAAATTTGCAACTGTAGCTGTGATGACAGGAAATCACAGTCAAAACCAGAGGATATAAAATCCAAGTCTATTAGTCTGCTTTGCATCATCCAGTGTGATTTCACAGCCTGAGCATTAAAGAAAAACAACGGGGAGACAGTGGGTTAAAGAAGACTTTTAATGTCCTGAGTCTCTAGTCTCCAGAGAAACACAAACTGCTTAGTAAAATGTCTCGTACCCTGTCTCCGTATAGTGGTTCCAGCCGTTGATAGCATTGAGAATGGGGTCTAGTAAGGACACTTTGAGGGGCACAGAAGGAGCCCACACCTGGAGACACACAGAGCCACTGAGCGTGCCCAGTAGAAACTCCACCACCACGCAGGTGCTGCCCAACCCTGATTCACTTCCATCTACAAAGAGGGTGGAGCAATTACTGGACACCTGTTAATAGGAGAACATGTGGTTAACGCGGTGGTGTCCAGGACAAAACCTTCATCCGACTGCTTAAGAGTATCCATCTAGGAGCTACCAACCATAGGAACAAAGAGTGGTCAGTTTGTTAGATAGATACTGCCTTGATTTGAGTTGAGAGTGTTTGCACGACACGAGGTCTGTGTACTATATGTTGTTCCACTTTTCTTAAAACCTTCTTGGGTACTGTGGGAAACTGAAACCTATTGTCATGTACATAGAGGCAGCTAATTCTAACAGCAGCTTGAAATTTCCTAACTATTCCTTTAGTGTATGTAGGATTTGGTTGCACCTTGACAGTGTTCTCGTTGGTAGAGTAACACGTGACAGCAGAGGTGACATCTGACACCTTCCCATCTTTACTTATGGCCAGCACAATGACAGGACGTGATACCGGCTGATTGGTCAGTATGGCTGTGTTGATGATGGTGTTGCTCTGAGGACAGATGATCAGAAAAACATACAAGTAATGCTTAGACACATTCCATTAAAGGGAACTTAACGTATCTGAAGGATCATAAACATAATGATTTTGTACCTCTGTGATGGGAGTGATGCTAATAATGCGTCGATCAGTGAATGAGAAGATGCTTTCTGCTGCCCCGTGTGGCGACGGGGGGTTAATATGCCCAGAGTACTCCACCCACCAGTTAGCGGTCACCCTCATAGCAACACCAAAGCTCCGTCCCAGGCCATCGATTGACAGACACACCACCTGCTGGAAGACA
Organism: Anabas testudineus; assembly: GCF_900324465.2. Taxonomy (NCBI): domain Eukaryota; kingdom Metazoa; phylum Chordata; class Actinopteri; order Anabantiformes; family Anabantidae; genus Anabas; species Anabas testudineus. Next base: position 26,046,492 of record NC_046610.1, read on the forward strand.
ACGGGACTGTAGGGCAACAGAGGTCAGAGATGGAGCTGTCAGTACTGTATTGTCAGCACTCAGTGTTTTAGCCTCTGCTAACTCCTCTCCTTAGCAGTACAATGGGATGTTTTCACGACACATTTTACTACATGCTGACATAATAACTGTGCACACATTCTCGCCTTATAGCAGCACACATGGACACAAATCTGGACACACATGGTCTGCAGGACACCTTAGAGACAGATGTACATGTACAGTGCAGGTGTAAGTGGTCATATGCGTCGTGATCTGTCCATTTGTGATCTGATCACCCACACATGATCTTTATCACAGGGCTTTAGATGAGTCTGTGATGATTCACGAAACACCTTCTGACGTTGTGTAAGTGTTGTGATAAAGACTCCAGTGTCACCATGTACTGCTTTACAGAGTATCCAGGGAGTGTATCCACTATTATTTGAATGTATGTGAAAGGGGCACAAGCTGGGGCCATCTGTGCTTCTACCTAAACCACTGTAGGTTAATGCAGAGGCAAGATGTTCCTTTCCAAGGTTAAGTGATTTTCTTGGCATATGGATTAAAACAACCAGTAAAAAAGTGAGTAATGCCCAAGAGGAAAACACTACCTCAAACCAACCATTGTGCTGGGCACCAACCTTAAGGCCTCAGTATACTCAAACCAACTATGGGTAGACTACAGAAGTCCACGTGTGTGAAGGCACAGATAGGGAACAAAACACAGAGGGACAGTGTCTTTCCTCAAACACATTCATTTACTGAGCTCAGCTGTAAAAGCAACATGAATGGGATTAAACCAACCTGTGTACGTGTTTGATGGTGCTGTGTTTGTGGCACAGGATGGACACCACGTCATGTTTGGAGCCTTGGCTTCTCTCCAGAGTCACTGCCCACAGGTCAGAGGTCAGAGTCCTCTGGGCCACCATTGACACCAAACCTTTTTTTACCTTCAGTCTTAACACACACACACACACACACACACACACACACACAGATTACTTATGAAAATGTATTGGCAGCATTTAGAGAACATTCAAGTCAGCGTGATTTCATGCTCACCTTATGACAACAAACTCAGAACTGTTTGCCCTCAGATTAACAGACACCCTGATTGGCTCTCCTATCAACACTGGGCCCCTGTGATAGCGAATCATGACATTAGAGTCCAAGCTAAGCTCCTCCCCTTGCTGCCCATTCAAACAGGTTTCTTCGTCTTCGGTCCTGCCCTGTCCTTTGTCCTTCTCCTCCTCTTCATCTCTCAGTGTCACTGCTTTGATATAGAAGAGCTGTCTCTGGGACCGAGCTGCTCTGTCCTCCACACATTTGGACGGATGATCGGAGTAGAAACAGATAGACATGTTATGTTAAGATAAATGAAGCTAGGGAGAGTTTCATCTTAAAACTATTTTAAAAGTAGAAAGTAAAATACTAAACTATTTGAACAAACGTAAAACAATTTAAAAGACTTTTAATGTTTGCAACTTGAATAAAAATCAGTATGCATTATGTATTTATGTAGATTCAACTTCAAGTTCATAGATTTGTTAACATTTACTTTTGACAAGCTTCAAGCTTTAGCAAATGTTTTTTAAATCATTTGAATGAACTGAATACATGAATTTGCTGAAACGCTGGACGTCAGATTTCTTCCTGCTCTTGTATTTAGCATGTGAAATGCTGACATTTAATTAGTAATAAGTTGCAATGTATACATTTGCAATGTTATTGTAAAAAAAAGAAATACAGACTTGTATGACTCCATCTGAAACTATCTCTGTAACATACCGTGTGGGTGGCAGTTTTGGGTCATCGACTGCGTCAGAGAAGGAGTAATAAAGTTGGATTTGATTTGTCATTGGGCCCCTTGAGTATCTGTGGGCCTGTGGAATATCCGCCTGGGCGTCCCCATCAACCCCTGGATGATATCTAAAACAAGTCGTGAATTCATCTGTCATGTACTGATAAAAGTTTCATTTGGTCATTTATTTTTGGCAGGTGCTCTAACAAATTGTGCACCCAGGACCTACTGCCTTGTGTTTATTATTATTATTATTATTATTATTATTATTGTTGTTGTTGTTGTTGTTGTTGTTGTTGTTGTTACTTTTCATTTACGTTTTTACATGTTAAGTTGCACAAAGTCAGTGTCTAACAAGATGTTTCATCATCAAGCCTGAAGACTTTATTTGAGAGCAAGTACACAAACTCAGTACTCAAGTAAAAGTGCAAGCCCTAAAAAAGTACTCCATTACAAGGAGTACCACTTCAACTGCTTACTCAGGTTACTGGGTTCTAGTACTAATAAAATGAAATTAAATTAAATAAAGAGTTTCAACCTTAAAAAAGTTTCTGAAAAAGTAAATGTACCTGAAAAGAATAAATGTGTTTCTTCTCATGTCGGGCAACAGGCTGACATGTACAGTAAAGCTGCTACTGCTGCTGTTCATACAGCGTTTCATGAGCTGTTCCCTAACTGGAGGAGTTGAGCTCTGTTTTTTCTTTATGTTGAGGTCAGAGTTCAGACACCACACATTATATCACATTATAATCTATTCCACAGAACCTGGCCGACTGAAGTGAATGAGAGAAATGAATGAAACAATCAAACTTCACCTCACCTCAGTGATGGAGAAATCCCACTGCGACGGTTTCCTAATCTGCCGTGATGATATCCGCCCCAATACTGTTCCCGCTTCTGCACCCGGCGACGAGGGTGAATGTTCATTTGCCCCTCATCCCAGTCTCCATGTAACTGGATAGAGTTTGGGTCCTTGAACCAGTCACTGGGCATAGTCAGTGTGAGCAGGCACAGCCCTAGAGGAGGCTGGGACACGAGACAGACAGACGGACAGATAAAAAGAAGGAGAGGGAAAGCGTGCAGGGAATGAGGATAAGAGAGAATCTGCTCCTAACCTGCGTGGTACAGGACGCCTTGTGCTCCTCTGTTTCTTTGAAAGCATGCAGGGTGATATAGGTCCCTTGGGTGCTGGTGTCACCCCGCTGGTGGAACAGCACCCTCACTCTGAACCTCGTCTGTCCTCCCTCATCCCACTCTCTCTCGACATGCTCTGAGAGGAGGGACGCAGACAGAGGTGGAGTGAGAGGTACGACAGGTTCGGATAGGTGCTGTGGACAGACAGAGACATGTCCATGATTAGCATTATAACATAGATCACCACTCGGAGATCCCCCACGTGTCTCCCCTGTCCTTTTCTTCTTTACCTGTGTAACTGAGTACGGGCCAAACGAAGCCCTGAGGCTCGGTCTAGAGCCTGTGCCTGGTGGAGGCAGCATGAAAAGGCTCTGTGAGAAGGAGAAGGGGCTGGAGTTGGAGAAAAGAGGACTAAGCTCCGCCTGGGACAGAGGAAGGAACTGCCAGGAGGCAGGGTTGACTGACATGTGGACAGGCAGCGAGAGAGGGACAGGAGGCTGCAAGAGGCATGGAGGGACTAAGGGGAGGGAAATAGAAGGAGAGAGAAGAGGTGTGAACCAAGGTGTTAGACACTGAGACATGCAAGAAATCATTGAAGTACTTTAGACAAAAATCCAGTAACCATGGTGAAGACTCACCTGCTATGACGATGCAGAAGAGCAGCAGCATGCTAGTGCTCCACCCCACACTGGACCAGCTGACATCTGCCATCAACTAAGACCTGATGTAACACAGTATCACATGACAACCAGTCTGCTGAGGATAATGCATCCATTAAACTAATCTGCATTAGATATCCTCACCGAGCAGCAACAGTCAGCACCAGTCCAAGACATGGACTAAAGAGTCAGTCACATTTCACTGAATGATAATCACATGTGAATGTTAGCAGGTCAGACAACTTTTACAGAGGTGACCACGGAGCTCACTCACATGTTCAGATCTCATCAGTTAAATGGATAGGAGGGAATACCTGAAAGGGACTGTAGTCAACTGTCACGACTGACGTCAGCCAGTATCAAACAAAGAAAAGAAACTGAGCAGAGTGTCCAAGTGATTGGCTGGAAGCAGCTTTAACACTGTCGATCCAGTCGAAGGTGAAGTCTGTTCTTACTACTGTGTTGACTGATGGTTGTACAGGAGATCCCACCTGCACATTTTACTCTCTGAAGCTTTTACTGTTCATGTGCTGGAATCGTTCTGCTTGTGCTAAGCACTAATCACAGCCTCATCGTGCAGCATCACAGATAGAATCACACATCAAAGCTGGAAGGAGGAAGACTGCACAACACTAAGGAGCGAACAGTGTCTCATAGTGTCTGTTTATGTCTGTGATGTTGTTATTCTCATACTTCCTACTGCAGATTTGTTTTGTTCCTCTGTTCTGTACACAAAATCTGTTTCTTGACACACACACACACACACACACACACACACACACACACGGATGCACACTCCTATGCTTTGACCCACCTGTATGTGTTTATTTCACATCTTTTCCGAGCTGCATCTTAGACAGGTGGTTCCCTCTTCTTCGCTCACACAGCTGCATCACACCCTTCACCAGGAATTTAAGAATAACTTCACAATCAAAGTGAAATCCTAGAAGATCAAATCAGGCGTCTTTTAAAAAAGGTTGTGCTTCCTCAGAACTATTGTCTCTTCGCTCGATGCTGGTCTCTTGCTGCTGTAAACCTGCTAAACCTCTCTCACTGTCCCTCCTCCCTCTGTCAGATTCATACAATACGGATTTATTGGTTTAAACAGTAACTAATCCTCCGCCCCACCATTGTCCCTCCTCCCTCCCCTGCTTTACAATCTCATTTTCTCTTGATTGCTTCTTGCTCACTCTTTCCCTGTGTCTTCATCTCCTTGTTTTCTTCCACCCTAACCCCGTCTTCAAACTATTTCACCAAAGAGCAGCTCATTTGAAATAAAAAGCTACCTCTCTGTCACTTACATGGACACGTCTTTATGGCACTGCATGGACACATTTTAGTTCAAAGCTGCTGTTGGTATGAGACTTTGTTCAGTTTGTGTAGTTAGATTATGTAGATGTAGTTAGAGTGATAGCTAAGGTTACAGTAAGGAGCTAGGAAATGTATTATTCTCTGGACTGGAAATCCCATAACAGTGTCAGTTGGACTCCACAAGCAATGGATACACATTGGATATGAAAGCCAGATTTTTTTCTGTATGGAAATGCACATAAGGGTCCTGAGTCAAGAGTATAGTTAAACAAGACTATCCATATAAGAACACCAGTAGCATTGTGACAGTTACACTTTGTGGACTTAACAAGTTCCTGAAATCAAGAAAACTCAGGTGTAAATAATGACTCATGATGTCTAATGTCTAATGATTCATCTGCTCAGTGTACAGACCCACATACTGTCATCACTATGACCCACATGTACTGTACTTACTGTGTTCACACTTTTCCTGTGCAGTGAGGGATTAGTTGGGATTTTACAGGTGTGCTCACTTTCAATTTGATCTCTAAATGAAGGGTTTTAGATCAGTGTCTGACCCATTTCAAAACCTCAGCGATTGCTTTGGTGATATCAGTGTTATTGGAACAAATAGAACTGATGGTCATAGCAAAAGGATGAATACACACAGGAATGATGGAGGGACTGAATCATTTCAAACTAGGATGTATGAGAGTGTGTTCTGTGTGACAGTCAGGAAACGACAAACTTTATACTAGGATTAGTGTGGAAACTAAGGTGCATATAAAATGCTTTTGTTACTAATGTGACACACTGATGTTGATGTGACGTGTGTATTTTTACCATTATTGTCTCATTATTGACTAAGACCCGCTGTGTGAATGAGTCCATTTAATCCAGAACAACATTACGTTTGAACAACTTTTTAACTTTGCATATACATCCTAGTCCTGTACGTGTATGTGATAAATATTTCCCTCTGTCTCACAGGGAAATGTATGTGAGTGTGTGAGAGAGTGGTAATAGAGCAGCAGAAGGGGCTTAGAGAACAATGAATCTGACAGTGACAGATGAGCTTAGCAGAAAAAAAAATTGCATCAAATTTTCTCCAAACAGACCCCCACCTACTTCCACTTCACTTTATACTTTTCATACAACCCTCTTTCATCCATCAGTGCCACATCTTTGTATTGTCTTACCAAAGATTACATTAACATTTGTGAATCCTGTGGGCAAATGAGGGTGTTGCAAAAGATCACATATGAAATAAATGAAGGAAAAGCCCACAATTTATCACATGATGTTGCACAAAGTCTCAGCATCACAAGAGAGTAGGTCTACCATTAGGAACATAAACACTGGACATGTAAACCTGTGCTCAACTGTGTGTGTGGGAGGCTTCTGTTAGCTGGGTCACTGCTGAACGTCCAGCAGTTCTGTCTTCTTGCCGTACTTATGAAGTGCTGCAGGACTCATGGAACACCTGGTTGTGGACTGCATTTCCTTCACCACCCACCTTCTTGGAAACCATGACACAGAACCAACCCCCAAACATTAATATGGAGACTAAGCTAAATGATCAGTGTTGGAGAACTGAAGGAGAACAAGAATTTGCATTGACATTGAGGATGCTTCCCCACTTCACCACAGCAGTTGGGCACATTCTCACAACACAACAATAATAGTGTAGAGCACTACACAATGTATAGTGCTCTCCATGATCTAAATAGTCAAGACTCATTTTTAAATAAATTCTCATGTCAGATGGCCTGAAAGGCAGTGGACAGTCGCCTAGAGCGATGTTGGGAGTTCTACATAACTCTGTATAAAGTTATATTTTGTAAGGTCTTAAATCTAACTCTGTAAAGTGCCTTCGAGATGACTTCTATTGTGATTTGACACTATCCCAATACAATTGAATTGAATTGTTCTGTGCACAGAGGAGTCCAAATTTGAGGGAGTTCAGGGAGGGAGATCTTTCCCTTAATGTGGTCAAATTTGTCTTTTGCTTTGCTGATCTGCGTTGTCCAGGAATAGACCAAAAGATGGAAACATCTTCTCCCCATCACATTTGTTTCTAGCTTTGGTCCTGTTGTAGGGTATAGCACTGGCCGGAAATCATTCTTACCCAAAATTTGACCATCTTTGGATACCTTTGAATGAATTTGAACATGTGAACTGTATGAAAATATGAATCATTGTTTTGCCCATGTTTTCATAATAAACGCCTGAATCCCTGATAGTTTCAGGAAGGGACTGTAACCAAGAAACTCCATCATCTTCTTTGTTCTTTATCTCCCCAGAATTACTTCTTTACACATCATTGTGTATCTGTATATGTTACGCACACTCTTACATATTTCTCTTTCTTCTCCACACATTTGTGTCCTTGTGTCAATCCCCTGCTGGATAATCTGCAGCTGTAATCTGCAGTCATCTGTCATTGTTTCTCTGGATGGAACATTTGCAATGAGGCCAGATTATCATCTCATACTGTGACCTGAGCACAGAGGACGAGGCAAAATACACCCACTCATACACAGATGGACACACGCGCGCGCACACACACAGACACACACAGACACACACACACACACATGTGTATCAACTTTACCGTGTGTGATTAAATCAAACAAAATGAAGAATAAAATATATAAACACATGCACTTGTTTGTTTTGCATGCTGTAATTATCTTTTTCATACTGACCATGTTCGTTCTTCCATTACTTCAAATCTGCAATCCTCATTCTGTGCAAAAACACAGGACAGACAGCAGAAATAAATGCAACAAGTAAAACCTGTTTCAGTGTTCCTGTGGGCACCTGGATGTTGTTTTAGGACAGACATGAAACGTTGTGAACCTGTCCTTTATTAGTGTGTTTTCTTTAGTCAGGCTGCTGACACAGCTCTACAGTGGTACAGTCATTAGACCTGCTGATGCCACCGATTCCAAATTCAACTGATTCGGTTGAGCCAACTGACAAAAGAAGACTCTCCTCCTGTGTTAAGAGGAACTTAGGAAAGGAAAGGGTTAGGGTGAATTGTTGCTTTAACAAAGCATTTCACATTGAGGCCTTCCCCACAGGTGACTCAGTGTGAGCCAAGCGGACGTGGCGTGTATGTTTACATTTTCCATTTAGCAGACGCTTTTATCCATAGCGACTAAAGATACAAGGTACAAGGGTAGGCAGGGTACACGTAAGGAGGCCTTGCCCATTTTCATTTAGTTCTGTTGGTTGGACGACACAGTGACCAGCAGCAGTGACTCGGTGTGGGCAAAGAAACAAGCCAAACTATGCTCAGTGTGCATCAGAACAGTGTGAAGCAGAGTCCTCTTCTGTTTTGCTATTAAAGACGTTTCTGTCAGCCCGAGATAAACAGCTGTTCAGACACAGCTTTCTGTTCAAATGCGATCATTGGCAGCTGAGATGTGTGATCAATGTGTGATAAAACAACAATCAACCACAAGCCTGACTTCACCATGCAGGAGACAACAAGAGAGGCAGAAGCAGACAAAAGAGAAGACATAAGACGAGTGAAACGAAAGAGGAGGGACTGAAAGAAACATGAGAGGACAGCGAGAAACAGACTGGGATAGAGGGGGAAAGAGATGCAGGTTACGACAGAAATAACACAAACAGGAAGCTGGTGTCAACGGCAGAGGAAACCACATCTCTGCACTGAGTAACCACCTTCGTCTCTCACTCTCTTCTCCTCCTCTTCTCCAAAATCTGCAAAATGTTCCATTTACCTCGTTCACAGATGACAAAAGAGGCCAGACTCACTTTAATGATGCATTTAATGAAAATCAAAAGTTCACAATATTAACACAAGTCGACAACAACACAAATGTCTTTATGGTAACAAATCGATATCTTCAGAGTTATGAGTGAAGCAGTGTCCTGATATTTACCATTAGATTTATCTCAGTAGTTTGTCCTGTAGATAGGACGTGAAAATATAGAGCTTAGCGCAAACACTGGGAAAAAACTGGGAGAAACTGTAAGCCTAGCAAAAAGAAATAAAACCACTCCAGACTTCAGAGCTGTCTGATTTACACGCTGCTTGTTAGAAACAACATCCAGGATCCAGCTGAGAACTAGTTCCACTGCTGACGGCACTGATGGTGACGCAGTGGAACAGGAACTACTGACTATTAGCTGGAGCTTTAACACGGTCTTACATAAAGTCTTGGTAAGTCATTCATTGACAAACAGAGATGATGTTTCTACTCCAGGATGGATGATGATGATGATGAAGAAGAAAGGAAGATAGAGGAGTGTCAGAAGTTGTGACCACTGTTCCTATTGGATGACGGCTCTCTGCTGTCACTCACTGTCAGTCGCTCTAGAGCTGATTTGATGACATACAAGAAAAGTCAAAATCTATGTTAAGATTAAGTGTGTGTGTGTGTGTGTGTGTGTGTGTGTGTGTGTGTGTGTGTGTGTGTGTGTGTGTGTTACCGGGGATAGGAGAATCTCTTCTCTCCCTCGTCATTTTTAACAGTTTTCCCTCGATGGTAAGACACTAAATTATAGACAAAAAGAGACAAAAGACAAACATCTGTTATTTACTGTTTCTCGTATCACACGTCTGTCTACCAGTACTGACTCTGCTCTGTCTGTAGCTTCCAGCTCTAAGCTCATTAGTTCTTATGATGTGAAGACAGCTCACAGGTGCAGTAGATACTGTAGCTGCTCCATGTTTTTATCAAAACTACAAAAGAGAGTATTTATTGGGGGACCCACATTTATTGTCTAGTGATTATCTGTGGCAGCAGGACAGTGTCTGTGGGTCTGAGTAAAGATAAAACAAGCTGTGTTCAGAGTAGAGGCCATTTCATACTTTCACTTGCCTTGCAGCACATCTTTACTCACAAACTTCAATTCATGCCACAACTGGTGGTGTGTACATGGACGTGTTCCACACATGTGCAGGACAAAACACGATGACGACTCTGGACACTAGTAACAATAAGAAGAAGCGCAGAATGTGCACTAGACCTGCAGACAGTCTGTGGACCGCACACAGACGTCTTTAGAGAGTCCATCAGATGTCAACTGTTTTCACTGTCTGCCAAACAGCACACTTGTTAAAATCATTTCCTCCTATTTATTAATGTGCTTTAACGTCTTCATCTCACATCTTGTAGTAACATACAGTATACAGTAAGTTCAGTTTTACTATGAGGTGGTGAAGGCAGCATGGGACAACAGGAAGTGAGCAGTAGGTTCAAACTGTTTTGAACATTAGTCATTATAACATGTTTGCAGAGTGAGGTTTCAGGTTTTAATGTTTTTCTTTGTTTTATTTTTTTACCTTTTCCACAATACAATTAAAACATGTAGCTTTGTATTTGTTATATGTTTTTTCCTTCATGTTCTGAGTGTGAACTCACAATGTCAGATGATCTTTTTTGCATTTTTAGTTACAAATACTTATACTAATAATTCTCTGAGCTTTACATGACATTATTTATTTTACTATTACTATTTTTCGTGTATCTTATTTCACGTTCCACATCTTGTCGTGATATTAGTGACACGTGTTATTTCCAAATGTGAAATTTCATATCTAAAATCATAACATAATGTGAAATGCTTGACTTCACATCTGTCACGTTTTATTTCACATGGTATTTTTAATATACACTTGTGAAAGTCAAATGCAAAGCCTCGGGTGCACGTGAAATTACATGATCACATGAAAAAAACCTAATTCCACATGGGCATGTTGTATTTGTGAGGGTCATTCTCTCATTTCTTACTGTCAGACTTGGGTGATGATTAAGTTTATCTCACAGCAGCTTTAGCGAACATGGAAAGTAGAAATTGGCCTTATTCAAGCAACCTGCTGCCCAGTGAGTGTGTCTTAATGTTGTGTTTCGATGCAACAATGGCACAAAAGAAGAAAAAGTTATGTTATAATGAAAGAAAAGATTCAAATCACCCATTAAAACATTCTTTAAAAGTCTCCAGTATCTGTATGCATGTTACTCAGCAGTCTTAGGTGTTTGTATGCGTGACTCACCGCTGTGACTCTGTGTAGGTCCAATCCAGCGATTCTGCCTCCTGTCTGATACTGAAAACCAACAACACAGTAAACCAGTGAATGTGCATGTGTAGTAACTCTTTTGTAAATGGATTTAAGGAAGCTGGAGTTGCTGAACTATGCTATGCTCATTTATTTTGCACTGCAGTGACTTGTTGTGAATATGACACAATATGTTGCAAAGACCTACATGACATCAATACTGGAGGCGTAGCGTGAGCAGCTCTCCGCAGAGCTGCAGCAGTGTGTGTGTTTACAGGAGGCGTTCAGGTACACTACAGAATGTAGGTCACCTGAGTTTTAGAAACACTCGGAGCCCAGTTTACAAGCATTGTGGTTACGTATGTTGAACAGGGAAGAACATATATAGTTTGATTTGCAAAGCTTGAACTGATGTGTCTTATTTTTAAGATGCGCTATGTGCTTTTTATGGACGGCCTATTAACCAGTTTGGAATTCATACAGTGTAACTTCTGTCATTTTACCATTACAAATGTTAAATGCTTCTTTATTTAATGTATTGAACCGGGAATGCTGTGATCACATTCACACTGTTAGGTCGTCATCAACCAGTGGGGCAGATTAGCTTTAGGAGGTTACATCTAAGAAAAAAAGACAATGCAGATCTGACTGACTATTGGACCTCTCTCCTTCTGCAGACAGCTTTTCCTGCAGGCTGCTGTCTGCTCTGCTCAGGTCTGTCCATCATTCAACTATTTCTCATAGTGTGCAGAGGTGCACACACCAAAGTAACACAAACACCAACAACGTGCCGTCTCTGAGCCGTTTGAGCTACAACAGAACAAACCTCACATGTTCATGGCTGATCACAACTGCTACAAAGGTTAATGGCAGCAGCTACTGCTGGCGTTGACACCGTGACCGCCTTTGTGAATGATACTCACTGTCCAATCATCCAGATGTAAAAACTAAGGTTCTTATTTTCTACAGGCTGATTTTTGACCTATGGGCAGGTTAATTCAAAGTACTGCGCACAGTGTTAACACTGCTACACTGTAGTTCTATTGTATTTTATTCTGGTGGGTCAATCTGACAGTCCTCTAGATTTAAGACATAATCTGTAATCTTATAAATCCTAATCTAAAAAAATCACAGTTTTCAGATCAGTAGAAAAGCATCAAAATATGTGTGCAATGTGTCCACTGTGTTACAAGTTAGTGTGTGTGTGTGTGTGTGTGTGTGTGTGTGTGTGTGTGTGTGTGTGTGTGTGTGTGTGTGTGTGTGTGTGTGTGTGTGTGTGTGTGTGTGTGTGTGTGTGTGTGCACTCACGTCTCCTCTGAAGGGCTTGGACCGTGGGTCTGGTGAAGCGGATCAGTAAAATGATCACTAGCACACAGCTGAGCAAAGCTGTCATGACTCTGTAGGTCTGCAGTTGCCCCTTAATATCTGGGGAGGTCTCAACTGGACACACACACACACAAACACAAAACATCAACTGTAACTCGAAAACTTCGTGTTAGGATCAGGATATGTACTGCAAACTTTATATTTTACATTTGCAGAATGTTTTTTCATTTAAAAATCATCTGCTTAGTCAGCTATGAATCAAATAATGTCTGACAGTCAGATTATTTGATTTACAGGTATTAGATTAGATTTTTGCAGAAAAAAAATAAATAAATAATGATCAATGTCCTGACATGTCCAAACAGAAGTCAGAGCTCATTTGAAAATGTTACAATGCGTACAGGACAAACTTTAGATGACACATCCTCTGTGTAAGCTACTGAGTAGAAAACGTCAAACCACAACAGGTCATGAACTTATCTCCTTTACAGACAAACAGCAACATACACACACACACACACACACACACACACACACACACACACACACACACACACACACACATAGCGGACTGACCTGTGCATTGGACCTTCAGTGTGTTGCTCAGCTTCAGCTCTGCTCCGGCCTCAGTGATGTGAGAACAATTCTGCACTTTTCCACCTTTTTTCCAAGACAAACTATTTGTACAACCTTTCTTGTGCTTACAGACATCTTGCAAAAGATCCCTCACACTCTCGTGACAGACACGTGAGGAGGCAGAGGGATGATGGAGGATTACGTCTCCTTCACATTGACCCGTCCACTTGATAGATAAGAAGCCCAGAACAGGTGTCCTGAGGTTGGAGGGGGGGGTGGTGGAAGCACCATGGTTAGGACAGGAGCAGGGAGTGCTGCTGATTGGAGTGGATTCGTTGCCGTGAGTCTGAGGTGCCGTTGAGTTTGCTTCTCCGGGATAAACGTCTGTAAAAACAACAATTAACATGTATAATATAATAATACACAAATATATATTTCTCTTGAATACGTAAAATAATACAGTGGATATGAGATCTCTGAGAGCAACACAAGGTAAATAATCATCCAAAGTCATCCGCTGCAAAGTGCTAGCACATACGTAACAGGCCGTGCAGCTACATATACAAGGAGCCACAGTGTTACAGGTCTAACAATGGTTCATCCTTGGGCCCCTCAAACATTATTTCTATGATACTGATAATGCAAATAGTCGTATTATGTCCTGTTGGCTTTAAATTGTGATTCAAAAAGCACCTTTAAATAATTTTAAGAGCATAATTTACATTTTTCTACATAGCGCACATCATTTTATTCCATTCTTTATATTTTTAGTCAAACGATGGGTGAGTACAACATATCTTTTTTGCTTTCAGATTGGATGCTGCACTAACCCACTATTTATTGAGCCACTGGAGCCTGTATTTACTGTAGAGTAAAATATGATATCAGGAACCTTGACGGTATATTCAACCATGAAGCCAAATGGTAGTTTTCTTCACTCAGTCCCACACAAACCGTGCTGCTCCAACCAATGTTCACTACTGCTTACACTATCACAGCGTAGCTCATTGTATAGTTTGACCAACATAAGATCCAACATAAGACCTACCACTCAAAATCTTTTTACAGCCTTCTTTAAAATGGGTTTAATTTATTGCACGACTGTTAAACATTAAATTATTAAATGTAAAGATTAAATTATTAAATTAAAGATGTTAAGTTCCACCAATACTCTGCCCAGTTGTAAGGCACAGAGATATTATATGTTTTATAATTAGCCATTAGTTAGGATAGAATTAATTTATTTGATTTGAATTGTATTATTACTATTTATTTTTTAAAATGTGTTTTTATTATTATGACATACATGGTCATGATCTCCTTTAAAATCAGACATCTAGTAAGTATACTATAAGTATATTTATACATATGTTACTTATTTATACTTATTCTTACATACATGATAAATACTATATAAAACTTTCCAAACAATCATTTCTTACTGCATGTAAAGTCCCATTTTGCTTTTGCTTTTGTTTTTCTTATTGGACTTATCTTATTGTCAGCATCAGTAGAGCACATTGAACCTGTGTGAAAGCTGCTATTCAAATTCAGCCTTGAATTACTGATTTAATGTCCGTGTGTACAGTAAATTAGATTATAAAAGAATGACTGGACGCTTCTAGTTGGACACTGACATTCAGAATGAATACTGAAGACGGCTCTAAAGCCAACGGCAGCCCAAAGACCTAAATGTTTCAGATTCATATTCCAAAATCAAATCAGCCATTAATTGATAAAATTTTAGGTATTGGTATTTTAAGCATGACATTTGAGGTTAAGATCAGATAAGATTTTTAAACCACAGAGGACATGATCGAAATGAACTCCACCTTTCTGAACTGTAATGTTGATCTGACAAACAATACAACAATTATATTCTGGAATTTATCTTATTATCCTATTTATCTTAAAATAGTATATTCTGTACAATCAGTACTTGCTTGTGTTTTACTTGCATGGTGGTACTTCTTTTACACACGTAGTTGCTACAGCCAACTTGTGGCAATGCATTTTAAATATGCTATGTAGTTATGTAGTTATTGCTCAAAATTGTTTAGTTTTGTAATTGAAGATTCAGTAAAACAGTATCTCCTGGTATACCCATGGTGGTATTTTGCCCTGCAGCTTATTTTCTAGTTTTCACTGGGAACTGATTTCTGTTCAAAGCATCTCTCAGTAAAAACAGTCAGAGCTCTGTCAGGTTTTCAAATGTCACTTTTTGATGCTGTGAACACCACAAACCCATTTCTATTCAGTGCCGCTGTGTTGGTGTGGCAGCGCAGGTTTCAAAGCCTCTGCAAACAGAACTGAAACTATCAGCATGGATAGATACCACCACCAGCTAATGTCAAAATATGTTTGTTTTCTCTTTTTTTTTCAATTTGGATTAATCAAGTTCTAAAACCTTTACTAACAGAAACCACTAAAAGCCTATTTTTATCTTAATGTTTTTGACTCGAGCGAGCTGTGTCTCTATTTTTGTCTTTTATTGTTGGACCGCTAAACAGCCATTCACTAAACAGGTGTAGTTCTTAATCAGGCTTTACCGTGCCTGTCATGAGGAGGGACC
Organism: Anabas testudineus; assembly: GCF_900324465.2. Classification (NCBI taxonomy): domain Eukaryota; kingdom Metazoa; phylum Chordata; class Actinopteri; order Anabantiformes; family Anabantidae; genus Anabas; species Anabas testudineus. The sequence continues at coordinate 26,061,887 of NC_046610.1, forward strand.
TGAGCTTCTTTTCAGCATTAAAATCAACAATGTGTTTATTTCTGTCATTCCATCTTTGTAACTAAATGCACTGAAAGTGCTGCTGCAGCTTTTCAGTGTAAATAAAACATTTACGTTCTGAGATGATGGAATATATAGTAGAAGACACCTCTGCTGTAATCGAGTGATATTTTCCACCACGACCAACAGGTGTTAAACCTAAAGTCTCTATCTCTTCTTCACACATAATAAATTTATATATATACATATTACACACTGTAAAGTGCCCCAAATTGATTTTTGGTGTGATTAGGCGTACAGCATTCCTGCATTTAAAACTACATTAATATCCTCACGTAAAATTTATTATGTGAGGTAGAAGTACTTTTGCCTGTATATTTGTCACTTTCTAGTTGGATTCAGCAGTTACAGTATTTTTGTCTTTTTGTTATGCACCCTGACACAACTCTACAACTCTACAATCTCTCTCAAAATCTTTCTCTGTGAACGGATGATCATTTAGCACATGTGCAGCAAACTGAAAACTATAACGAAGACTAAATAATAATAATAATAATAATAATAATAATAATAATAATAATAATAATAATAATAATAATAATTGGTGTTTAGTGTGGCACACCTGTGTCTGTGTCAGTGAAAACCTGTGACTGTGGTAAAAGCTGGTGTGAGCAGCTTTTCACTGCAAATTACATAAACTAATTTGCTGTCGCACAATTTCAAATCTAAACTCAAAATTCAGCCATCAATTTTATTCTCTCCTGACATTTGATTGTATTTCTTCATTGTAGATTTGCTCTATTATTTTTTCGTCTTGAGGTCATTTTACTGTAGATATTTTATTTAATTTAGTCATTTTTGTGATTGTCATCGTATTTTTATTGCTTACTCATTTTGAAGGATTTTCTTTCAGGTGTCACAAACGTCCCTCTGTGAAATGTGTTGTATAATTTAAGGGCCCCCTCGCCTTTCCTTTGCCTAGCTAAAATTTAAATTTACATTTGAATTCAAATTTACAGTGCTTATCTAACCTCTGCTTAAGGTTTCTTCCTCTCCACTGTTGCCTAAATCTTGCTCAAATGGGATTGTTGGGTTTTCTATATAATTCTTTATACAATTATACTTTGTAAGGTCTTAAACTTTATACTGTAAAGTGCCTTGAGATAACTTCTGTTGTGATTTGGCGCTATACAAATGAAATAAAATAGAATTATTTAATGTCCCAATGAATCACACTGTTGCCCCAGTGAGCAGAACTGAAGCACATTGAAACTAAACATTGACATTTGATTAATCAGAGTCGTGACTTTTCTTTTGTTAGCATGTCTGCAAAAATAAGTGACATGAACCCAGTGTACACACCTATCCCTTTATACTCACTACATGTTTCAGTAGATTTTAAATCCAAGTAGGAAATCATCGGACTTTAGTTAAACTGTATTTATATGACTCGTCGCATGCTGTTTACACTGCCTCAGTGGTTATCATGCTTTTCCAACACATGCCAGAAAAATATGATCAAAACTATTTGAATTCCTGATGTTAGAAAATAAATTTACTCACTGGGATCAATAAAGTCATGTGACCTGACTGTATTTTTATAGTTATAGTATATAGTATCATGAATATAGTTGTGAAATTAATTTAATGGCGTGAAAGTACAATATTGAAATGAAGTGAAGTAGCAGATCATTTAAATACTCAAGTAAAGTCAAAATACCTCACAACGGTAGGCCTACTTCAACATCCAAACAACTCGAGACAAAATCCAAGAGGTCAGTCTGAGTATAGTAACAGATCTGTGGGTTTCACGTATCACACTACAAAACATTGTACAGAGGTGTGTTACGCACAATAATGCAATAAAGTAAGTTAAGAGGTTAATTCGGTGTCAGCGTCATCACCGTTAGTAATGCTTGCATTTACAACACATCTACTTGAATTAATTAAATGCACCACCTGCATAGTGACCCAAATCACGCACACCCACCAGCGTCCAATAATGTAGAGCTGACGCTACAGAAAAAACATTTAGTGTGTTCATCCAAAGAGTGGTGCTCTTTGGAGAAAGGAGAGGGAACAAAGTTCCAAAGTGAAGAAACTGGATTAATCTCTGCTTTGTTGTGTAACGTAGTCAGTAAGAGTGGGCGAAGTTAGAACATCACTAGTGAGAGACAGTTGGATATATGTAATTACGGATCTACCAGCCTACCGCAGGCCCTGCGGAGCAGTCTGCACTCAGGCATGAATACACGCTGCTCTACTAGTGCTATTCTACGTTCTTATGACCGCATTGCAAATGTTAAAGTTACCAAAAGGTTTGCTGGCATGTATTTGATTGGCCAGTGCAGCCGTGTGAAGGATGACAGCATACTGTGTTGTATCAGCTTCACAAAAATACACCTCGGTCCACAGTCCCAGTTCTACCAATGCACAAGGCTGTATAGCTCTTTAGAGTGAGATGATGCAGATTTGTGATGTTGCAGGCTCAGTAGGTCATCATTCTGGCTCAGGAGAGTTTCTCTGGACAGATGCTGTCACTGCTGTACACGTCCCACGGGTCTGTCCCTAATCATTTCACACTCCACATTGTCGCTGACAAACCATAAGTTATTTTCATCCTTTTTTTTCTTGTTATTCCTGGTCAGCACATGTCCTGTGTTAGTTGAGACTACAGTGTTCACTGTTTAAGTATTTTGGAGGTGCATTTGTTCTAAGGGTTACGTAAAGGCTGGCCTAAAACACTAAACTAAATTAGCTTTGTGAAACCGACCCTTTCAATGTCAGAAAAAAAGGAACCTGTCTTTGCACGATGTCAAATGTAGCTACTCTAGCGATCCCATTTGGGTTCAGGCCCTGCCAGTGATGGCGGAGCTGCTGCTTCAGATGCTGGGGACCTGCTTGAGCTCCTGAACCCCGGACTCCGATATAAACGTGAAGTCGCTATTCAGAAGTATAACAACATGGATGCTCCGTCTAGGGAGACTGGTGTGGAGGTGATTTTTATGTTGTTATTTTAAATGTTAACAGCATACCCAGCATGGTGTAACCTAGAACGTGTAGTCAGGTTATAGCACTTTTCACAGAAAACAACTTGACTTGACTCAACAGTGGCTCTGTTCCATTTCGGTGAGTTTAGTGAGTCATGCCGCCCGCTGCACAGCACCAGCAGCCATGTTTCATGTCTGTCTCTAGTTACTCTGGTGGCATCAACACTTTTGTTACATAGGAAGTTCATTTTATAGTGTGGATTGAGCCACGTTTCTGCCCAAAGCGCATTGTACTTTATTTACTTTACTTTATGTTGATACAGTCAATTATCTGAACCTGAATAGCATTTCTAAGTTTCTATCCAAGTCTGAACTGATCCTTCGGGTCCTGCCGGTCTAGGTTATCCACCCTCTGGTTTATTTACGAAACAACGGCTCTTTATGTTCCAGTGATCAGTTTAGACGTCACCTCCCTGAATAGTAGCTAAATCTGATTTGACCAGATTGTGGCTTGTGTTATATTCAGTTTGGCCCAAAATACAAAGTGCACCTGTACTAACTTTCCTGTTTTATATTAGCAGATAAAGACATTTTCAGTAGTTCATAAATAAAAGTTTTAAGTTTACCGTCGTGTGACCACTCAATTCATTTCAGGTCTTGGGATGGGCCACTATCTGTAACAACGTACAAAACTAGTGGTTCTGACTGATGGAGAGAAAAAGTGTGAAAAGAATGAAGTTAACTTACCAGCAGTCATCAGTAAAAAAGCTGCGAGGGTCACAGCAGTTCTAAGATCCATCACAATACCAGAGAAAGATTAGTGGAGGAAGAAGACGCAGACAGACAGGAGGTGAAAACAGACGACACAATCAGGTTACGACGCCAACAACAGAAAAAAAAAAAGACTGATATGAGAGGAAACAGTGCAGAGGTGTACAGCTCCTCGGTCTCTTTCTCTCTCTGTGTCTCCATGCACAGTGAATCACTTCATCCCCGGGCCTGGTGCTGCAGCTTGTGCACAAGTGCAGATTTCCTCCCTTCAAAGCGAGACAAGCAGAGAGGGGTGGGGAAAATAAGAAATGAAGATAAGAATGGAGGAAAGAGGAAGAGGTAGGAGGAAGAGGTGAAGGGAAGAGTTACTAAATGAAATTCATTTTTTTCACCCTGTTTTTGAGTCATGAGCTTCTGCTGAGTGACAGTTGCTGAGTGGAGCTTCAGTGTAGCCGAGGCTCCACACGAGGGTCACACTGAACAGGGAATATAATGCTACACAGTAGGATATGATCAAACAACACTGTTTACGACATGTTAAAAATCACCACCTTCAGTGCTCCTGGGCCTAATTTTGTCTTGGCCCTGCTGCCTCGAGGTCTTTAATCAGGTCTGTGTCCAGAATGGTCTTCTGGTCCAACGTCTGACAGTGTAACGCCACCTATAGGTGGACTATGAATTCCTCAGTGTTAATAATGGAGCGCTTTGCTTTAGAGAGATGGTTTTTAGTGTCTAACTGCATCACGCTCACAACACTTTACTAACATTTACATGTTGTGTTCAATTTGTCCACTGTCTGACACACCTGTGTGTATTTGTACTCCTGTCAGTGTTCGATAAGATGATTTTAACTCCCTCACTCTGCACAACACACTGCATGCTGGCGACGTCTGAACAAGCTCGGTGCGCCCATTTTGCACCGACTGGACCAGCAGCATGTTGCTGATGATTCATTTAACAAGACGTTTACTCTGTGTGGGTTTGATTTATTTTATAATTGGTCAATAAAAGTAGAAGTTTTTGGAGTACCTGGTTCAGAATAAAAATACGTTTGTGTATGTCTCAGTATCTAACACTCTAAACACTGTAATGTTTCATATTCACGATAAGGACTCTGAGACTACTCACACAGGTATTTTATTTTTACCCTGTAATAAACAGTGAAACAGAAATTTAAAGGCACCTTTGCTTAGCTTTTTACGTAGTCTAGCATAGTCATACAGTCATCTGTCTGCTGTTGTTTCTTGTAGGAAATTGATATAATGTAATGTTACATCACTGCAGCAATCATATTCAAATATCCCTTGTTATGCTGAAACAAATAGTCAATTATGTGCTACTGTCTTACAGTACTGTACTGCATCTACACGTCCCTGACAACAACAAATCTACTGCTGTTAGGTTTATGCAATGTGAACTTTGTATAATATACACAGGTGTAGGACCTGGTCAAAGTAAAGACTAAAATAAATAAAAGTAAAATAGAGACATGTTAACAGTAGAATTAAAATGGCAATGCTTTCAATGATACAAATTAAATGTGATAAAATTAAATCTTTACTTTTATAAAGCCTGATTAAAAAGAAGAAAGTTCTCTGGGGGTTTGTTAAACTATGAAAAGCATCAGGCACACTTTATAGCCCCCCCCAACCCCCACCCCCTTTTCTGTTTTCAGTCTGTTACTATTACTATTACTACTACAAGACAGATTCTTTTACACAATTATCCTCTGTAAGGTCTTAAAGTTTACACTGTAAAGTGCCTTGAGATGACATCTGTTGTGATTTGGTGCTATACAAATAAAATAAGATAGAATTTGATAGATTCTTAAGACTGAATGAATTCCCTCTAAATGATTTTAATTCAATTCTATTCTATTCTATTTTATTTGTATAGCGCACTCCACAGTGTTTAAGAATTAAGACCTTACAGAGTATAATTGTATAAAGAATGACATAGAAAGCCCAACAATCCCATTTGAGCAAGCTTTAAGGAAACAGTGGAGAGGAAAAACTCCCTTTAGAGGAAGAAACCTCCAGAAGAACCAGGCTCATAGTGATGCAAACATATTCTCAAAACTATCTCAAAAATATGTAAAGTCCATATTCTTTGTAGTCTAATACTAATTCCTATGTTTGTTTTGTGTAATCACATTTAACATTTTACAACAAGAAAGTTGAAAGACAACTGTCTAACTTAGTATATTTATCACATTTGATGACTGATAATAATTAATCAATGAAAGTCAAACAGACCAAAACGTTAAACAAGAGACGCAGTATGTTTTAATTAGTGTTTTCATGGTTTTACGGTTTGGTGTTTTCTCTCTGATGCACCTGTCTCAACTCATAAGGTGCAGAGATTCTTTTATCATGTATGTATTGAATAACTTTCTGTTAAAACTTGTTCAGTTTACCAGAACCGTAATAAAAGAAGCTCGCTAACTGCTGATGACACAGTGTGGTGTTCAGAGGGGTTGTCCCACTTCACAAGGAAATCGTTTTATCCATACCCTTTGTAATTCTGTATTGAGGGGGAACTTGAAGTTGAGGGAGCATTCAAACATGTGAAGTAGGGGTAGGTATATGAATTGGTAGTCGGCCGGTCAGATTGAACCTTTTACAGTAACTATAGCAGAGTAGCTTCACTGGCCTGTTTATGCTGTTTATTCAGATTGTTTCTCTCACTTGCTGCAAGACCATTAATGGTTAACATAAAATCTCCAAGTTCAGGTCTGTTCTTCTGTTGATATTATCTTAATGTGATCATACTGCTGCCTGTGATTAAAACTACGATGCAGCCAAGATGGCCACGCTGCACCTGTTGTCAAAAATAAAACGTTTTATTTAAAAGTGAAAAACTTTATGGTCTGGGTACAACCCTACAGGGTGTGGACCCAGGCTGGAATCTGCCTGGGTCTAAATTCATCATCAGACTTTTTTTAGTTATTTTAAGTAATTTTTTAACTGTCTTGAAAACGAGCCTTATCTGAGTGTATTTCAGAACCTTAGTTTAAATGAGTCCTGCAAAACCAACTCAATTAACTTTACTTAACTTTAGAAGAAGAATTTCAAAGTTGATGTTGCATGAACAGATTGATGTTACTTTGTCTTAAATCGATAAAGGCTTCTCACAGTGCCTTGTTGAACTCCTAGGAGGCTTTTAGACCCCATAGCACCATGATGCTCTGAAATATTTCAAATGAATTGAGTTCAGCCTAGGTCAATGTTGATCTCTGCCCCCTCTGAAAAACAGCTGCTGGCCAATAGAAATACAGTCAGACATAGAAGGCAAAATGAATGAACACCCGATGATGTCTGTGTCTGATTTCCTTAAGTTAACCTTTTATTCACACTGTTTTATTATTACAGGAAATGTTTGTCAGTGTGACTGTGACAGTAATTTTCCAGCATATAGCTCACTGCATGGAGCCTCGTTTATGTGGGAAGAGGGAGTGAAATTTAAATACTCCGCTTCTCTCACAGGTGAAATATCTTCTGCTCCTGACTCATCTCAGCGCACTACTCCATTACCTCCGTCACTCTTGTTTTCTCTCATCCTCCACCTCTGCTTTACGGAGCCGTAGAGTCAACAAAAGCCCCACAGACTTTCACCTCCTCCTCTTCCTCTCTTGTTTCTCATGAAGAGCAAGTCACCACTGTTTAAACCCATCACTGCACATAGCTGAGTCTCACACACACACAGGCTAAATGAGCAGCATATAGAGTCTCATTATCAAAAACTATACTGTTACAAAGAGAATGTTTTCTGTTTTTATCAGTTAATTCATGAAAAATGTTTGCTTATGTGTTATAACCCCATCCTATGTGTGTATAGGTACAGGAGAAACACTGGAAGCTAGACTGTGTTTGAGCTTCAGGTTGCATTTTTGTATGAAAGTGATAAAAAGCATATTGTCTTTTGTTTGTCTTTTGGTTGTTGATGTGTAGCTGACATCGTTATGAAACTTAAATGCTTAACATTCACAGTAGAAAATGAAAGATTTACAGTAGAAAATGGAAGATTTACAGTAGAAAATGAAAGATTTACAGTATTTACAGTAGAAAATGAAAGATTTACAGTATTTACAGTAGAAAAAGTGAGTCCATGAGGTGGAGGATTTACTCATGTACTTCATCTTTTCACATTGTAAAATCTTATCACCAGTTATTCCAAAAATGGCTGTTCAGTGGTAGTTGGACTTAATTGGGCTTGAATTTTTAAAGACATCTCATGATCCAGCGGGCTTTGTCAGTTCAGAACAGTTAAAGCCATTTGATCAGCAATTATTGGGATAACGACCTGACCTGGACGATTTAGGATGATTACAGACACACAGGTCAGCATTTAGAACACTGAGGATGTAAATAATATGTAATGCAATGTGGAATAAGTTGACACAAGTAAAACATAGACTCCAGCAATTAAGGCAAAAAAATCTAATTTTACTTTCTTTCAAATTTGAACTTTCTCTTCTTCTCATTTTTTCTTTTTTACAGTATGTGAGGTTGTAAGATTAAAAGATATGATTGTATCTTTTTTTATTTATGTGAAATGCTGTGTAGTTTTACTTCTCCTGACTTCTAAAGATAATTCTTTTAAGAGGCAAATTTCAGTCTTTAATTATTTGATCAGCCTTTTCACAGACTTTTGCCTGTGAATGATTGAGAGTTAATTAGTGGCATCTTACTTTGTTTATAGTCAAAACAAAACAAACAAACAAAAAAAAAACATTTGACCTATTCCAGAATATCGTGTTTTATTTTTTTAATGTAATGTTTACTGACAGATGACAAACCACAACACAACTGCTCAAACATCATCATGAAAACATTTTTCTCACTTTTGGACTCGTCGTTATGATTAAGTGCATCAGAATTGCACTGAACTGAGTACTAGTTATTGCATATATTTCTAAGACCTGTTTGTATTGTACTGTTTAAGCTGTAGGCATTCACTGTGGATGGCAAAGAAAGAATTTCATTGCACAGGGAAACTCGTTTTCTCACTGTGCATATGACAAGAAACACTTTCTTGAATCTTTGAATATTATCTTAATTTGCAATAAAAAAATATTATTATTGCAAATGAATACAACAATAATTATTATTATTGTTACAAAATAAATAGTTAAAATAGTAGAAAATAAATTAAGAAGAATATTGATAAAATATAAAAGAAAACACTGATAAAATGATAAATGAATAAACCTGAAACATAGCGATACATGAAAATAAATTATCCCCAAAAAATTCACGTTTTTTGTTTCACTTTCAACTAAATCAGTAAACACACATTTCATAAACAGATTAAGACCCACACAAACAAAAATACAGTAAGTTATTGTGTTTCATAGTAAAAAGGCAGGCTGCTGTTTTTCCTGTTGTCCTGCTCTGAAGGTCCATGTGAAATGATCCGAAATGTAGAACATGCAGAACACGTCTGCTGCTGATGCCACTTGAAGGGGATCAGAGCAGTGGAAGATGACTGATAGTTGACTGGGGCATGATGAGGCTGCACAGTGAGGAGTGAACATGGGAGGATGTGGTTGACGGTGCTGACTAACAGCAGGACTCTGAAGTGCTTCAGAGGCGATGTAGCCTACACAAGATGCATGTCACACTGATGAATTACACGCACATGAAAGCACAGGACGCTGCTTGTGCAGCTCTCCACAGCTGTCCACAGATTCACAGGGAAACATCTTCTTGTCACAGGGACACTTTCACAAATTTCACAAATCACCCACTGTGTCACTTTTATATAAAATCTAATAATATGTTTATTCCAGTATTTGGAATAAAACTACATCCAGCAACTTTAGTTAAATAGCAGATGCAGATTCTTAAAAATATAGCAAACATTCGAGTGTATTATTATGAATGAAGCAGCTGTAAGTACAGAAAGTTTTCAAATTAGCTCCACCTTTACCTGCTGCTGTTTTTGTTCCACACCATGTATCCACAATCATTCTGACCTTTGTTTTTAATGACTAGAACAACCTTTTTGCCGTATTTTTGACCACTGACAGCACAGGTGAAATTAGCTCACAATAGATTTCAACTGATACTGATATTTCTCTTTTATTGCTACTTACTAAATCATCAGTTTACAATGGTTACAAATGTGAAGAGGGTTTCTAAAATAATAAAACCCGAACAACGTAAGCTTCTGGAGAAATGAGGCACATGTGGAACAAATGAACACTGTTCAGAACACTTTGCTTTTGTCAGGTTGATGCACATTGCTGTGTACTTTTGAACTTAAACTACTATTGAGCTTGTACTACTACTACTAAAACAAGTACTTTTGTTCTTATTTAAGGGTTTAAAGGTAGATGATGTTGTAAGTCGTACAGACTGTAAAGCAAATTTAAGGCAAATTCATGACGTGGTAAGTAACTAAGTACATTTACTTTACTAGTGTATTTCCGAGTATTTCCAATTTATTTTACACTTACTGCACTTTACATTTTTCACAGCTTTATTTACTTTTAACATATATATATTCTTCTAAAAAAAAGAAATTAATTATTATGGATTAAACATGGGCAGTACACTGATACTTAAAATCAGCTCCAACTTGGGCCTAGTTGTACAGTTTTTACAGTTTTTGTTACTAGTTACTAGAAATTTGCTTTTAACTTAGTTATTACATTACATCATCAAGTAGTAATATGTCAAATGATAAGTTTACTTTAGATTAAATATTTAGGTTAGATTGGAACCTGAATCTAGTTAACCTAATGTATTTATTTTTGACCAATGCTTCAATGTATGATAATGAATATTATTGTAACTCTTGTATAAATAAAATGGACCTGTGACCTCTGTCTCCAGAGACCTCTTCAGCACACAAGTGAAATCTCATGTTGCGTTTATGCTTTGATCGTTTACCAGAAACAACGTGCTTCACGCCACCGCCGGTTGAGTGTGACTGCACTCCTTCTGCAGCACGTGTTGTGTGGGCATGTGCACAGTAGGTGTGATCGGTACCGTATAACAACTGGAGCTTGTCTTCTATGTTTACAGAATGATTAATGTTGACTTTTCTGTTGAACATAGTTATTTAACTATTAAGTTAATTTCATTTAATGCATGTAAAAGTATCAATAAAACAGATTTTAATTTTAATTTAATTTAATTTTAATATTTATAAAATTTGCATTGCCAACATTTCTGCATGTATGTGAAGTCATTTTTTATGCTATTAAATGAACATTTGGAAATGAAGACTCAGAAGTTCTGAATTTAAATCAACTTCAGGTTTATTATTCACAACCCCCCAAAAAAGGAGAAAGAAAAACCAAAAATGCTTTTTTTTAAACAATCTACAGTCATTATTATCATCATATAATTCCTCACCATCAGAACAGATACATCCATCTGAATAATATTAATGCTAGACTATAATAGAACATTTCCTTTGTGCTTCTTCTAAAACACTGTAATACTACTCTCTCTGTGGGACGCGCAGGTCCTCTGCACAAATCCACCACATCGGCCATGTCTTTTAAGTTGGACACAAGAAGCTTGTTGTGCTTGGTGCATTTCAGCGTGTGAGTCTGAAGAGGAGTGATGTCTAGTCGAAGCCAAGTGAAGGCCCTGCTCTGCTTCCGTGTGTGTGTGTGTGTGTGTGTGTGTGGGATCAAGGTGGTAGCAGAATTAAAGACAATGATGTGAGCACCATGAGTAGAACTCGGCACGAGTAGAACTCAGCATGAGCATTCTCATCCTCACAACACAGCTTCTCATACAAGAGCTTCTCAGCCCCTGCTTTTAAAGGCCTTTTAATGTTTAATTTCTGTTTACATTTCAGTTATAACCTGTTTATAACAATTTTTTTTGGTTGCTAAGTTTCCGATACATGTTTAATACAGTTACCGACTTACTATGCATTTATTAACCATCAATAAGGCCTTCAGTTACAGCTTGTTAATGCTTTAAAATGGGTGCCAACTGCTGTGCTGCTGTGTATCTATGACCCACCATCCTCCGACAAAATGCCATCTTCTACATCTGTTTCCCTCTCAGACCTCACAGCACGTGTCACAGCTTTGGCTGCAACACCAGTTGCTCTGCTCGCTGCCAGTCTATCAGTGACACCTTCTGCTAACCAAATGTCTGATCATGACATGTTCGCATCCTGAGCCCTGTCCAGCACAACAGTAGAACCACCAGGTGGTGTTAAAGCACAAACATAGGTTTTCACAGACATGTCTTCTGTGTTTCTAGTTTGGAGAGTGTACTAATATGACCTTCTCTATTTTTAAACATATCTCAGCTTCTAGCTGAAAAACTCCTCCAGTTCACATTGTCTGAACTGGAAAACCTCTTTCCCACTGACATCATCTGGAGGGGTTTTTTCAGCTAGAACGAGGAAGAGAGATATTTGATTTTAGAGAAGTCAGATTAAAGTTTAATATCATTGTTTGTTCTCAAACCATAGGAGCCATAGGATGCAGGTTGAAAATCTGTGTGAAGTTGACCTTTAAGCTTGTGGCTGGCTTCCATTTAACCACACTGTTACAAAGGTCCAGCAACGCCTGTATTACTTCCTTTATCTTTCTAACTTCCCTTTAGTGAAGCCCTTGTTTTCTCCTTATGTGGTGTTTGTAGCAGTACAGTATTTTAGAGGCTGGGATCAAATTTGATTCAATTCAATCACCTCAACATATAGTTTGTCTCTCTGACGGCAGTAATCTCCGGATATTTTAAACAGTCGAACCTCAACATACAGCATGTACACTGCCCGTCCAAAAAAACAGTGTCAAGTCACCACCTGGACTTAACTAATCAAACAGGAAAGAGCCTCCCATTGATAATTACTGCATGGATTATTACATTTCATTTGGCAACAAGTTATTTAACTCTAACCTATGCAGTGAGTAAATTCTAATTTCTTAACCAACCATTTCAGAAGACACATCCTGTGGTCATGAAATGGATGTTAATCTGTGTCAGTTTGAAATCATAGATACAACAGTAGAACTCACGGCTATGTTTCTTAGTGAAAGTACTGTAAGAGCATTTCCACATGCACAGTGCAAAGGGAAATCAAAAAACTGGGAGAGACAGCTTTTGCTGCAACACCAGTTGCTCGTGGGTTTAGTCCCAAGAGATTGGGACTAAACAGCTGTGTAGCCTCAAGAAAACCACTTGTCAGTGATGCTAATTAAAAAACAGGCTTCAATTTGTTAGGGAGAATAAAGATTAGACTCTGAAGCGATGGACCAGGTCATGTGGTCTGATGAGTCCAGATTGACCCTGTTCCAGAGTGATGGTGCATCAGGGTAAGAAGAGAGGCAGGTGAAGTGATGCACCCATCATGCCTAGTGATGGCCAGGATTCATTGGGCTCACATTGTGAAAGAGTGATTCAGGGAGCATGACACATGGATTGGGCACCGCAGACCTTAACCCCATTGAGAAATCTTTGGAATGTGCTACAAAAGACTTTGCGCAGCAGTCCGACACTCTCAACATCAAACTTAGGGAAGTGTGAATTATTTTTTGGACGGGCAGTGTATTTCACAATACTGGCATTTCTTATTAGCAACTGAATGCTACAATGCTTAAGTGTCTTATAGCTTGTGATAATAGTAATAAAGAGCTCTGGAGCACATTAACACAAATTTAGAGAGGGGGGACCTGCTTCTAAATATCCTTGAATGATCTTTCATCAGTTTCCTACAGTATATTTCCAATAATATTAATTGAATTGATTCAATTGTCACACAGCTGATCGCCAACCTTTATATTTTCCACTCCATTAAACTATACAGATCACAGGTATTCTCACTGAGAGAGAACTTAAAGAAATAAAACTATATTCTTCTGGTAATCATTGTCAAGCATCAGTTCATGTTCAACAAGCAGAGGAGAAGAGTGATGCAGGGGAGGTGAGGACAGAGGTGGGTGGGAGGGTTGGTGGCGATGAAACTTGTGGGACGACACAGGACAAAGTTGGAACAGAGAAGTGTTTGGTTGCGTGTTGATTTCAACTGCTCTGTGAATGACAGCGACTTCAGCAGCTATCATCATTTCCAGTCAGTTTCCACAGGTCCCTGACTCCCCCTACATCTCCATCAAACTATCTACAGTTCACTGCTAATATCTCTAAAACACACACTTTTATCTGGCTGGCTCTCAGCACAGAAACAACATTCTTGTCAGCAGAGTTGTGTATTTGCTGGAAATTAAGCGTTTGAAAGGTGAGAAAAGTCTGAATTTAATCTATTTAGTGAACAGGTAGGCCTCTGGAGGGCTTTAAAATTCACAATAAAAGGGAAAGAAAAGGTTTGTTAAAGAGCCAATTTCTTAAAGCTGCACTTTTCCTGATGATTCATAAAAGGGGGATCAGATGACTGTGTTTGTAAGCCTCTTTTGGCTCATGCTGCACTCTCATAACCCTCGTTTCAAGCAGCAGCTGCCCTCACAGTAATAGACCAGCTGGTGAGCATGATGGAGCATTCACCAGCTAAAGAGACAGCTGATTTTCTGCATGCTGGTAGAGACCAAAAACGGAGCACAAACAGAGGGAATACTAGTTTTCTCTGCAATTGAGATGTGGGGCTAGCACTCACTGTGGAGAACCCATGAAGGATCAGAAGGTGTTACTTATAATAGACTCTGGGAGCATTAGCAAACCAGTCTCAGAGGCTGTCAGCTCCTACTGAGAACCTGGGAAGCCATGACCAGATGTGGTCAGATATGATTCTTATATGATTCAGATATGATATTGACATTTCCAGCAGCTTGTTATGTTCGTTCCCTCTGATTTACAAAACAGAAACAGAATGTTTCTGATGTGACAAGAGACAAGAGAGGGAAGCACAGAAGCTGCTGTGAACTTCCTCTGTCAACGTTAAAGATGAAGGAAAGAAATCAAAGTGGTATCAACGTCACAAGGCTACTCAGTTACACATAATAAAAACCATGTGGTTTCTAGACTTTTGGTCGTTTTTCTGGCCCGTCCACTGATATCATCACCTGCCACATTAGTAGATACATAGACCAGGCAGCTACAGCTTAAAACCCCACACCTGAAAAATAAATAAAAAAATAAAACTGAATATAAGAGCCATACTGTAGGACAGCTGTTTACTTCTCCTTTTAAAATGCATTTTATGAGCCCTAGTGTGGTGAAAGTAGGACAGTAACCTTCCATTATGAACAGCTTCCTCAACGCAAACAGTGCTTCAGAGATCATATGAAGCAGACCAATTCAGAAACTTAATGGATACTGATGTAGTGTCACAAAGACTGATTTCTGTCTTCTATTTGTTGTAATGGGGAGTGCACTTGTGTGTTTATAAGGACTTACTGATTGCCAAATAGCAACACACACCCACACATTTAGTATGGAAGAGGAATAAGGGAAGGGAGAGAGTGTATGAAGGGTCAGATACAAGTGTGTTAACATTTAAACACAACGCAACAACCTGAGACTAGTGTGGGGGGAGTTGGTGGGTTGTAGGGTGACACAGAAAAGGAAAAGGAAAGACAGCAGAAGGATGCAGAGATCAAAAGACTGATATTAAGAGAGAGAGAGAGAAATAGTGCAACAAAGATTAGTAAAGCAAGAGACCTCTTGAATCTTGGAGAAATTAAAGGTAGAAAAGGGAAAATGACAACAGGATAGGGGGCAAAGAATTAAGGTAAGAAATAGAGAGGAGTCAGGGAAGAAAGAAGGGAAGGGAAGTTGGGAGGAGAGAACAGCGAGACAGCAAAGATGGGAAGAATTGAGACAGAGTAACAGTAGTGCTTTCAGGAGTACGGCTGTGAAACTCCATATCACGGTCTGCAGATGGGTCTCCCCGTTGGTGACTGAGAATTGGTATAGGCAGGCCCGGCTGGGTAGCTGTAGCCACCATAGCTGTAGGAGGCCGGGTAGGGTGCAGGGCCGCTCTGTGGGATGCTAGGGGTGTACTGGCCAAATGCTGAGCCTGGGTATTGGGAAGGGAAGGTGGGCTGGGTCGGGTAAGGGCAGGTGACTGAAGCTGGAGGCTCAAATGCTGGCCTGGAGGTGGAGAAGCTCCCTGCTGGGGTAAAAGATGAGCGGGGGCTTGGGTACGGAGGGAACTGTAACTGCGGGTTAGCCGGGACAGAGCATGCTGCTGCTGCTGCTGCTACAGGGGGATGGTTGGGGGGGGAGACCGGGTAGGGGCTGTAGGGGAGGCCAGGGGGACCCCCTGCAGATGAGGTGGCCGGCTGAGAGGAGTTTTGGTAACTGGAGGACTGAGGTGCGGAGTTCGGCTGCTGCTGATTTGTTGTTGTTACTGTTGTTGTTGGTTGACTCCATGGTGAGGGTGTGGTGGAGGGGTCCTGGCTGTTGCCTGCTGAGGATGTCATGGCGGTGGGATTGCCCTCGCTCCTCTGTCTTAAGATCTCCTGGAGTTTCTCTATCTTCACCCGTCTCGTGTGAGCAAGGGAGCGAAGGGAGAGGAAGCGGTCAAGGAAAGAGTCGAGCGGCAGCGAGCCCTCCAGAAACTCATCAGCTAGAGTCTGCACACAGAGACACAACAATTTGTAACACCAGATTCTCTTATTAGCCAGTGACCAAATGGCTTTTCACCTTTACCCCGGAGACTGACAAAGAAAAGATGACAACACATTTGTGCTGTTCATTGTTATGGCTATGGATGATGATGATGATGTCCAATAAGAAATGTATAACACATTCAGATTCTTATTTACAACAAACGTAAGAAGATTCTAGTCTTTGTTAGTCTCAGATCTCATTTGTTATATTTAGGTGGGTTTGGACTTTTGAAACACGTATGACTTTAACTCTTTACCGTCCCGGAACACAACTCATCTAAGTCAGTTCATGAATGGTGATGGTCCCAACTTTATTTTAATTAATTTACACATTTCAGATAAATGTTTTTTTTGTTTTGTTGTTGTCATATGTTGTTTTTAGACAGTGTGTGTATATCAATGAACACTACAGCTCTGACCTCTGATTCTGTCTCCGTTTTGCTGCCCTCTGTCTGTAGTCTGGAGAGCAATGCCTCTGGAGACACTTGCCCCACCATCCCATCTGAGGACAAGGAGAAGAACAACAAGGCATAAGCAAGGGGAGAGACAAAGAGAGTGAAGAAAATGCAGCACTGACTGATAACAGCTGTGTGTGGTGACATAATAATGACATGATAGTAATAGTGAGTGAATTTTTTTGAAGACATCTTGTGGTCATGGAAAAGATGTTAATCTGTTTCCGAAGGGTCAAATTATTGGCATGCATCAAGCAAGGAAAACATCTAAGGAGACGGATGAAACTACGAAACTCGGTTAAGAACAGTTCAATGCATTATTAAAAACTGGAAGGATAATATGGAACCATCATATTCAAGGAAGAAATGTAGTTGGAAAAAAATCTCGAATCATCGTGATGAGCGCAATGCAAAGGGAAGTCATAGGATTGGGACTAAACACCTAGCCTCAAGAAAACCACTTGTCAATGAGGCTATTAGAATAAAAAGGCTTCAATTTGCTAAGAAGCATAAAGATTAGACTCTGGAGCAATGGACCGGGCATGTGGTCTGATGAGTCCAGATTTACTCTGTTCCAGAGTGATGGCGCATCAGGGTAAGTGATGCACCCATCATGCCTAGTGTCTACTGTACAACCCTGTGGGGGCAGTGCTATGATCTGGGGTTACTGCAGTTGGTTATGTCCAGGTTTAGCAACATTATGCGCCCAAAGAATGAGTTCAGCTGACTACCTGAATATACTGAATGACCTGGTTATTCAATTCTATATTAAATAATATACTATATTAAATTGTGAAAGAGTGGTTTAGGGAGTATGACACATCTTTTTCACACATGACCTTAACCCCATTGAAAATCTTTGGGATACATGTACATACACATACATGTTGTGACACATGCTCGTGTGACTTAATCAACTTACAAGAAACAGGAAATGTCACATTATCATTGACACAGAGATACACTGCAACATGGGCTTCATTTTCTTCAGTCTGTATATTTACATCTTGGAAAAGTGAATATGCAGAATTAAACACTAAAAGTTATGCTTTACTGTGAATCTTTAGACACATTTAACTAAATTAGTATAAAGAAGAAAACTTGAAAACCTGATAATTGTCAGAGGGGTTCTGAAGACTACAAAGCCCTGCCCATTTATTTATATCTTGGAAAGCCAAGTACACTTAATTAACTATTACAATTGTGTTTTCCTCTGGACATTAATTTGAAAATAATATCAACTGTCAATGAATTAATGTGTTATTGAACACATCCTAAAAACCAAATTATTATTATTATGAAAGTGAAGCTGATGTCACTGACTCATAATGTTTATTGATCAGTGTCACTCAGTTAATTTCTTAGTCTATTAATTTGGACACCACCTCAAAACTTCCCTCTAATTAGTGTAGTTTTATGTGTTTTACAATAATATCAACTACCATAGGCCTGATGTAAAGAAGACTTTTAATACATTATTTAAAACTATTTTGTGACATTTCAAAAGTCTTCCACAATCCACACTTGTGAACCCCACCTCTCAGAGAGCAGTGTTTTCTGTAGGTTTCCCTGACAACCTCCAGCTGAGAATATCTTTCCACAAGTAGCTCCTTCTGTGACTCCAGACGAGGCTTCACATCCAGGTTTTGCTCAGCCAGGCTGCGATTTGAAGCCAGAGCCATCTCTCTCTCCAGCTGGATGTTCTGGATCTAAAGCAGAAAAAACACAGACATTAGACAATGGAAGCTTTGCATTGTGGGCAATTTGTGGATTAAATGGAACTAAATGGGATTATCATTTTATTGTATAAACTTCCACAACAGGAACAAAGGTTCAGTGTCCCAGTTTCTCCCACTAGATATTAAAAGCTAATGTTGATCCTGAATTTGACTGCGATGTCACCTGGGAAAACTATAAAGATGTTTCTTGTAATCCACAGCTTCAGCAGATTCATTTGAATTATCTCCACAGAACCAGTTTAACACCTTGCAATCTGCATTTTATGTTGTATAATATGATAAACCTTAATAATCCTTGGAGGACTATGGACTTAAATTCACATTAATAAAGAAGCAGTTTTCGTCACAACTAGAACCATAACCATTCTGCCTTTAATGACTTATCTTCGTAGGGTATTTCAAAATGTCAGAGAAGGATCCTGGTGGCTTGGTTAAGGATGGTGGCCACACAGGAAACCCCCTCACTCCCTTTTCATTTGACAATAGACTGTGTCTTTTACAGGAATAGTAAACTTAGAGCCAGCTATCCCTATGTTAACTGAACTGTGCTGCTTACCATCAGTGCTTAATATACAGATGTTGATGCTGTGTCCACCCCTCCACATTTTGGGGTATATTTGCAATAGGTTATCCGCACTATACCCAAGCATGTTTGACCCTAATGTCCAGTTTATTCTATGCTCAGGATATTGGGTTTGGCCCCAATCAGTTTGACTCAAAATTTGCACTCGTGTTGAGTAGTGTGTCACACTCAGACATTTGAAGCAACACAGGCGAGTGAGGGCAATTTTGCATGGGCAAAGTGCAAGGTAACCATGTCTAGTGTGACAATGACTTTAGTTGGATATGTCCTCCCTCTACACTTCATCAACCAATTTACTCATGTAGAGATTTTGAAAGTGGCCTAGCATGTCCCTGTTTTGTTTGGCTGTTATTGTCTTCTATTTTTCTGTTTGGAAAATAATTTCCAAATAGTAAAGGAAGATTAAAAGATACTAAGTAATTATTTACAGCAATGCAAATGGTGCAGAAATGACTATAGGATAAAATAGTACAAAATAGTTATTAGTTATTGTAATATCAGACAGTTTTAGTGAGAGCAGAGAGGAGGATGAGCGGCGTAATTTTCTCCTGAGGCAAATCAACTGTTATGTTCATTTCCAGATTAACTGACTTAGATATTTCACAATTTGTACATTATTCTATTATATAAAGAAGAATATAGTGTTTAGTTTTTATTTCAGTTATCACAACAGTGTTCTTGTGTTGTTATGAGCAGCACCAATGGAATATAAGTGTAAAAGCATCAGTCCTGTCAGGAAAAAAAAAAAAACTCACAGACATTGCATCTCTTTCTTTTTTTAACTGCCATTCTTATGGAGTAACAGCTCTATCAGTGAAGTAAATAGGGAGCGACAGTATCTTATTTTCTGTAATGCGTTAAACAGCTTTTTTAACAGTACTCCTTTTTCAAAGTGGGACATTTCTCACCCATGCTAAGATAGTTGTTTTGTTTGCATATTGGCATACCTTTTTGCATATTAACTTTTTGACACTTTTTGTACTATTTGTGTTTGTATGACATCCTGTGTACTGTAAACTGTGCTCAGAAAACCAAACATTCCTATATGTAGTACATGTTATAATGATAATAAAGCAATACGTTATAGATCCCCATGGGGAAATTACAGCTCTATCTCTGCAAATGGAAAATAAAGAACCTATAACAAGTTGACACACAAAGACTGAAAAAGCAAAACAATATAACAACTAATGACTTTCCAGTGACTTCTTTGGACTTGACCCTTCAAATTCACCAGCGCTACAGTAGGTTTGTCTTGCAGCATAGGTTACATATATTTATTGGCTGTTTTACCAATACATACACTATTGCTATAGTTTTGGTGGTTCATGTTCTGTATTTTTAACCACATCGAGAAACTCCACACACGTACAGGGTTTCAGGACTGACTTCCTGACTTCTGACAGACTCTTGATCTATGAGCCCAGCCTCTCTGAAGGCCACAGTGGAAAATGGCAGCCAAATGGAAAGTGAAGTAGCGTTTTTACCTCGTCAGACTCCAGAGCCATAGCCTCCACCCTCTCAGGGTTGTCCAGGAGCTCCTGAAGCTCTGATTGGCTCAGGTCCTGGAGCTTCTCCATTTGATTTGCCAGGACGGCTGTACATTATAAAGGAACCAGGAAATAAGAGTTAAAAACAATGTTCGGGAACATGAAAGTGAATCATAGAGACGTAACTTCTCTAATTTACTGTTCATAACTCCCAGTAAGTCACTATTAATAACAGACTTTTTAGGCTATTGTTCAGAACTCAAAACAAGGCATGTCACCTCCCACCATAAAACAGGAACTATTTAGGTAGTATATGGCAAAAATGAGCCTGTTTTGACATCAGAAGTGATGGGAATAGATTTAGAATGGGATATTTTGTTGACAATTAGCTAACAGCTAGCTAGCATTAAAGTCATATTATAGACACACAGTAGGGGTGAGTGTAGGCCACGGAGCAGAACAAGGTGTTCACACAAACACTGGCAACTAGCAGTTAAGAAAAGAAACGGTTGGAAGCTGTTACTTACACGATGCTAGCAAACCAAATTCAGCCTGACACTCAGCGGTGGTGACATCCAACACCACCTCTTTATTTCCACTGACGTGACACGTCCTAGGTATCTCTGTCCTGTCCTCACTGAACCCACCTCAACGAAAATCCGCCGACACTTTTTCGACGGGAAAGATAGCTAGCAACTCGGCGACGTCAGATCAAGCCTGGCGGTTCCGCGTTGATCGATTCGATGACAACAACACTCCGTGAAATCGCAATGTCAGACAGTCAGTCACCGTCAACTTCGATGGACCAACGTCTTAGTGATCAAAAACGGTATCCAGAATGACGGCTCTCTGTCCTGACGCCCTCTGTCACACGTTTCTGTATTCCGATAATGCTTATTTCAACTAATACACTAATACGATCGACCGAATGTGTTGGAAAAAGGCTAAATATTTGCTAAAAATAAGAAAGTTTTACTCCTCACTGATAGAAACCGCCGCCATTTTTCGAACGAACCACGTCCGGCAGTTTACTGGGGGTGTTCAGAGAAAACTGAAGTATTCTAAAACAGCATCGGCGATCTGACACGAACTCCCGGTACAGCGTAAACATGTGAAATAATTACTCTCTGCCTGTATAGGTGGAATCATTCAAATTGTGGCCTTTCTCCTTTGGTGGCCCCTTTATGGCAGGGTAATGGTGCAGTCTGTGCTCAGCTGATATAAGGGAAACCCCTACGGTGATGGTTCTATTCCAGACACTGCTGCCCGTGTCCCTCCAACACCCTGTCAGCGGATAAACAGCTGTCAGCCCGTGAAGACCGCACTGAGACACGAGAGACACAAAAACAACAGCAGCACTCTTATAAAGTACCTTCATAAGCTGCATCTACTAGCTTTATTTGGGGCTTACACATCATTTACTAAAGCCCTGTAGATCACCTATTTACAAGAACAGCTCCTGGTTGTGAAGTTGTGGTTCATCGATACTCTGACTTTGAGCTCTTTCATTCATACTTACATTCTTCTGCACATTTATTAACATAGAACAGGTTCTTAACACGCATAGATTGACTGGCTGCGTGTGTGTGTGTGTGTGTGTGTGTGTGTGTGTCAAGAATAGACACTTCACAGAAAGCCTTGTTTGTTCTAGGCTGTCAAGGACAGACTAGTAACACCTGCATCCAGTCCAAATGACCACAGTTCATAGAATGGAAAAACACCATCAGTGTTAGAGATACTTTATTGCACAACAGTCAACAAGGACACACCCTGTATGTGTATTTTTGTACACACAGAGTGTACGTTTTTTACACAACGCTGCATTTAATTACAACATTTAGCTCTGCAATAAAATCCATCAGTGTGAGGGTTATATTCCCCTGCTAGTGTAATATACAGTATCTATATATATATACAAAGACACTGTGTAACACAGTAACAAGCTTCAAAAATGATCGTTGATTGATAAAGGTCCATAGCCATATTCTTGATATATTCTATGATATTTTAAGATATTATATAATAAAAAGCCGCATGTATGTGTGTGTTCTCAAAAAAGTTGCAGGCAGACCTACATTCGTGGACAAAATTGTTGGTACCCTACTGTTAAAGAAATAAAAACCCTGAAAAGGTCAATGAAATTTGAAACTTGAAACTGATAAAAGTAATAAATTAAAATTGACTAGAAATTAACTGAAAATCAGACATAGCTTTTGAGTTCTGGTACAACAGAAGTTTTTTAGTAAACACACTGATGAAACTGACCTGGACAAAAATGGTGGCACCCCTAGAAAAGATGTTAAATAATTTGACCACAGGAACATTAGTTAAACTAAAGTGCGTCCTGTAATTAGCATCACGGTTGTTTTCAAACTTCTAATCAGTCAGTCTGTCTAGTTAAAAGGTGAAAAGTAGTCACTGTGCTGTTTGGTATCATGGTGTGAACCACACTGAACATGGACCACAGAAAACTAAAGAGAGTTGTATTAGGAAAAAAAGTAAGTTAACATGATAAACATGTTAAAGGTAAAGGCTGTAAGACCATCTTCAAGCGAGTCGATGACAAATTGAAGAGACAGATAATACGAATGGTACCTAAAGACCCCAGAAGAAGATCATAATATCATGTGTCCTCCAACAGGATAATAACCCAAAATACAGCTAAGAACAAACATTGGACTATTCTGAGGTGGCCTTCTATGAGTCCTGATCTAAATCACATTGAACATCTGTGGAAGGAGCTGAAACATGCAGTCTGGAGCAGGAACCCTTCAAACCTGAGACAGCTGGAGTGGTTTCCTTGCGAGGAGGTAGCAAAATACCTGCTGACAGGTACCGAAGTCTCATTGAGAGTTAAAGAAATCAGTATGCAGAAATCATCTGCAGTGAGCAGCCTCAACAGGTTGTGCAACAAAATACTAAGTTAAGGGTGCCATCATTTTTGTGTAGGCCAGTTTCAATAGTTTGTTTTGTAAAAAACTTCTGTAGAACCAACAATTCAAAAGAAATGTGTGATTTTCACTAGTTAATTTTTAGTACATTTTTATTTTACTTTACTTACTACTTATTTTACTTTACAGTTTCAAGTTATTTCCATTGTGGGTTTGTCTTTCTTTAACAGAGGGTTTTAATTTCTGTCCCTAAACTGGCTCAATCAATCCAACTCCACTGAGTTTAAAGACACACCATCATTACAAATACATTTTCCTGTCCCATTGTTGATAACTAGATGGATATTTAAATCTAAAATCTAATCCTATCACTTTTATAATATTTTGCATGTTTGGATGAGGGGCAGCACAGTGGTCTAGTGGTTAGGATCCACC
This sequence comes from Anabas testudineus, assembly GCF_900324465.2. Taxonomy (NCBI): domain Eukaryota; kingdom Metazoa; phylum Chordata; class Actinopteri; order Anabantiformes; family Anabantidae; genus Anabas; species Anabas testudineus. Next base: position 26,085,782 of record NC_046610.1, read on the forward strand.
GGTCAGCCAGGGGCCTTTCTGTGAGGAGTTGGCATGTTCTCCCTGTGCCTGTGTGGTTCTCTATGGGTACTCCGGCTTTCACACACCATCCAAAGATGCATGTCAGTTTAATCGGCCTGTGATAGACTAGAGACCTGTTCAGGGTGTACCTTGCCCCTCGCCCAATGACAGCTGGCTACCACACTATTTTGACCCTTATGTGGATGGATGTTGTGATGACTGTAGTGAAATCTCCAGCACTAAATGTGCTGGAGATTTCTAATGCCATAATTCCATTCCACTTAATTAACTGGACTGGACTAACAACTCAGCAGCATTATAAATAAAGTCTCAGCGCCGGATGCACTTTCTGAGGAGACTAAGGTCCTTCAACGTCTGCAGCACCATGCTGAGGATGTTTTATGAGTCTGTGGTTCCAGTGTCATCTTCCATGCTGTGGTCTGCTGGGGCAGCAACATGAAGATGGCACACACTAACAGACTGAACAGACTGATCAGGAGGGCTGGCTCTGTTCTGGGGGTGGAGCTGGACCCTCTACGTGTTGTGGCTGAGAGGAGGATGCTGTTCAATCTCCTCTCAATCCCAACCTCTCTCAACTACTACACAGTGTGTTGGCTGGACAGAGGAGCACGTTCAGCCACAGGAGGTCTGCTCTACCTGTGGCCATCAATCTTTACAATTCCTCCTCCTTCTGGAAGGGGTGGGGGAACTGGTTTTATAATTTCTAATTTCCACCATTGACTTTACCTATTGACCCACTTTCATTCATCTCACATATTGTGTATATATATTGAGTTCTCTGTGTTGTTGTTATTGTGTATTTATGTTGGTGTGGATCTATCCTGGTTGTGGTTCCCTTTCTTTCTTTCTGTGTTGAGAACAACTGTAATAAGGCAAAACAATTTAATTAATAAAGTTTTTTTAATCTTGAATCTTGATTCTTGAAAGTGCTGCTCAAGGGAGAGTGTACCTTGGATTGTTTTTATTTATTTATTTTTGTTGTTGTAGTAAGTATGTAATCTGCCTTTATTTTACAAGAATGGTTTTGGTATCAATATGTAGCCATGGAAAGTTTAGTCACTGCTATTGTATGATGTTATTAAGATAGTGGTACAATAGCTTGTTACCTGAGTTGCACACTGATTTCTACTGTTAGTACAAATTAGTCTTGTGGGTCTGTTTATTCATCTGGTTTTGTTTTGTTTTTGTGCAACTAAACTGCAACTATGTTTGCGTAGCAAACATAATCATATTGTGAGGCGAGGGATTTTTGTGAATGAAAGCGCAATATTTATTACAGTTTTTCTCAGTCGCTTTAGTACAATTCTCAGATCAGAATGAAATTCTCAAAACTATTTGTTCAATTGTCACATCATGATGTCACTTGTGCACATCATATAAGCAGTTTCTCACTTCTTTGAACAAGTTGCAATTGCTTTGGTACATCCATGCAAATGATTATGTACAATTCTCTGCTCTTTCCTACATTATCAATTGTTTATGTCATGTTGATCAAAATGTATTATATAGTTCACTGTGCAATAGTCTTACTCCTCAAAACACCTAGTCATTAGTTCATCGTATAAGTCATTAACTGCAAAATGGTTGACCAAGTTGTCATAATGTGACAAACATATTTCTATGCATCTCCATTATATGTGTATTTCTAAATCTGTCCTGAATTGGTAAATTGCTCTCAGGTGACTTGACTTCCTCTAACAAAGGTGCATCTCATTGTCAATCAATGGGCAAGTATATACTGTATATGGATGAAGCACAACACAATGTTCTATGTCTGACAATGGAAGGACAAGGAATTGGACGGGGTCAACAGCCAGAGAGAAGAAGAAGAGGAAGAGGAGTGAGGCTGCGTGGTGGAGGAGTTAGGGGGCAAAACCGAGGAAGAGGCCGAAGACATGTACGTGTTCCTGATGAGATAAGAGCCACACTTGTAGACCATGTTGTCAACCATGGGCTCACAATGGCTGAGGCTGGTAGAAGGGTGCAGTCAAATGTTGGGAGAATTGAAAATGAAAATTCTTGTAATTCATAAAACACATTTTGTGTCTTCTGTCTATAGCGTATGATGGAACTGGAAGCAAGTGAACAGCCGCACAGCTTCATCTACATGGATGAGGCTGGCTTCAACCTAACAAAATGCAGAAGGCGTGGCCAAAATATCATTGGCCACAGGGCCACAGTTGATGTGCCAGGCCAACGGGGCGGGAACATAACCACGGGTGCTGCCATCTGTGACAATGGTGTGCTAACTCATATTCCCATAATAGGTCCATAAAACACAGAACATCTTATAACCTTTCTAGAAACTCTCTACAGAGATCTCATCCCTGAAGAAGAGGGGTCAGAGTGGAGATCACCTGCCAACGTATGTGATAGTTTGGGACAATGTGAGTTTTCATCACTCCAACATCATCAGGCAATGGTTTGCAGCCCACAACAGGATGCGGATGGAGTTCATTTCACCCTACTCTCCATTCCTTAACCCTATTGAGGAATTTTTCTCAGCATGGAGATGGAAAGTTTATGATCGCCAGCCACATACACAAATGACCCTCCTGGCTGCCATGGATGCAGCGTGTGATGACATCACAGCAGACGCCTGCAGAGGCTGGATAAGACACTCTAAAAGATTCTTTCCACGCTGCATTGCAAGAGAGGATATTTGCTGTGATGTGGATGAGAATTTGTGGCCTAACATACAGGAACGACAAGAGGTGTAGGAAGACCACACCAATTCCTACTGCACTGCCTGTACTGTTGTACAGAATATTGTCCTATCTTTTTTTTCCCTTTGTGTTACTGTTGCAGTGGGTTTTTTCTATGTTCGTATGACATGGTCTGTCAACAAATTACAATATAAACAATAAAAGTGTAAATGTGAATCTTGTCCAGTCTTTTGCAATCAAACAAAAAGGTGTAACTTACATTTTACAATAATTGTCATCAAAACTTTAGCCATAGTTTACATCAGAACCTCCCTCTAAAGTACACAGTTATATTGACAACTTGACTAAGTAATTTGACTGTCTTAGACAGACAATGACACAAGGACTTGACATTCTGATGGCACTGACATGTTCAATGACATAAAGACTTAGTTTTGAGAGATGAACTAAAGATTTTGAGCAAGTTACAGGCTTTTGCAAGAAATCCATAGTGTTTTGCTGTTTGTACAAATTGTTTTGAGAAATGCACACACATATTTGCAAACTTCAATTCTGATCTGAGAATTGTACTAAAGCGACTGAGAAAAACTGTAATAGAAAGCAAGTTGCAAGATAGTTGAGGTGGATGGAGGGCGTAGGATGTGCAGGACTGACAATCCACAGAGCTGGGTTTGAGTCCCATGTGGAATTGGGTTTAGGCAAGAAAAACACTTCAGCAAAGGCTTAAGTTTTTGTTTAAATTTGAATAAAGACAATGTGCGTGAAGTTACTGAGTTTTCTTTATTAGGCCAGGCCTCAATCTTCCACTAAGTTCTTCCACTTCCACAGTTGTAAGAGTGTGAACCAAGCCATTAAAAATTAGTAAAAAGTTGTAGATTGGACAAGAAAATGTGATGTAGTAGATCAATATTTTGACAAGAAAGTCTGTTGTTATTGTACATTTAAATCATATGTTAAGCATCAACATATATTTTATTTATTTTTTAAGACATATTTGTTATTGCAGTTTAATTACATTGAGACTGGGTTGCCATAACCCCTCTACTGTATTTTTTTATTTCATTATAGCAGTAAGAACCCAAGTAATTAGATAGATAGATAGATAGATAGATAGATAGATAGATAGATAGATAGATAGATAGATAGATAGATAGATAGACAGATAGATAGATAGATAGATAGATAGATAGATAGATAGATAGATAGATAGATAGATAGATAGATAGATAGATAGATAGATATAAGAATAACACAGGAAAAAAATACACATCTAAAATAACTAGACAGAAAACAAACTGTACACAGTAAAATCTACATCGTTGAAAGTAACACACTGTGTACATACAGTATTTGTACCCACCTCAGAGTCTATTATTATTATATTCAATGCACACTAACAAGGCAAACCAATCATCAGACCTTCATTTAACTTTTGTTGTGATTTTATTGGACTATTTAATCCAAATTCTGACTATGGTGAGAAGAACTTATTTTCTCCTTGCCGTGGTTGTAACACTTTTAAAAATGTGTTTTGGTAGCACTACTCAACATTTATGGCTTGTGTGAGTGAGTGATTTGTGTATTTGTTAAGTGTATTAGTCTGTTTTGAGGGTTTTGAGGGCAGAGAATGACAAGAGGGAGTGAAGAACCACGGCTGCAATGTCATAGAGCAGCAGCAGCAGTACGATACTCCAGCGGTAGGCCTGCAGGAGACGAGAAACACGTAACATCTTTAGGTTTACATGAATTGACAATGCACATCTTCGATGTGGTCACAGGCATATCGACCAGTGTCACATCCCACATCCCAAGAAAAGCCAACAGAAGAAAAATGTGATCACACTGACCTCCATGATTTGTGCAGGACACATATAATAATGGTAATCCGTCTCAGAAGAAGGCTTGCAATGGTTTTCACTGGTGTTGGGGTTGAGGCTGTAGCAGTATAGACAGAAGGCAAGCAGTGCCACTATCAGGCCAGCCACGTTGCTGTAGGCACAACCTTGAAGCTGCAGAAGGGGGGACAGTCAAGACCAACTAGTGGGACTCTGAAACACTGAGGTTCCATTGTGATGTGAAATAACTATAAACACTTGTATTGTACACTATCAGGTAACATTTTAACTAATTACTGTCAAGAAATTCTGAAATCTTTCTGAGAAAACAAGAAAAAAGTTCTAATAATTAACCATAGTTTTTGTTCAATTTGTTGAAAATATAATATATATATATATATAATAGTTTGATTAAGTTACTTGAACAATAAAGTTGGAAATTTGCCTTAAAGTATTAACACATTTCATGAGCGTATTTTCTCAACAGTACACAAATTACCAGGCAATTGTTTATTAATTCATATTGTTAATTCTATTACATTTTCAAATTTGCAATTTTGCTATTAGGTTGAAATTTTATTCAAATTGTGAAACAACTTCTGAATAATTACTATGTCATGAAAGGACTAAACTGTGTAGATGAACTGCTTATATTAGAGTTGTTATAGGTGGAGGTTACATAATAATTTACTGCCAACACTTATAACACTTAGTATTAGACTTATTATCTGACTCATGAAGCTTCAGAGTCAGCTAGAACCAAGGTTTCAAACTACATTTACTGTTACAATGGAAATATATAAAGTATAACAATATTTAACTAACCAGTTGTCTATTGGGGTTCCTTTCGTTGGCTATGGTCAACGAGCCTCCTGCCACAATCTGAAACACACAAACACACACAAGGTTTTAATTAACAATAGCCTGAACGTTTTCCACCCACTCATTATTTTTTCTGGACTGGCTGATTTCCAGACCACACCGCAATGAAATTTATATAATATCACAATCTGAAGTGCTTTTATACTGGTTGGATTAATCCCTGATTATTATAAATAAAAAATACTGTATGTATCTGACACACTTTATTTTTCAGAAGCTCCTTGATCCTGGTTAGAGAGTGAACTGTCTTTTTCAACAAACAATCTTCAGCTAAGTAATGACACCAGCATTAAACCAACACACACTTAATGTTGATTAGTGACAGCTGGCAACATATATCAGTTTAAACAGTAAATGCAAATGACTGATAAAATGACTGCTTACTTAACTTCTCAAGACATTCATCACATCATGTGCATCACATGAGTAGTTAATAAAACCGCAGCAGACAGTTGTTTCACACTGGACATTCTCCTCCTTGTGCTGACCTATCCATCCAACCTACCTTCACACTGGCAAAAGGTTTCAGGTCTAATCACCAGGTGGTTGTGTAAGGCCCACTCCAGCTGCTAGACAGCATCAAATAGTAAGGAGTAGGTATTGGTCACTTTTTGCTTTTGTTACAAATTATTTATTTAGGAGGAGGATACTCCGATAAGTAGCATCAACATTTTGCAAACCCATGCATTTTGGAAACCTAAGTGTGTGAACCTTCAGTCTCACCACTATACAGTATAACGTCATGTTGGACAGGTGTTACATTATTTTACAGCTCAGACTTATTTTACTGTGCTGTTTTTTAGCTTCTTGGCCACTGCTTTTTGACATTATTTTGCACATATTTTTTCGAGCTTACCTGGGACCACACTGTGGGAGCTCTAAAGCAAAAGGTTTTTGATATGTCAGTGACATTAATTGCATTGGTTTAGTAGCTTTAAATAAAATATTATATAAAACAATATATAAATGCTTTGACGGATGAGGCCTGCATTAGAAGCAACATAGAGTACTGACTTGACTAATGTTGTTTTAGATGGGGCCAAAAAGTGTATAAGGAAATAATTTTCTTTACCAGCAGGTGTCAGTAGTCTGCATCAAACAAAAAAGGAAAGCATAAGAAGACCTAGGACTGCAGACATACAGTACATGATCACATATGTACATTTATTAGAAAACTAGAATTAAGGCTCCTAATAGTTGAGACTGTTGGAATAAGAATCTTCTGAGGTACTTACTAGAATTCCTAAAACAAGTGGCAGTATGAAGAGTTTAGGCAGAGTCTGATCAGTGTGAATAAGCGGGACACACAGCACCAACTGGAACAGCCCCAAGAGGATGGTCACCACCTGTTGGGACACAGACACATCTGGCATTACACACACATCTTTCATGGAAAATTAGACTTCTAAATTGTTGCGTTGTATCTGTGGTGAGTGGTGTCCAGATCTCACCGCAGCAGCTTCAGGGTCAAACCAGGCATAGGGGCGTTGTAACCTAGTGTCAGCTGCTGCCATGGCCCTCTCAGAAGACATGCTAAGAGCAAAACAAGAAGCTGAGGTCAGGCACAACTGAAGTGAAGTGACATTTTACAGTCACTTTCTGGCATTAAAGAGACATCAATCCAACATTCCCACGGCTTCAAATACTTGTGTTCCTGGGTGTCAAATACTCCAATGGGCACCTTTACGGTCTGCTAGTAAAGGGAAAAAATGGAAATGGAAACATTTTATGAGTGGTATCAAAAGTATCACATAAGTCTATGTATGAAGAAACCTTGTCAGCAGGAATCAGGAATATCATGATACCAACATTAAGCCAACAATGGTTTCCGGAGAAAACAGAGGTGGAATCTATATTATTTTAGCCTTCCATTTTAGTCTTCTCCGAACCTCAGGAAACAACCAGTCCAGACAGTCTGTCTGCGTGATCGTGTAATATTATGGTCCCATGCACAAAGTGTACAGTGTCCATTTAAATGAGGCAACGGACAATGAGTTGTTGGTGGGAAAATGTATCAGACTATGTGCCAACTCAGCTGCAACAACAGGGTCCAGACAGCACATAAGTGTGTTCTGTGTCGTGTTTGCATGTTCTTCTTTTGTGGGTACTGTCAGGCTACTCCGGCTTCCTCCGACCGTTTTAGGAGACTCTAAATTGCATGAATGCCTGTTGAAAATATTAACCCAAACTCACATTTAACAGTTCCCCATTGTTCCCCACATTCAGGAAAATATAAAATGGTTCATTATTTAGTTTCATGGCGGCGAAGGCAACATATTGTCTTGCAAAAATGTCATGTTTGAAAACTGCAGACTGATCAGTGTGTGGGAGAGGCCCACTGTAGAAGAAGAGACATGAATTGACCCAAAGAACAACAGAGACAGACCACATGATCGTGAGACGCACCACTGGAGAAGGCAAAGGACAGTGGGAAGCCATTAAAGCTGAGTAGCATGTGTGTTGTGTTTGTGCAAGTGCATTCATGTGTGTGTCTGTAGTGAGGCTATCGGTTTGGAATGTGGATTGCGAAACAGGATAAAATAAAGTAGTGAAACCGAGAAAAAGAGGAACACGAAAGAGAGTGTGTGCATGCATGTTTGTTCATCAAAACCACATGTCAGAATCCTCTTAGGAAGGGCAGGAATGCTGTACAATGAGAAACAGATGTGGTCAGGAAGAGGAAAGAGGGGGAGTCCAGAATAAGTGGGGGCTAATGGAGTCTGGGGGTAAGTTGATGATGAAATACACTCAGTAGGCCCCAAAGAAGTGAGGCTAATCTAGCCCCCACTAATGTAAAAACAACCACTTTTTCTCATGTCCCACTTCTGCACTTCTCCCGCTTGTTCACTTACTTCTCACTATATAATTGATTTTACTTGTTAGGAAAATTATAATTTTCTGATTTGGTGAAGGCTCCATTATGTTTTTGGGGGAGTCCAGTAAAAACTGTAGAATTATTTTATTTTATCCCCATATATTTACAAACCGCCCGTAGCACTGAAAGGCACTAATCTGCATGCACTATAGGAACAAAAATACACGAAAGCGTGGGGATCATCTAGGTCGGTTTAGAGGCGTTTTCACACAATGCTACCAAGCAACTTTCAAAAGAACTGAAGAGACCCAAAACATGTAGCAAGAATATTGAAGTGACATTTAACATACAAAAAATGGCAATATAGACATATAGAGTACATTATAAGCCCTGCTTACAGTCCCTTAATGTAGGCAATATTTAGTATTGCAAACTATATCATGTTACGTAACGTAGTAACGTATTCTTGCCACTACACAGCCTTAGATATGGTGCATACTAGGGTTGTGCCATATTGTATCATTGCTAATTCCTCCACATGATGCTCTTAATGGGGCATCTAGCTCACATCTTCTGTGGCTTCATTCGTCATTTGGAAGTGAATCAGTTCAATGAATCAAATGGGAATATTCCCATATTATATGCTCTTGGGGCTTAAAAACAGGTTTCTGAAGTCCCCAACATGTGCTTATACACCCCCATGCTGAAAAAGGGTGTACAGGCACATGTTGAGGACTTCAGAAACCCAACAATGTTTTTTTTTAAAAAGGAGAGAGTGCACTTCTAACATACTTGGTGTGTATCTATGCACTAGAGTGTCATAAACATGACCAAAAGTAAACTTTTCAAAAGTATATGGGCACTTTAAAAAAAATTAAAGTAATTTTTCAAACTGGTCTTAATACCATAGTGGGGAGATTATATTAACTTACAATTAGTCTTAGTTGCTGTGTCTGTGGCTCCTTTTCACAATAATGTCTCATTTCACCAGGAACCCAGGGGCCAATGTGTACAACTCTCCTTTTGTTAAAAAAAAACTATCTAAAGTTCAGCTGAGACTTAATCATAGACATTTCTGGTACTAGTCATGCCACTGTTGCAAGGAAAACAAAAAAGACAGAAATTTGTGGTGGTCTATTGTGTGAATAACAGCTCAGGATTAAATAGTCGCCTCACCTTGACGATGACAATCTCTCACAATCACTTTCTGGAGCTCAACTCTCAATTGATATTGAAACTAGATGCTGAAGTCTGCTTTGCCCCATGCTCCTACTGAGCCAGGTAAGCCAGGTCTTTGAGTTTATTAATCAACCCCAGACCTAAACATAGTTTTAATTCATTTGAGAGCCTCACTCTTAGCCTCTCTGATCCTAAAATCAAAAACCAGTCCTGTTTGTTATTGTGTACCGTCCTCCTGTCCCTTACTCTGAGTTTTTAACTGAATTCTCAGAGTTTCTATCTGATTTAGTTCTTAGTGCAGATAAAGTCATTATAGTGGGTGACTTTAATATCCATGTAGATGTTGATGATAACTGCCTCAACACTGCATTTAATTCACTATTAGACTCCATTGGTTTTACCCAAAATGTAAATAAACCCACTCACTGTTTTAACCACACCCTTGATCTTATTCTGACATACGGTGTGGAAGTTGATCAGTTAATAGTTTTTCCCCAAAACCCTCTTTTATCTGACCATTTTCTAATTACATTTGAATTTACAGTACCAAACTAAGATTCACTACAGTAGATGTTTATGTGAAAATGCTGTTGACAAATTTCAGGAACTGATTCCATCTTTTATTTCAGAGCCATGTACCAACACAGAGGAAGTTATTTCAACGTTACTCCAGCACAAGTGGACTATCTTATTAATAGTACTGGTGCTTTTCTCGGAACAAGACTTGATACTGTTGCTCCTCTGAAAAAGTAGCTAGTGAGTCAGAGGAAGTTAACTCCATGGTACATTTCACAAATCCGTGGAATTCGTATCAGATAGATTTAAGTTTGTACATGTTAATGATGAATCTTCCATGCACAGCAAAGTTAGCTATTGAGTTCCACAGGGATCTGTGCTTGGACAGATTCTTTTCACTTTATATATGTCCCCTTTAGGCAATATTATTAGGAAACACTCTATAAATTTCCATTGTTATGCAGATGATACCCAGCTATACTTATTTAAGAAACCAGGAGAAACTAATCAATTAGTCAGACTTCAAGCATGCTTAAAAGACATAAATGCCTGGATGTCCTCCAATTTCCTTCTCCTAAATCCAGACAACACAGAGCTTACTGTTTGTGCCTAAAAATCTCAGAGATACTATGTCTAATCACATTCTCACCCTTGATGACTTCGTTCTGGCCTCAAGTAATACTGTAAGAAATCTCTGAGTTATCTTTGATCAGGATATCTCCTTCACTTCATACATCAAAGAAATCTCTAGAACTGCCTTATTTCACCTGAGAAACATTGTTAAAATTAGGAGCATCCTGTCCTAAAGTGATGCTGAAAACCTAGTCCATACATTTGTTACTTCCAGACTGGACTATTGTAATTCATTATTAATAGGATGTCCCAATAACTCATTAAAAAGCCTCCAGTTAATCCAAAATGCTGCAGCCAGAGTCCTGACTGGAACTTAGCAAGAGAGATCATATTTCTCCTACGTAAGCTTCTCTCCATTGGCTCCCTGTAAAATCAAGAATTGATTTTAAAATTCTTCTCCTCACTTATGAATCACTTAATAATCAGGCTCCATCTTATCTTAAAGAACTCATAGTTCCATATTTTCCAAGCAGAACTCTCCGTTCTCAGACTGCAGGTTTACTTGTGGTTCCTAGAGTTTCCATATGTAGAATGGGAGGCAGAGCCTTTAGCTACCAAGCCCCTCTCCTGTGGAACCAGCTCCCAGTTCAGGTTCGGGAGGCAGACACCCTCTCTACATTTAAGACTAGACTTTAAAACTTTCCTTTTTTATAAAGCTTATAGTTAGAGATGGATCAGGTGACTCTGAACCATCTCTTAGTCTGCTGAGGTAACTCTACTGACAAACTGAGCTCCTCTCCTCTCTCCTTTATCAATGCAAATGCCACCATTGCATGTCATTAACTTTGTGTTTTCTCTCTCCTGTAGTTGTGTTTCCTCCTCTCTGTCTCCCTCTCCCTGTACTTTTCTGCAGGTATCCTCGGCCTGGAGCTCTACATCTCCAGAATCCAGTTGACCTGCTTAATGTTGTTGCTGCTTGTTGCTGTCTTATTGCCTGCTGTTCTTTTGTCTCTTCTCTTTCCCCTCACCCCAACCGGTCGAGGCAGATGGCCCCCCACCATGAGCCTGGTTCTGCTGGAGGTTTTTTCCTCTCCACTGTTGCCTAAAGCTTGCTCAAATGGGATTGTTGGGTTTTCTCTATAATTTTTTTTTTTGTATAAATATTCTGTGTAAGGTCTTAAACCTTACACTGTAAAGTGCCTTGAGATAACTTATGTTGTGAATTGGCGCTATACAAATAAAACTGAATTGAATTGAATAGAAGTCCAGTTGCCATGAGTCAACTTCCAGATAACGTCACCTGGATGAATCAGAATCTATGAGTATGAGTATTCCAGCCATTTAAAACTCAGGCACCAGTTTAGTTTGAAAGCTCTTATTAAGGGTCAGACTGATCATGTGTGTGGTGAGCCAGCTTAAACTGATTAGGACATGCATCATTATCCCTTGTATGGAACAAGAAAAAGGTCTTCTGTCCCTACTGCTTTGTATATTGCTGTTTAACTTTCTTCTCTCTGGCCTGATCTCTCTCAGTCTCATCTTCCAGAGACTCTTCCTGTTTTTTTCTTGGTTACATCCCAATTCTCTTAATTGCATCCACGTTTCCCTCCCTTGTGTCTTTTCCTTGGGTCTCGGGTCTCTTCCAATAAAGATACATGGAGGGATGAAAAGGAAAAGACAACTGGAAAGAGGAACAAAGGAAACCTGGGTTTTAGAGACATTTTTGTTGTCAGCTGTTCTTTTCTCTCTCCTCTTTCCTCTCCCCTCAACCGGTCGAGGCAGATGGCCACCCACCCTGAGCCAGGTTCTTTCTTCTATTAAAGGAAGTTTTTCCTTTAGTTGCTTAAGAGGGGGGTGAATGTTCTATATGCACTTCTATTCTATTCTAAAGTTCTAAGAACACACAGTTACCACTAAAGTCTATCTTTTTGTCAAATGAATAACTAAATTATTATTACATATGATTCTTTGTCACTGAGATCTGCTGATCTAGGTGATGGATCTGAAAAATGTGGATGTCTTATCTTAGTTCTGTTTTAATGTTATCAGTGTATTTTAGTACTAAATTGTGCTGGTGTTGTGATGCAGTATCAGATCAGTGTGATTAGCTGCAGCCAATCACCAATAGGTTTTCAATAAAAGGGTGTGATGGTCCTGTAATAGACTTCTGTGAAGGATGGTCTTGCCTTGGGTTTTGGGTAAAACACTAAGACACTACCTTTACTTTATGACTACACTCACTTTATTGGGCACACACATTACAGTCTAATGCATCTGATACAGCAGCTCTGCCTCTGAATCTTCTTTCTCCAGTTTTTGATGAAACTGTTAGAAAGGTGATGATTCTACTACATGTTTATTATTAAGGTCATAGTGGGTGGTAGAGTGGCACAGGACTGTATTACATTGCAAGGTGTTTCTAATGTTTTGCCCCCCTATTTGTGAGGGATGCTTGAGCAATCAGAACCAAAAACTTAGACTATCAGAGGACAAACCCTCACACAGACACAGGTTTCTTAACCTCATATATGTGCAAATAAAATGCTGGACTGTTATATAACAGAATAAAAGTAAATACAAACAGTCAAATAGTGAACCGTGACTAAAGACCTGGTCAGGCAGAGTGATAATACAACACTGTATCAGTGTCTTCACACTGACTGACTATCTATTAACTATTGGTTAAATCAAGCTCAGTGTCCGACACGCAGAACTTGAACTCATCACTATAATGTCCCACAGAGCAGCGGGTCACTTACCTCGGCTGAAAGTTAACGAGTTAAGACGAGTCGTAGCGGTTCACGGGAGAATATTCCTGCCGTCCTTAGAATGAACATTTAACGGTGCAATACCCGTTAACAAAAATGTTTTCAGGAGTGGACAAAACACCAAAGGAAGCGAAGGAGGAGCTCTACTGGCTCTCATCCAGAGACTAGGAACAGTCTCTCTCACCCTAACGTCTCTCTAATAATCATCCCCTGCAAGAAGGACGAGGCAGGGAGGCGCAGTAAAAGCCGACATAAGCCTCATCTCAGAAAGGAGGACTGAAGACACAAAGGTAGGAACACTTGTGCTTTCTAATAACTGACACCAGCCTGGTGAGTGAGACGCTTACGCAATGCGTAATGTGTGCGTAAAAGTAAAGGATCTTGTTCGGTCCACTTTTTGTGTCAGACTGCTTTTCAGACTCCTCATGTTGATCGTGCAGCAATAACGCTACTTAAAGCTCTGGCTGGATTCAGGCCAAGGTGGGACATGGTACAAATGGGGCCCACAATAGTAACTGTCTGTTTTCTGCCCGAGTATAATCGGTCTGTGTCTGGCTGTGACCTGCTTTGGATTAGAAACTCTGTTTGATTTCATTGTTGTGCAATAGTGCTGTACCACTGGATCAGCCCACTGCCAAAACTGAATGTTGGGATATGATTCACATGTGTGATAGTAACATGTAACACTGGTATTCACTGATCAGGGAAATAAACAGCACCAACTGAAAAACATACAAGAACAATGTGTTATGTTTTCTGTTATAAAAATCTGTTGTGTCCTGTCTGCTGTGATAGTATATATACATTCAACTGTCAGAGGCCTCCATGCCACCCTGACAGATGAACAAGCTCAGGAAAAATGCAAACCAAAAGTAGGTCCTGGTTTGGTAATGACATGCACCTAATTGAAGATGACTGCACCCTCACTCTAATAAGACCAACATTTACAGTTTGGGGTTTCTGGGTTTACTTTTCCTCATGTTCCATGCAGCCACTGGCTGCCACTCATATCTGTACAGAGTGAGTTACAGACTTGAAAATGACATACATGTGTATTTTATTACATTGAAGGGACAAGTATGGTTCCTAACCTCTCTGTCTCTAAGTGTCCAAAATCTTAAATGAGTCTGTGTGAACATGTTTTAGTTGTGGTTTTTGCCAGCATGTTCAGCATGTTCAGTCGGGCTAGGTGATGGTTATCAAGTCTGTAATCATGTCTTCATGTGGATAAAGATCTGTTAAAAAAAAGCTGCTTCATCTAAGAGATTTATTTTAAAGTGACATCCATCTAAAGTTTACCACATACAACACACAGTACATTAACTGTTAATCTCTGATGGATGCTGCAAAATAGCTATAAACTACAGTTACAGTATTGCGGTTGTATACCTCTGCCAATCAGTGAAGTTGTAGTTTAGATGCATGTCTGTCCAGACTCATGTTCTAATATGTTATGCATGACATTCGTGGCTAACTTGATAAACATGTTAAACATGCATCTCAATATGTGCCTGACTTTCACACAAGAATTTCCGTACTTGTGGTCACAATTACCTTGGCCTTTGACTTTGAACACCAAAGTCTAATCAGTTGATCATTCAGCCTGAGTGGATGATTGTGCCTTTTGACCAAATTCTTTCATGGCATTCCTGTAAAGATGGACCAAATGGAGGTCTTTGACCTTTGATCACCAAAAAGATTGGTGCATTTTTGTCCTATTTCATTTTCCAAATGTATAGCTGTGCCAACTTCAAACTAAATTCCCTCAAGGTGTTTTTCAAAAGAAATTCCTGCAACACCTTTCTGACAGTTTTCACAAAAACTGAGAAATTATAAACTTGTAAAAGTAGAATTTATGGCAGAGCTGCTGTGTTAAATTACATTATATTATACAGGTGTACCTAACAAAGGGTACAGGGAATGTATGTTGGTGTTGCTGGAATGTCCGGATGATGGTCAGGGGCTGTCAAGTTTCAAGAAGTGTTGTGGGGACATTTATACAAAATAAAAAAGAAAAAACTTTTTAAAACATACAGAATGATGCAAAGGATAAGTCTGATTTTTAACTTGCGTCATTTAGTCCTAGTTTTCAGACTTCATGTGCTGTATATGAATAGTATTAATGGTCCTAGAGCATGTTCGACCACAACTACAACATCCATAGCATGAAATGAGAGGTGAAATCTTCTGAACTGAAAATCTTCTCTAGGCGATGGCGGTGGCAGTTACCAGGGATCTCACTGTGCAGGTGCTGGAAGATACGAATGTGGTCAAACTAACTGACAGACAACAAATGCTGCGCGATGCCGTCCAGAGAGGAGAGCCCAAAAGTCTAGGGGTTAGTCTAAACTTGAAACTTGTTGTGTGTGTTATGTGTGTCTGTGTGTATTTGTGTAGTCATCTTATACAGTTATTTTAGCACCACATATGTTTAAAAACTGTAGTAGCTTTAGCCCACCACATCATCGCATCAACACTTATGAAATCATGACACTGTGGGCTGAGGTGGATGACGAAGATTAGCTGGTTTGACAAAATATAAGACATGAGAAAAATACATTAACACTGTGAGATGTGGTTGAAAGCAAAAGGAATCACTAATAATATGCTAATAATAATAATATTATAATGTTCTTTTGAAAGTGTGACTTAAGATTATGCAAGTCACACCAAGCAGACAGTCATCCATCATGTGGGAAACACCAAGCCTGTTAACACCAGTGCCATTTATTATCTCATATCAGAATTGTTCAGTTATTATTGATTAGAATTAGCTATTAGCTATTTATGCTGATGTTGATTATGGTACAGTATGCATTTTACTTTCCATTTTTGATTTACAAATACACAAAACCACCACCGGCAGGTTTGAAGAGTTATTTCCTGTCAGGCAGGCTCAGAGCATACACACTAGCTGGTCATTGGTTGTAGTCTTTGAGGTGCAGTTAACTGCAGATGAGGGCGAATAAGACGCTTGGCAGTACTAGTGGTTTGGGTCCGGCTTCGTGCGTCTCCATCTTCAGTCAATGGGAAGTCCAGACAAGGTCATAAAATACAAATGTGTGTGTATGTATTTGTGTGTGTGTCAGGTGAGTCAGGTGATGCTGGGACTGATGGTCATGTCCTACTCCATTCCTCTGCACTTCATGGAGTTGACTGAGGTGATTGCCGTGGGAACCCCCTGGTGGAGTGGCCTGACAGTAAGTCTGTGTATGTGTGTGTGTGTGTGTGTGTGTGTGTCTTCATATTTTGAAGTAATGTTGTATTTGTCTGGGATCATCCTCTCTCCTCTGTGTGTGTGTGTGTGTGTGTGTGCGTGCTTCCAGTTCATCACAGCGGGGGTGATCGCTATTATCTTGGACAAACACTGCACCATGAAGAATGTGAGTAGAGCAGCTACACATACACATACATACACACATACAATGAGCTACAGTCAGATAGAATTAATGTTGTGTTTGTTGTGGTTGTTTGCAGCTGCAGGTGTGTTTGCTGGTGAGCGTGGTGTCCACTGTGGTGGCATTAGTGGCTGTGAGCATCTACGCTGTGGACATGGAAAGGAATCCTGAGGTGGACTGTGCGAACAAGGACCAAACAAGCCGCTGTAACGAGAAGTACTACGCAATGGTTGGTGCCAGTTTCTGTTCATGTCAGCACTATAAAGAGAAAGGTCTTAGAATCCCCACTCTTTTGGCTTGAAGCAACTGAACCATAAACATAAAAAAAGTTACTAATTAGTTAGTAAAGTTAATAAATTAATTAAAAACAGGCATGCAACCAGTCCCTCTAGCATTAATGTCATTCTTCCCAGCAGATTCAGACTGTATCTATGTACTATGGTTTTTTGGTCTGTGCTCTGGTTTGTTCAGTCAAGGACAATCTGCTGCTGAAGCCACTCCACTGTCGTCTTGGCTCTTTGTTTAGAATTGTTCAGGTCATACTGAAAAGTGAACCCCTTATACAAGTCTCGGCTCTCATGCACTCTGGAGCATGTTATCTTGAAGAACCTCCCATAAAGGTCTAATTGAGGCCCTAAAGAACCTTGAGGTCTGAATGTAGATTGAAGTGAATGTAGATCATTGGGTTATTGGACGCCTCCCTGACCAAGGTCCTTACTGTCCATATTATCCAGTCTGGCCAGACAGATAACACAGAGCTTTAGAAATAATTGATACCCTTGTCCTGGTCTATTTTTCACCACAAAATGTTACTGTGGAGCTATACAGAGAGTTTCTTGGATTTCATGGCTTGGTTGGTGAATTTTGGGACAGTGAGGTAAATGCCTTTCCGAGCTAGGCCCTATCAGCTCAGCTTTTTTCACAGGGCACTCCATCAAGTTCTACAGTCACATTGAGAGAAAGCAATAGGATACAACTGACCACAAATGACACATTTCAGTTTCAGTACTTTTAAATAATTTGAATATTACTGAAAACATCTGTCCATGAACTGCCATGCACAGATAAAAACATTTCTTGAAGACTGTTGTTGGCATGTAAGTATCCATAGATGTTCTATGGTTTTGTCTTTGAGAAAATGAGTTTTATTTTCCTTGTGTAAAAAAAACAATAGATAGATAGATAGATAGACAGATAGATAGATAGACAGATAGATAGATAGATAGATAGATAGATAGATAGATAGATAGATAGATAGATAGATAGACAGATAGATAGATAGATAGATAGACCAAACGATGCCACCCTTTACTGGAGACACAACTTGTGCAATATCTTGGACATTCAGACATCAGGAATCAGTTGGTTGTAGTGCACACATCCTCTTTTCTGGTTTGTTTCTGCGGTTTCCGTTGTTTAGAGGCCTTTAGTCTGATCTGCAGCAGTGAAACACATCAAATTCCATTTAGCTCAGTTGACTATCCTGCTATCCTGAATTACTGCGTACCCCACTGTGCACATGCTCCATGTAAAGTGGACAAATGTTGCTGGAGAACTGGGCAGTCTGCTTGTTAACTCCACAATGTACCATTAGGGCTTCAGGTAAAACTGCCAGAACTGTCAGATGTTGCTCTGAAAGAGACTCATGACACTGGAAGAATTTTAAACGTAGATTTCCAAAGACTGTCAGAGACCTTTTGTAGCTCATTGGCAGTTTAACACTCACTGCTTCAATTTAGTCAGATTGTTCCAATTCCGTCAACCATTTTCACTTATTAAAAGCTATGTTTTAACCGTTGGTCTGGTTTTACCACAGAAAACAAGCAGAGGAGTGAAGTCGTCCCTGCTTCTCTTCACTCTGGCCCAGACAGTCATCTCTGGCATCCTCTGCTTCCTGCTCTACAGACAGAGACGCGGCTTCGGACAGTATGCTGTAAGACTTCAACACTTCATCAGACTCAAACACTAACACCTACCTGTACGACAGAAGCTGAAGATACCATCTCAGATCAGGGTGGATTATGGGAATACAAAGTGAATTAGTATCTCCCAGTTGCTGACTTATAGAATCTACCTTGTCCAGGTAATCAGCAGGGGGTAAGGCACAGATAGATGGAAAAAAAAGCAGGGCAGTGATCCTTGAGGACTGGAGTTGGGAACCCTTTCTTTATATTAAGAGCTGCCATTCTTAACGATGGCTCTCAGTCACTTGATTGAAAATTGCTTAGTCTGCACAAAAAACCAAAATGTTCATGCTTCCTCATTTTGTGGACCACTGAAAATGAGCAGTAGTGTTTTCTGCTCTGGCCCGGTCTGCACACGCCTGTTCCTATTTTTTACATTACAAGTGATGACTGAGTAAAATAGGGTTGAAGAATGAGAAATGGTGCAATATCCAGCCTTCTTAATGTATCCATAGCTTTACACCACATTAAAAAACATTCCTAGTAAACGCTGGCAGTGAAGAAATGGTTCTGAAGTATAAATTACCCAAAATATTGTGCCCAGACACAACACACAGATGTGCATGTCTTGAAGCCATTTCTTCCTTTTCAGCTTTTGCTTTGAAAGCTATGACTAAAGTATGTTTAGCAATCCAGGTTTGAAACTGCAGTAAAATCAGAGTTAAAGCAGTTCAGCACAACAAAACATCCTTACACATTGTTCAAAGTTAAGACGCACTGTGGGGCAGTGTGAAGGCTGCTTTTATAGCTCGTATCAAACAACTGCTCCAATAAAATACATGCTGACTCAGCAGTGGTGTAGAACATTTCAAATCATAGTTCTAATCTCTGATTACGGTACGGTTTCTACGGTAAGTCCAACAGTGACCGAGCCTTTCACCCCCTCTCCAATTGAATTGGCCTTTACACGTCACCAAACTAACTGTCATCCAAAATGTGTTGCTTTGGTTAACAAATCTCCCAGAGACTTCTGGAACTGTGTTTCATAACTCAGACATCAGCAGTGATGTGTTTTAATAGTTTTTGGACAGGAAACATTATGTCCTCAACTCTTAAAAACTAGAAGGTTCTCTCCAGCAAATCTAGCTGCTTTGCTTTATTCTTCTCATAATGAATGATGGTTCACACTAAGCCTTCAGGAGCTGTGCTGGACTGTGAAGCATAGTGTCTTTATTGGATCTATTAGGTTCAATATCATTTGGAGTCTAGAAGAATTATTTTATTTTATCCTAACTTTCCTAACAGTGCTTGGGGACCATGTTCCAGGTATAAAAAAAACAATGAATCAATTTTTCTGAGCATCATAAACTCACTCAATTAACTTTTTTTAATCAGAAGTTGATGATTCAGTTTCAGTCTTTTAGAAGAACTGCAGGATCATTTTGCTTTTATCTGAACTGTTGATGTATAGGTGACAAGGAGGTTGTGAGTGAGCAGGATCATCTGTGGAACTGGAACTGGAAAACCACTGAACAGCTTTCATAGGAGTATTATGTGTATTGTATTGTAGTGTTTTCATGTTATCTACTTCTTATAATACGTCCAATGATATGCATCCAAATAAATAAACAGTAGTACTGAGTACTGTGTGACAAGGTTTACCTTTAAGACACCTCCAGCAGGACAATAACAGAAGAACAATACATGTAAAGTGCTGACTTTCTCTCTTTCTGTTTTTGATAGTCTCTCAACCAAGCTGGTCCATCTACCCCCACAACACTCATACCCCCTGACATGAACTGATAGCCAGTTGAAACCGGCAGTCACTGAGGTGGTACATCACTTCTGATCATGACAGCTGATCAGCTGTGGGGACGGTGGGCTGATGACTGAACACCTGTCACAGAGGTGACGGATCACCTGTTCTTTAGACTGTATGTATCTGTCTACTTGTATAAAGGACTTATACACTGTGCCACCTAACATGTTCACTAGGGAACTTCTGCTTTCAGATTGTTTTAATCAATGTCTGTCAACATCCTAGTTTTAGATCACTAGTCCCTTTTAGGCACAACTAACAAAAAGAATAATGTATGTACTACAAAGAGAACACATACCAACCACTGGTTTCCTGGACAATAAAGGGAACAGAGTATCATGATAATTGTAGTAAACTATCTGGATGGCCCTGTAAAATGTAAAATGCAGCCATGTGTGCAGGAAATGGAAGGTAATCTGTCATATAGACAAAATAACGGATTGCATACAGTATGTTTCCTTTTTCTGCAACACACGCCTGAAGTATCACCAGTTAAAGGCACATTAAAACCTGTGTCAAGATCACCTGTGTGTAACTGTGAAGTAACTGAAGTCAATAAATAGGCTTGTACGTGAAGGTTTCCAGACTTTGTATGCTCTGAAACCCATCTTCCAGTGAGCTCCATCTAGTCAAACATGTTGTGTGTGAGTGTGTGACAGAAGAACTGTGAGCATAAAGCCACTCTTTGTTTCTTTTTTAAAGTGCAGTGGTCCCTTTGGGATGAAACAATGTTCAAATCCACACAGGAAGCAGCTGAGCAGCACACTTTGTGGAACAAACGGCACATTTCAGTTTTTCCATCATGATTTTCAGATTTGAGATAGTTGACTAAAAGAATAGTCATCTGCTGTAAAGCTATACAGTGTTCACAAACACTGGGATCAAGACGGTGTCCAGACAGCATTTACCCAAATGAACATGTTCTATAAAATCATTGTTTAGTTAATGGATTAATGATGAGGATGATTAATGAAAGCTCCTAAAACATAAAAATGTAGTCCATAAAGGCAAAGCACGGTTCGGACAAGCACCTATACAAACATTTGTAACTACTCTCTGGTACAGGTAATACTTTTAAGTAGTACTAATATGATTTTCACTTGTAAATGTGTTTTTCTTACTTTCTAACTTAAGTATTTCTTCCACCACCAGCTCAGCGTGTTTTGCTCAGATACTCATGCTCCCAAAGAATAAACCCCACTGACAAACATCTCATCATTAGTTCCACTGTTCTGTTTGCTGTCTGTCTCTCTCTGTGTTAAAGGTTACTGGTTGTGACCGCCTCTTCCTGTCTGGTCACAGAACTTTCTTTCTTTATCTTTTTTTCTGAGAACTTTGGGGTGTCTGCATCAAAATGCCTCAATACTGGCAGTTCTGTTACTTGTCATGGGTCTACTGGAAAAGACGAAGCCAACACAACCTAACACGCTGAGTTGTATCTTCAACTGTATCATATACAGAACTGTAATGACCAGGGCCGTTAATAAGGACTGATGTCAGAGCTGCACAGATACAGGATCAGACTGTTCGGCTGTGTTTACACACTCTGCTTGTCACACATAGGGCTAATACGTACTCCCACTGGCAGATGTCTGAGGCTGTCTAATGTTGGGTGTACCTTGGCTCCTATTGCTTTTTCTGTGAGGTACGATTTTTCAAGTTTCACGTTCTTCTTGAGCTGATTTTCTTCCCTAAGTGAGCACAGAGTTCTGCTGCTGTTACTTTTTTTAGGTTTTCTCCTTTGTTTGATAAGTCAATGAGGAAAATGCAAACATTGCCACATCTTAGCAGTCAGACAGTCCAGGGGAACGTTTGGACTAAATGGACTGGAACTTTAGAAGTTCTCCACTTGTTTTATTTACTCTGACTACTGACCTCATATGAACTCTGGCTGAACTGTAGAATTTATGGCTGTGGATTTGTGGTTGGGTAGTTGAGGTTGGAAGTTATTTACTTCACAGCAAGCGGCAACTCTCTGTTACTGCAGTCTTAGTGACAGTGTGTCACTACACAATCCCTTTTAAATTACAGACTACCAGTGGGATCATACTGATCATTCATCTGCACTCGTTTCTAAGTGGGGCCAATATATAAACAGCTGAATACTAATGTATTGATTTGTCAGTAAAGTCATCATTGGGTCATGGGTGACTATGCCTGGCCCACATGGACTCACAACATGCTACAAGCCAACAGAATCATTGTCTATTATAGAGTACTGGAACAAAGTGAGAAATACAAGCGAGATAATCCACCTGGTCTGTTTGTGCAGATAAATGACCAAATTCCAAACGTATGTTTTTATCATCCACTTACCAGAGTATTTGATAAGTGAACCAAATCCCACAAACAAAGAGTAGACAAACCTCGAGTTGGACAGTCTTCTACGCAAATGACTTGTAATAGGATTCACAGCCAAACCAATGTTTGGTGTAAATGCTGATAACAAAGTCAATATACCAACTCATCTATTCTACAGCTTCCTATTAAGTATTTTCTATTTTAATTACAGGAGTCAGTTATATTGTTTCTTCATTGACTGGCTGTTGTTGCCCTCTGCTGGATGAGCTTTCTAAGACTGTTCACATCAGCAGCGCAGCCTCCCTCATTACTACAGAGCACTAATGTTTGTACATTGATGTAGATGTTAATCAGAATTAATGAAAACTATTGGCACATTATAAAGCAAAAAATGTGACAAAGGAGGCTCCAAATAGCTGAGCAGCTAAAATCCTACTTTAAGTATGAACGCTGATGGGTTTGGTTGTTACACTTCCAACTTTCACCGTTTGACAGAAGCAAGCGACAACATGGGAAATGGGAGTCATGTCAGAGACCGCCCAGCAGGGGGCACTCGAGTCTGTCGTCCCTCTCACTTTTTCCATATCCGGTTGTGTGTCACGCTCTCGTGTGTTGCCTTTCGTGCTGGGGACCAAACATATGGAACTTTTCACTTATCGTTCTTCATAGGTGTGTTTTACTCAGGTAATGGAGGCGCTTCACGCTGTCACTGTGTTTTCCCCAAGAAGACAAAGTTTTTTGGGCGGACTCTGTGTGCTTGGCGCCCTCCTGTTGTCGGTTTCGGGGGAAACACCGTTTGAGAGTCGTTCCGGGATGATCCAGGACCTGTGGACCGCCCTGTTTGATTTGGCCGGGGAGGGGAGGACCTACCTGGGCAGGCTGGCCGAGAAGCAGACGGTGCTGTCGGTAAAAGTGCTCGGTGTTTGTTTAATAGAGGAAAGTTGTGTTGTAGGGTGACTGTGTTACGTTGTTGCTGTCTGTGACCAATAGGGGGCTCCACACGGTTTATCTGCATTTATCCGGCTTATCGCAAACACTTCCCTCCAAAAGTACTGTAGATAAAAACAAACAAGATGTAGAAAGTATTATTAATATATTCCAACAGACACTTTAAAGGCACTTTAGAGTGTAAGGTTTAAGACCTTATAATATAACTGTATACAGAATTATTTATCTCTCTCTCTCTCTCTCTTTATGTATACATAGAGAGAGAGAGAGAGAGACTGGAAGAACCCTCCAGCAGAACCAGGACACAAACTTAATGACATGCAATGGTTGCATTTGAATGGAGAGAGGAGAGGAGCTCTGTATCAGTAGAGTTCCCCCAGCAGACTAACCTATAGCAGCAGAACTGAGTGATGGTTTAGATTCATCTCTAACTGTAAGCTTTATAAAAAAGGAAAGTTTTAAGCCTAGTCTTAAATGTAGAAAAGGTATCTGCCTCCTGAACCTGAAGTGTCTGGTCTGCATGGACATCGCTGCCTGGATGAGAGAGAGGCATCTTTAGTTCAACCTCTCAAAGACAGAAGTTCTTGTCTTCCCAGCTTCAATAAAATACAACGTCATCATCAACGTAGGTTCCACAGTGATTGTCCCCACTAAGACTGCCAGTGGTCATTGAGGATCAACTGAGCTTTACCGACCACATCTCCTCTGTCTCAAGCATGCAGTTTTACCCTTTTCAACAGAAAGATCAGACCCAACTTTTCGAAATATACAATAAAACACTTATCTCGGCTTGACTACTACAATGTATTAATGATGGCTTTACCAGCATCATATCAAAAACCTCCAGATGGTCCAAAACGCAGCAGCACATCCATCTTTGATCAGCCAAAAAGGACACACTTTACACTACTTTTAGATCTTCCTGTAGCTGCCTGAAAAAGGTCCACGCTGCATTTATAGTTAAGTTGTATAACCCACATGAACCCCAGAGAGCTGTCTATGGGACATGAGAAGATGGAAAATCAATCAGAGCAGTTGCTCAAACATACTAAGTAACAGATGTTGAACAGGTAGACTAAGGATGACAACAGCAGTAGATGACAGAACCATTGAGAGAGGTGTAAAAAGATGTCACAATACTTTTCACAGAAGACTTAATGACCAAAGTACAGAGGCTACACCTGAAGATGTGAACCACTAGGCCATCCTGGAATTTGGAAAAGGTTACAAAGTGATGTCAAAGACTTCACCAGTCTCTTAGGTCTCATGTCACACCTCTCTATTAGGTCTCATGTCACAAAGCCATTAGTTTTACTGTTGTTTTTTACCATCGTCTAAGTAATCGCGATTACGATTATTCAAATTTCTTTGATGATGGCTTTTCATTGTCCTTCTAGTTTTTAATAATGCGTTGGACAGTTCTCCTTAGATGTTTTCTTTGTTTGATTCATGCCAATAATTTGACCCTTCTGAAACAGATTAACATCTTTTTAACGACCACAGGATGTGTCTTCAGACATGGTTGTTTAAGAAATGAGAAGCTACTTACTGCATCAGTCTAGTAGCTACTAGAAACACATGATGATGAGAGGAAACACGGGAGCTTTATGTTGCCAAGCAACAAGGAAGAAAGTACAACAAAGTACACAAACTATGTTACAGTAACATGAGTAAATGTAATTGGTTACTTCAATCCCTGTGTACTTGATGTTCTATGGTTGATAAAAAATAAAGCTGTTACATTGCCTGATGCCACATACCAACATAACCCTTCATTATCTAACCAGGACTTCCTGCCCCTCTCCTGCAGGCTTTCTCTCAGGTTCTGGGTGTGGCTGCAGAAGGTGTGGCCACTGCTCTAGATGTGCTCCTACAGTATGTCTCACACTTCATGCAGGCTGTGGGAATCCAAGGTAACATTTTCTGCTGTCCATCAAAGAGACGCAGTGCAGGGTGTAGTCTCATTACATTTCTAGTGCTGACTGATGCTGAGCGCTGCTTCTATCTACCAAACAGTCCATTCTCCATTGTTTAAGATTGGTTCTAGTTTCATACAGCTTGGGTTGTTTTTTGTCATTTTTTTTCTATAATTAGTATTAATTGTTATCAAACCAAGCTCAAATAATTTAGAGAATTACAATAAATTCCATTCGATTTTAAAATTAGCAATTTTAATATAGTACAGGGTGAAGATATGAATGTGAGATCTGTGAGTTTAGTAGGTAACACTTTACAGTAAAGGTACGTTAAATTATGTTAATGTAGTAACAAGCAACAGCTAAGTAACAGTTACCAGTAATGTTACATGTCATTTAATTGTCTAATAATAATCATTAGTTAACAGTTAAAATACAATGATAAACATTAATTAACTGTTAACATATGTCTCTTGCTCGTAGTAACGGTTTATATGGTAATTAAAGGTCCTTAATAACATTAGTCAATAGTTTATAATCAATTTAATAAAAAATATATCAGAGCCAAGTTATCTCTTTAAGATAAAAGTGATTATTGTTCACTTGTCGACATTAGTGAACATATTCTACGGTAAACATGAAGTACTCTGCTGTGTTTGAATGTTTAGTCTTAGTTTGAATTTCTCCTGGCTTTTTCTACACTGTTGCCTCATTTTACAGCAGCCTCCACTTATTATAGTGTCAACAATATGTCGAAATAAGTACCTTACTTTTTAATCTTCAATAAAGGCAGAGGACAGTGAATTGTATGGAGATACTCCTACAGTATGTTATAATATGTCCACGTGCTGTCCTTGTCTCTTGTTTTGCACAGTTGTCTCTCCCATCAACAAAGTGACTCCAGAGGGGCTGATCTTTGTTGTTCAGTGGGTCCTTGTGGCTCTCATTGCCTATTGGCTGATCTCCCTTGCTTTCCGATTTGTTGCTTACACACTGAGGTGGACTTGGTGGGTGCTGAAAGTGGGCTTGGCATTAACCTGTTTTGGAGTCATCCTGAGCGACCAAAGCGTGGGCACGGAGACAATGGCCATTCGATTGGCTGTCCTCGTATGCGTGTGTGTCCTTCTCGGTGTTGGGTCTTCATGGGGATCTAATGCGACGGAAAAAACAGCGTGCCTGGAGAAGCAGGTGAAAGTCCTGGAGAGAAAACTGAGAGAGATGGAGAAGTGGAAGAAGACAGAGGAGTGAAAGAGTCTGTAATACCTGACAGTCATCTACGTATGATGGAGCACTGTGTCCTCTGGGAACATTTGGAACTTGAAGATGTTTGCTATGTGTTCAGAAAGGCTTCATTACTCATGATTTGTCACAATAACTCAGTGATTCCAGGAAGCAGCATTCTGTTAGTCAACAGGTTGTGCTTTTTTAAAATGGAATTGAATCTGAATGTGCTTCAGTGTGAAGCAGCAGAGGATAAAAACATTTCCTTTCAATCCTCTTACTATTTTTTTACACTTAAGAAATATTTTTACATTCTGGAAAATAAATATTATTATCTTCTAATGAGTAGAATGGTACCTCTTTCCTGTGTATTTGTTGAGTACAGACCTGGAATCTGGATGTGGTTAGCCTAGCTTAGCATAATGACTGGAGGCAGGGTTATACATAATAATAATAATAATAATAATAATAATAATAATATATTTATTCATAGAGCACTTTTCCAAACAACAACAAGCAAGCACTAGGCAAACAGTGCAAAGGAAAAACTCCCCAACAGAACCAGGCTCAAGTTAAACGGCCATCTGCCTCGGACGGTTGGGGTGCAGGAAACAATAATACAAACAAAACTAACAACAACTACAACATCAGTCCTTAATAAGACCAGTTCCAACGGAAAGACATTCATCTATGTTAATGGGAAGTCTAGTCTTCTTTAGTTTAAAGAAGATCAGAAAAGGCTCGCCGGAGAGATTTTGTTAGATGTTAGTGAGTCAGCTGATCTTATTTCCTCAGGTAAGTTGTTCCAGAGTTTGGAGGCTCTAACTCACTAACTCTGTCACCTCTAGTTGTCATTCTAACATCAGGGACATAGAGAAGATTTCTACCAGAGGATCTTAGGCTACGTGCAAACTAAGGCTTTAAAAGTTGTTAAGAAAATCTTAAAATCTATCCTAAAACATACTGGCAGCCAGAGTACGGAAGGTAAGACAGGAGTGATGTGTTCATATTTCCTTTTTCTAGTTGAATCTTGCAGTTGAGTTCTGAACAATTAAAAGATTTATGGCTGAGACAGTAAACAGAAGTCGAGGCGTGAGGAAATAAATGCATGTAAGATCACTTCAGTGTCATGAAATGATTTTGGAGATTTTTCTGAGGTGATAAAAACATGCCTGAACCAGCTCTGTGACATGATGCTCAAAGTTTAGTAGGGTGGTCTCTGTACTGTGATGTTACAGTTAAAAGAACAAAGTTCTTGTTTTTGTTGTTATTTTAAGTGTAAACAAAAGGTAAAAAAAAAAAAGTAATATTAGTTTTTACTACTAATTAGTAAAACATAAAAACACTTTCCTATGTAAGGTACAGAATAGGCCTGTTAGTCATGTGGTTTAAGTTATTTGACAGAATATAAGAACTCAAAATTGATTATTTTCACTCTTTAAAGTCAAAAGTCTGGACAATGGTGCACTTTACAACTATTTTACCCAAATACTGGGGGAAAATAATTCATTGAATTATGATTTAATTTATTTGTACATTTCCAGCTTTACTGTGTGTATTGATACTAGTTACTTCATTTATTGCATATTAATTCAGACTACTAGGTAATTATTAGGGTAATTTAACTGTACACCTATAGATAGAAATTAAGAGGTAGGATATGAAGCCCTTGATGGAAGATGGTAGAAGTAATTTTAAAACAAGCTCACAGCAGTTTGTCACAAAGAAGATCAGTCTGGGGAACTGCTCAATCTGCTTAACGATGGCCAAAATGTCTATCCTTTCAAAAAGGACTGAATTTTTGACAATAATTAAAACATTCATCATCAAGCGGCAACCGATCCGCAAATATTTGGCACCAGTCCGGGTTAAAAATCTGGCTCAGTGTGTAGACAAGCTGACATCGGACAACAGTCTTAAACAACTGATCTGCTCTGAATTGTACCGTACTGCTACGGAAGAATAATATGAAATCATCTTTAAACATCAGAATGTCACTTTATTCATGCGTTTCTCTGACTTAAAGTTGCACATACATGTACAGTACGAAGAGGTATAAAATGAGAGGTAGGCTGCCAGTGTTCACTGGAGTACAATCCACTGGTGGGTGTCAAACTGGAGAAACCACAAAGCCACAATGATGGAGCTGGTCTGATGTTGTCTCTCACTCCAGGGCTACTGTAACTACACTTACTGAATAATATTGGTTACATGTACACTAACGGAAAAAATATAATCTAGATTATATTTTCAGCATTCTGTGAACCACAATTGATCTCTACATTGCTACAGGTGATATACATCAGCTCTACAACACAAAGGTAATAAAAGCCACATCACTACAGTAATTATTGCTAATGTAAAAATATTTACCCAGAGAAACAAAGACAGAGGAGATAAGTGGCCACAGTCGCCTTCACACTGAGACATGAAAAGGCACTCACTGTGTTCAGAGTGTGGTAATAGCTTAGTTAGGAACAGACCGTATGAATTATTGCATGTTAATATCACCTCAGCTACAATCAAAGCTTCCTTTACTAGCACGTGCTGCTTTTTTTTTTTTTACTAAGAGCCCCAGTTAAAGACGTGACCCCAAACACCTGGCTGTCTAGAAACCAAATGCAGAATACAACTATACAAGAACTATAGGAAGGTCTACAACGTCTGGTCTGCATACTCTGGAAAAAAGACTAAGTTACTGCAAGACCAGAGCAGACTGTAGCAGAGAATAGATAAGTCTACTGGCTGGGTCATGTGTGATATGTTTATTTGCTGTAATAGTAAGGAGGCATGAGGCCACCCTGAAAGGCAGTTGAGTGCTACGTCTGGCAGCATTTTAAAAGTGATAACGGTTGCATAATGTTTCAGTGACACCCTTTTGCTCTGTAAGACATCTGTTAGCTGTTGCTTCTGAGTGATTCTGCCTGCTTCTCCAGGACCCTTTGGCAAAATTCCATGATTCCCTCTACGACTTTACATGAAACAAATCGAGTAGAAATAGAAACAAGGAACCAAAGGAAAAAAAAACATCTTTAAACTCTCAGTAGATTTTAGACCACATATCACTCATTTAGCCTCAAACCACATTTTCATTCAGATGATGCTGATTGGAGACGCTGCTCTTTGTCTCCATTTTACATTTCTGTGATAGAGGAGGATGCAGGAGTCGGCGTCCTTACAGGAAGCTGTTGGACTTTTCTCCGTTGATCTGGAACTGGTATGTAGCATCGGAGGTGCTGAGAGCGTTGGTGGAGGAGGGGGGCACGGGAGCTACAGGACAGGAAGCAGCTTCAACCTATGGGGTGGATTTAAAAGTCACACTCAGTGGAATCACTGCATGTCTTTTAAATGTCACCGTACACAGAATAACACAGACGCACAGCATTACACTTCAGCTTTGAGTGTAATACTGAGTAATGGTAACAATCCAGACCATAGTTCACAATGATTAGCTTTAGTAGCTCTGCAGTATGAGTATGTTGCTGTTAAACAGTGGCGTGTAACTAGAGTTAAGACTTTCTTAAGTCCAAACCTGACCTGGACCTGACAAGCATTTTGTAGTTTTTGTCCAAACCCAACATGAAGCCGATGCAGTTGGATTTGTGCTGTGTTTT
Organism: Anabas testudineus; assembly: GCF_900324465.2. Lineage (NCBI taxonomy): Eukaryota > Metazoa > Chordata > Actinopteri > Anabantiformes > Anabantidae > Anabas > Anabas testudineus. The sequence goes on from NC_046610.1 coordinate 26,116,158, forward strand.
TCTTATGGTAGCAAAGGGTTGTCATCTCATCACTTTAATTTTAATAGCACTTTAAAAAAGACTAAAGAAGACGTGTGGATTCATGTTATCTGTTTGTTTGTAGTTCAAACTATTTACAAGTAAAACACTTAGGCTTCTTTTGGGGGTCACAGGGCAGACACACAAATAGTCCCATACAACTGTGTGTGTGTGTGTGTGTGTGTGTGTACGTGTGTACCTGTGGTGCGGCAGTAAGGAGGGGGTCAGCAGGTGAGGAAGCCACATTCTCCATCTTGACATCTTGTTTAAAAGGTTCAATGCCTGCTGCTGGTGGGGGAGAGCTATACATAACAGGAGCTGGAGCATAGCCCTGTAGAGAAACACACACACACACACACACACACACCAGTGATGAGGACACAAGAGCAAAAAAATATGTGAAGTCATTTCATCCACAGACAAGTCTCATGCAGCAACAGCCAGCAGGCTGGCTCTGTCAAACTGCCACATTTCTTAGATCTGAGTGTGTATGTGCAGAACAAAATGAGCATGAGTGTTTGCTACAGTAGCTCCCGGTCTCCTGACGGAAAACAAAGGACATGTGTCTCCTCCATCCAGATCTTCACCTGTATCCTGGTGTTCACATTCTCAGCTAATGCTAATGCCAGTCAGTCAGCCATACTGACATGTTGTAACAGCTCATGGAGCCTTGTTTGAGAGAAGTTCATGTTAGAATTGACAGCTTTGAGCTCCATCGTATGCTAGGTCCGGGTTACAGAAGCCTTTGACACCTCTAACACCTCTCTGCATTAAAACATTTTGCAGTTTATTCTTACCAAAAGCGAATTTATGTATGTAGAGTGTAGCTTTACGAGTGTAAGACGATACTATTGAAGTTACCATTCCAGGAGGGTACTGGCCATTCCACTGTGGAGGCTGGGCGGGTGGGATCATAGCTGGACAAACAGGAGGGTAGGCTGGGTTGGCTGGATCAAAACCCTGCAGAGGGAGACAGGAAACAGTCGCTGCTGGCCTTAAATTAAACAACTAATAGCACTGAGTGTGCTGTGTGTTGTACAGGGATGTACGGTTGAGTTAATACACTCTATTCATGTTTGATAAAGCAGGCTTATAGTGTGACACGTACTGCAGGAGGTGGGGGGCCAATCCACTGTCCTGGGTCACTGTTGGTAGGGGGAGGATGAACTGTAGGACCCTACACAGGAGAACACATTTTTATGAGCAAACACTTGACATCAGTTGACATTACACAAGCAAGATGCAGTCACTACAGGGATAAGTTACACACTGATTATGTAAATAGATCTTTACTCAGTAAGTTGATGTGTGTAAAATATGCTTTATGTAATGACTTAATGTACCGTGGTAGAGTCAGGGCCATGGTAATACACCTGCAAACACAGAAAAGCATTTGTTGTTTTAGTAAGATATTCAGGGATACAGTCAGTTACTACAGTAACAACATTCATGATGACAGAAAATGATTAATATATCCTCACATTGTAAGGAGGACAAGGTCCAGCAGGACCACCAGGTGAAGGCTGGACTGCATCTGTCATAGTCTGGAGAGAAAGTGACAATTTAAAGACATATTTAGTTGTTTCTGGGACTAATACCTACACTGGTTCAGCATAACATATGGAAGATTCCCTGTTAGAAATATACTTTGCATTATTTGTGTGACAAGTTCGTAAAAAAAAACGAGTGCCTACTGTTAGTACCTGTAGCACTGTAGCAGTGGTGGGTTTTGGCCGGAAAATCTTCTTCCGACAACAGCAGCAAATCCAAGCCGGGATGCCCAGCAGTAAGAGCAGAGCCATGAGCGGGCTTCCACTCGTGTGCTCATGATGGTCTTTGGTGAAAATGACAGAGGATGTGAGGGGGACTGATCAGGTGAGAAAGACAATACTCATTGCTATTTGTGGATGTGGACAGCTTGTCATTGTGGAGGGGAAAATTAATTCCTAAATGTATCAAGGTATCCTACAGGATAATGTGTGAGGGCTGTCCATCAGCTGAAGCTGAAAAGAAATTATGCAGCAGGACATGACCTACTACTAACATCTGTCTAAATTTAATCAGTGTCTTCAATAAAGATCTGAAAGGTCGTTACTGATTTGTCATTGTGTTTTATCAGCTTAGAAAGATTGTGTAAATGCCCTTCAGCTGTGTGCCACTACGCTAACTTCCTTGAACTCTTTCTCTGTACACTACATAATAGGATCTACAGATTTCAGCAAATAATTCTGAGTGCACATTCATTTGGAATTAGACCACACCCTCCAACAATAATGATTGAACACAGGTTATATATCTCACTTTAGTGGTGAAACATCTCATAAATAAGGTTCGAAGTGTCCCCATTACTACAACAAACATTACAGTGAAGATCAGGTCAAGAGTAGCCAATAAGACTGTTAGTTCAATGCACATCTCAGCTGTCAGTCAGTCATGAGACGTGTCAGTTGGTCCAAAACTTTCCCATCATTAATTAGAGCTGAACCTAAGAGGCATATATGTGCGCATTACTGGAGGAAATCACATTCTCCGGAATAGATGGTGAAAACTTATTTACAGCTGAGCAGAAAACATCAGGATTTTGCATGTTTTCTGTTCTGACTGCAGACGTGCAGCCAAACAAAGGACCAGGACCAGGAGGACTGAAAGAGCAAATAAAGATATCTTTATGACAACCCACCTGTCAAATCCATCCTGGTTACAGACACCACTCGGTCCCTCCGGTCTATAAGCGTGTAATGACCCACATCACTGTAGTTCACGTTTCTGATCTCGATGTTATTGGAGCTAGTCTTGACACGGTCCCAGTATTCTGGAAGGTCCTGGGACGTCCGAGATCCATCACGTACCTGGGAAATTCAAAATCCTTTACAAGTAAGGTACAAGGCTAAGGCAGGGTATGTGTAAGCTCTTTCCTAGGAGACTCCTACCACTTCAAACCCTGGTAACCACTACACTATCCAGCCACGACACGCGTCAGGTATGGAAAAGTTAAATGTACCTGAAAAGTGATTCATGTCTCCAATATTATTCCTTATGGTCAGCTAAAGTTGCTCATAACTTTCAATGCACACAAGCACAGCATTTTTATTTCACCTTAGAGCTCAACAACAACAACCAACAACCACAAGCAAATTCTTTAGGTTAGTAAACTTAGCCAATGAAGTTGATTCTCATTCAGCCATGCAGTTCCATTTTAGTTTGGTCCTGGGCTTCATTAGAAATCAAAAGGGAAAAAATATAGATAGAAAATAGTTCTTTACTATCAAAGTCTGATCTTTACAGTGCAGGTTTGTAGAAGAGAGAAACGGCTCAAACAAGGGAGCTTTCTTAAGATCCTCATGAGTTGTTGATGCTCATAATGTTCACTGTTAACCTCCCCAGGACTGGTCGACTAACAGAGATCGCAAAAATACCAGACAGTGTCAACACAAGAAACCCCAGAATAATGTCTACAAAACTACAGGCTTCTTCTGCTGTGGCTAACATCCGTGTTTATGAGTCCACTATGAAAATGGCTTTAAAAGTGTTTTGCGTCTACCATACAAAGCATTTGAGTATAGGAAGCATAAGAAATGTATTTGCTGCCTTAGGACCAGAGCAGCTTGGCTTCATTGATATAGAGTAGTTATGAATTCTCAGTGGTGTGCAGAAAAACCTTCATATAAATACCGACATGCTAAATGGTAAATGGTCTGCACTTAATGCTTTTCTACCTAGCTGGTACTCAAAGCACTTTACACTGCATCTCATTCACCCATTCGCACACACAAGCACACACAAGCACACACACACACTCACACACCGAGTGCAGCTGACCTGACTCACCAGAGGCAACTAGGGGTTCAGTATCTTGCCCAAGGACACTTAGGCATGTGATGTGGCAGCTGGGAATCTGACCACCAATGCTATGATTGGCAGACAACTGCTCTACCTATTGAGCCACAGCCACCCCTTTAACATTCGTGATATTCTAGTACAGGGTATTGGGACACTTTTAACCATTTTCAACAATTCATACTAAACATTCTAACAATTCTAAACTGTACCATCTCTACACTCATTTTACCCCAACATCATGTATTCATTCATCTGTTCATCCATCCATCTCACCAGTGTAACATTGCCAGAGCTCCCAGAGAAGGACAAAATAGCATCAACCAGGTCTATGCCCTCCAGTGAGATGTAGAGACTCTCTCCAGCAACACACTTTACATAGTTGTGTCTGGCTGCAATGGAGAGAAAAAAGGGGAGAAGATGCAGCCGATTAGTATCAGGTGGCTGGTACACTCCCCACAAAAAATATTGGGAACAGTGAGTCTAGCTCCTTTATTTTTGCTGTAGACTGAAAACATTTGGGTGTAACATCAAAAGATAAATATGTGACAAAAGTTAAACATTTCAGCTTTCATTTCCAGGTGTTTACATCTGGATCCAATACACAACTTTGAAGACAGCACCTTTAGTTTGAACCCACTCATTTCTCATGTGAGATATATCAATATGTAGATATAGATGAAATAGATTAAAGTAAAAAAGTCTTAATATTTAGTTGCAAATTTTTTGCTTGCAATACAACTGACACCACCAAAATCCATGCAATCCATATGCATGCATGACATGAACCCCACTGTGTTTCACAGATGAGCTTGTATGTTTGGAATCATCATCGTGGAATCACTTTAAATGATTAAATTATTTTCCATCTTCTCTCAGCTTCATAATTGCTTGTTTTTACCCACAGCAGTTTTCATGTTGGTTATAACTCTTAATTATGAATGCAATCTGATTAAGCAAAAACACGAAACTGAAACTGAGCGTAGACATTCAGTACTATTCGCAGACATGGAGAACAAAACACACCTGTCAGTCACATGTTCCAATACTTCTGCTCACATGAAAAATGCGTGGGTTCAAACAATCTTCTAAGTTGTGTATCGGATTCTGATTTCACCTAGAAATAAAAGCTAAAATGTTTTTTTTTTGTCTCATTGTCATCTTTTGATGTCAAACCCAAATGTTTTTATTCATATCTGCAGCAAAAAGGAATTGGCCTCACTGTTATCCAATAACGTTGGAGGGGAGTGTCTGTGTGCAAATAGATGAAATTGAGTAGACATGATTTGGAAAGGCATACACCTCTGTATAGAAGGCCTATCTGCTGACAATGCATACTGTATCAGAAACCAGAAATGGCCTGCAGAGCTCATATACAGGTTTTTTTTTGTGAGAAACAAATCTGGCGATGGCTATTTCTGCTGCAATGAAGGTTCCCAAGAGCACAGTGGCCTCCATAATTCTCAAATGGAAGAAGTTTGACACAATCAGGACTCCTCCTTAAGCTGACAAACCAGACAAACTGAGCAATCGGGGGAGAAGGGCCTTAAGACAAATGAACAAGAACCCAAAGGTGACTCTGACAGAACTCCAGACATTATGTGTGGCGATGGCACAAAGTTCCAGAAGGACAACCATCACTGTTACCCTCCAAAGAGATGGGCTTTATGGCAGAGTGGCTAGCCACCATACAGGAGTTTACCTGTGTCAACAGAATGCTGATATACTCTAAGTTGATTATGACAAGGAAAGAAAAGTGAACTCGACACTATCTGAGCTTTGTCCTTCACTGTTTAGCAGCAGCTCTGAGTCTGTATTTCATTATGGTACAGGTGTTGTAGTAATGGGTTGAATTCATGTTGAGCTTTGTCTCAGTTTGTGTGGGTCTAAGCCTGCAAACTGGATCCATGTAGGATTCTGGTGAAATATTTCAAGGAAAGCAAAGTAGAAAACACACTTTCATAATCTAATTTAAGTGTCACCTGGATATTTTCATTTAATTAAAATGTCCTTAAATATTCTGATGAAGCTCAAGCCTCATTGTAAGGACAACTTGTTCTAAAAACCTAACTAAAACGAAACTGACTTATGTTTAGAAACAACTAATGTGTCACAGTATGCTGATATATAACTAATTAATACTATTACTCTGCTGTGTCAAGTACAGCATATGTCCAATATATAATTTCAGAATAAAGGATAAATACAGAATTCATCATTTTACAAGTTGTTGAGCAGCATCATTTACATTTACAGTAACATTTAGTTATTTACAGACGCTTTTATCCAAAGCAACTTAGAAGCGAGGTACAAAGCAAGCAAAACATCTAAGCCAAGGAGAAGATAGTAAAGTGGTCTGGGAAGTGTTTCTGCAGAGCTACAGGTCTCAGGATTACACTTATATTTGATGATTAGTATAGTATTTGCAGTATTTGCATGCTTATATTAATTATAAGTTGACAAAAACTGGAGCAAGCAGAAAGAGGCCACACTTAACATAAATGAAATGTGTTTCGCGATTTTGGAACCATCCCTGCAATTGTATGACCAGCAGTTTATGAACTAATGTTGAAATAACTGAGTGACTTAATGTTTCTGCAACATCACCATTGTCCCTGTGACTCCTGGCTGACATTCAGCAATATGCATATGTCAAATATGCTGTCAAACTGTGTTCTTTACTAACAACTATGGCTAATCAAACCTTCAGTTAACTCACGTGTGACGCCCACTCTGACTGTGGACATCTCTTTATTCCAGAAATCTCTCTGGACATATGTTCCTTGGTCTTCGTAAGTCACCTGGCAAAAACAGAGTCAGTGAATTCAGAGACTACACAGTGAACATCTGGAACTTGCCAGGTGAAACTAAACTCCCACTGTTGAAGTTGCGGCAAAGAAGTTTTTTTTCTTACCTGGTCAATGTACCAGCGTCGGTCACTGCCTGTTCCTGATACCCTACCTTTTTTCATGCTGTAGAGGACAGATTGGACAAGACAAGCCAATTGGGTATACATCAGCAACACTGGGACAATCATCCTGTCCAACATAACCATGCTTTGTCGAGTGTTTCTGACCTCAGTCTGGCTCTCTCCCAGTACACAAACGTCTTGCTAGGATCATCAGCTGGGGTGAATTCTAGCTTCTCCACACCCTTGGGCAGGAAGATCCTCAACTGACGACCGTGGGCAAGACGTTCATATTGGTCATGGACAATGTAGGACTCTGATGAAAGGCGGGAGGAGAAGGACAATGTTGACTTGCTAACATGATTTTTGAAAAACTGGGATTAGATTAGATCTGGAATATTTGTGTATGAGCATTCAGTCAGAAGATTTGTATTTCACGATTATGACGAGAACAAAATCATGGTTGGCGTTAATAATGCTACAACATGACCAACATCACTTGTCAGCTGT